>NC_067479.1:69656438-69969772 GCF_947179515.1 Apodemus sylvaticus
CGCCCGGCTTCATATTAATCTTAAATTGACAAAATAAAAATTAGCCAGCACAACATTTGATTCCACATCTCAGCAGCCTTTTGTATTTTAACCCTAGAGCAGCAGTGTCGTCCTTAGCCATAGTCATGGGTTTCTTGTGAAGCTGAATCTTGAATCAGTCACCCCTGCACTGGGCAGCAACGGGGAAAGGTTTAATCTTGTTCTCTGGCAGTCTTGCTGTCTTGTTATCTTACCGTTCTTGATGAGCCTTGTAAGGCATTCTGATTATCATGCTTTATGTCCTTGAGAATCCTGGATCTCAAGGAGGAAAACAAATACAAATGCCCGGTCAAAACAAAGGCAAGATGGCACAGCAGTTCTGCGTACGCACTGTTCTTGCAGAGGACCTAGGTACATTTTCTATCACCCAAATGGTGGCTCAAAACCATCTGTAACTCTAGTTCTAGGGGATCCAGTGCCTCCTGGCCTCCTCAGGTATAAGGCATGAATGTGGTACATGTAGCACTTATGTTACATAAAACAAATTAAACATTATGGACTAGAGAAAGTTCTCGCTGGTTAAGCGTCTATGCTGCTCTTGTACTCTTACAGAAGACTTGAGTTTAG
Source organism: Apodemus sylvaticus (assembly GCF_947179515.1). Lineage (NCBI taxonomy): Eukaryota > Metazoa > Chordata > Mammalia > Rodentia > Muridae > Apodemus > Apodemus sylvaticus. The sequence continues at coordinate 69,657,045 of NC_067479.1, forward strand.
TTCCTAGCATCAAGTTGGGCAGCTCTCTTTTTTCTTTTTTCTTTTTTTTGGTTTTTTGGATTTGTTTTTTTCCCGAGACAGTGTTTCTCTGTATAGCCCTGGCTGTCCTGGAACTCACTCTGTAGACCAGGCTGGCCTCAAACTCAGAAATCCACCTGCCTCTGCCTCCCAGAGTGCTGGGATTATAGGTGTGTACTGCTGCCACCACCACCACCCAGCTGTTGGGCAGCTTTCTAATGCCTGTAACCACTCCAGAGCAACTGGTGCCATCGTCGGGGCTCTGCCTGCCATCTATATACAACACACCCATATAAACACATGCACACACAGTTTAAAAAGTAATTTTGGGTGGGATTTGTTTGTTTGTTTGTTTGTTTGTTTTGATTTTTGGCTTTTTCGAGACAGGGTTTCTCTGTCTAGTCCTGGCTGTCCTGGAACTCACTCTGTTCACCAGGCTGGCCTCAAACTCAGAAATCCACCTGTCTCTGCCTCCCAGAGTGCTGGGATTACAGGCGTGCGCCACCACCGCCCGACTTTGTTTGTTTGTTTTGAGACAGGGTTTCAACATAGTCATGGTTAGCCTGGAACTCAACTATGTAGAGTAAGCTGGCCTTAAACTCATAGAGATCTACCTCTGCCCCAAATGGCCAGCATTTGGGAGAGAATAAAAAATTACTAGGCTGGTGAGGATGGTTCAGCAGGTAAAGACCCTTTGCTCCTAACCTGCTGATCTGTGTTCATTCCCTGGGTCCCACATGATGGAAGGAGAGAACTGAATCCTGCAAGTTGTCCCTCTGACCTCCTGGTGCACAAGTTTATATGCAAAATAATTTTTTTTAAAAAAATGTAAAGGCTATTAAGTGAAGACCATGTAAGGGCTCTTGTTGGCTAAATTTGGGACAATTTGAGATCAGCATGTATAGTGCTTGCCTAGCATGCATGAAACCCTAGTCTGATTCTGAGGACTCTGTAAGGGAGTGTGGTAGTGCTTATCTCTAATTTCAGTAGTTATCCTCAGCTGTTTAGAGGGTTCAAAGTCAGCTTGGGCCACTGGAGAACCCTGCCTGAAAAACAAAAACTAGGCATCAATTTTCAATAAAAACATCAGTGTAGACTTCTGAGCTATTTTATCTTTAAAGGTGTATACATGGGCTGGAGAGATGGCTCAGTGGTTAGAGCACTGACTGCCCTTTCAGAGGTCCCGAGTTAAACTCCCAGCAACCACACCATGGCTCTCAACCATATGTAATGGGATCTGATGCCCTCTTCTGGTGTGTCTGAAGACAGCTACAGTGTACTCATAAAAAGTACACACATAGGCCAGGCATAGTGGTACAGACCTTTAATCCCAGCACCTGGGAGGCAGAGGCAGGAAGATTTCTGAGTTCAAGGCCAGCCTGGTCTTCACAGTGAGTTCCAGGACAGTCCAGCCTGAACTAGATAGACTCTGTCTCAAACAGTAGCAAAAAAGGCATGCATAGGGGGCTGGGGAGATGGCTCAGCACTTAAAGATTATTAATGCTCTTCAGAGCCAGTTTCAATCCACGGTACCCACATGAATATGTCCAGCCAACTATCCGTACTTCCAACTTCAGTGGATTTTGACTCCTGACTTCCATAAACAGGAGGCATACATGTGGTCAGTAGACATACATGCAAATAAAACACAAAATATTTTAAAAGTACTGGCCTCGAACTCAGAAATCCACCTGCCTCTGTCTCCCAAGTGCTGGGATTTTACCATTACCTGGCCCAAGATTGTCTTATTCAAAGAAAAATAAAAGTGGTGGTGCAGATTGTTATAGTGGGTACACTCTCAGACCTGACACTAGACCATGACTGAACACTAGTGGGCCCATACTTGCGGCTTCTGTTTGTGGGGTTCAGGAGTAATTTGGTTGCTATGGGGCATGGTGAGGGTGTCGTCTGGTCTGGTGATGGGTCGTATCATTTTTCTGTATGTATGTCCTTTCCCATAATACATCTGAGATTTTAGTTGTATGCATACCTAATCTTATATAAGTGTAAGATAGTAAATAGTGGATTTTCCTAGGGGTTAGAGCATGCACCCAAACCAGTTCAGACCAGACTAGCTATTCAATTATTCTTACTTAGATATATTAGGAATACATTTGAATAGAAGCTAAGTTCAGTTGTTAGCTAGGAGGGAGGAAATATATATACTGTTGTTCAGAGATTTGTTTGTTTAACTTGAATGGGGGGAGGGTCAGTGATTGCTGGGTGTGCTTTTAGGAGAGAATATGTGCATAGAATGTACAGGTGAAGGAACTAGGCTGCCAAGCGCATTATTATAAAATGCATGTGCATAACCAAAACCAAATACACTCCTAGGCTAAATAACCTGTGTTTGTCTGCCTCATATCCATTTGTCCCAGTAGATTTTTGACTCAACTGTGTGTGTCATTGGCAGTGATGATCTGAATTCTGATTTGCTATAAGAGCATGTTATTTTATCTGGTCCTCTAGCTCTAACAATCTTTCTTCTCCCTGTTCAGAAATGTGCTCTGAGCCTTAGCTGTAGGGTTGTGTTGTGTATAATTGGGGACAAGCACTTCATGGTTAGTTCTCTGCTTTTTGACCAAGTGTGGCTTTCTGTAATTCCATCTGTTAGAGCCATCCATATATGATATACTCTGTCCTTAAATAGGTATGTCCACTGTGCATCAGTTAAAGGGAATTTATATATGTAAGTGTAGGTCAGAAGTCATTCTTGGATGTCTTCTCTGAGGAACTCTCCACCTTTGCTTATATTACATCCTTTCTTCCCATCCAACCATGTCCATCTGTGTCTACTTGACACACCTCTCACTCCATCCCAAATACCACTCATCAGTATAGGTGGACTGGCCACCCAGGATCTGCCTGTAACTGTATACTCAGCGTTAGGACTCCATGTGCTCACGTCTAGCACTCTGCTGCTGGGGATGACGCACACGCCCCTGCGTATTTTCAGCCAGTACTTTGCTAACTAAAAATCATCTTCTGGCTCAAATTTATTTTGAATACAGTTTTCAGGAAGAGGTTAGTAAGGTGTGCTATAGTCTAATAAAGAGAATAGTCCTGTTCTTGCTGTAAGATTAAAGAAAGCGCTAAGGAGCTGTCAACACACCTGAAGTTTAAAGAGGTCTACAAATTTTTAAGTAGTTAATATTGTTAAAATTTTATGAAAATGAAATTAAGATAAACATTCAACCCAAAATAAACTTCATGTATAAAGTATATTTTTTTTTCCTCTGTCCTAGGTACTGTTTCCAAAACAGGAGAAAAAGGTAAGATACTCTTCATCTCAACTTTAAGTAGAACTCTTAGTTGTAACCTCCTACTTTTTACTTAGTAGTGAAAAAAGTATTTTTGTTTTCCTAAAAGGAAATACGTATCTTAAATCTTAGGTAAATAAAAGGAGAGAGAACTCTGGGTTCCTTCCCAGGTACATAGTATCTTACATGATTAACGTAGCTATTTTTTTTAAGGCTCCTAATCCTCTACTCTGTGTAAATGCATGCATTTTTGCCTTCTGTGTTCCTTAGAATTCTGTTTCAGTTATCACAGCAGTCTTCACTGAGTTGAGGGGAGATCTTTCATAATGCCTAAATGGTATGGGTGATTCCATTGTTCATATATTTGTTTAAAATAGCACATTATAACTCACAGATACTTAACCAAATATCCAGACTTGAATTTGTATTATTAGATCAATGGAATAAAAAATTTTATAATGACCAGTCAAATAACACCTAGAGGGAAAGATCTTTTCTAAGACTTTCACTAGCACTAAAGAAAATTCTAGGAGTATCGTTGAAGTAAACTTTCAAAACTAAAATTAGACTTTAACATGCAAAAATCCAGAAGATTCTAAAATAGCTGAACAGTTAACACTTATTAACATTGATCCATTTTATTTTAATTTTGGTTTTTCAAAACAAGGTTTCTCTGTGTAGTCTTGGATGTTCAGAAACTTACAGATCTGCCTGCCTCTGTTTCCCCAGTGCTGGGATTAAAAGTGAGCACCAGCACCACCCAGCCTAATATTTATTCTTATTACCAGAGATAATCAGGCCTGATTATTTAAAGGTGCTCTTAAGTCTAATTTTCAATAATAGAAGAAACATAGATTCGGTCTTGGTAGTCCTGTCTTCAATTCATAATCATTTTGTGTACATTGAAAGTATAGACACAAAATTTAGAGAATTTCTGAAGATGTTGCTTTGTGTATTTTAAGGCAGGGTCTTTTGTGGAGTTCAGGCTTGCCAGGACTTGCTTTGTATCTTGATCTTGAGATCTGCCTGCCTGTGCCTTCAGATGGTAAAGTTATAGACTAAACACACTCAACCTCCAAGTGCCAGTGTCATAGGCAGAGACCATCTGCTCAGCCTTGACATTATTTTTTCAAGTTCTCATTTGTATTATTTTTGAGTTTTTTTTTTTTACCATGTCTTAAAGAATATTTTTTTTCTTTTTCCCCCTTATTAAAGGCTGTCTTATAAGAAACATTAAGTTAAAGATGATTTTTGAATATAGACTTTTGGATATAGATTTAGATTTTTCTCAGAGCTTTGATTTGTTTCCAAAGATTTTACTTTCTTTCTTCACATTGTGTGTATGTATACATGCACATGAGTAGGTCAGAGGACAACTTTTGGAAGTTGCTTCTCACCTTCCCATATGGGCCAAATTCTGTTTAGTGTGTACCTGTTGAACCGTCTTGCCAGCCCACTTTCAATATGTGACTAGAAGTTTACCTATTAATAGTCAAATAAGCTGGGCATGGTGGACATGCTTGTAGTCTCAGCACTTGGGAAACTAAGATTAAGAGCTTTGTGAATTTCAGACCAGCCTGGTCAACAGTAAGTTTAGGAGTAACCCAAGACCTTGGTCACCCCAAAATCAAGAACTGAAGGGTGCCAGGTGGTATTGGGACACACCTTTAATCTCAGCACTCAGGAGGCAGAGACACACGAATCTCTGTGAGTTGAAGGCCAACCTGGTCTACAGAGCTAGTTCCAGGAGAGCCAGAGCCAGGGATATACTGAGAAACCCTGTCTCTGAAGAACGAGAGGGGAAAGGGAAGCACTGAAGGCAGCTCAGTGGTTCAGCAGGCTACTAATAAACACACAAGACCAAGACCCTGAATGGTCCTCAGCCCTCCACCTACCCCCAAAGAAAAAAGCAAAACAAATCACATGAATTTGAATTTAGTTAAAACCAGCATTTCCTCTTACTGTTTATTATTTACATCTGTTAATTATATCACGGGCATTGTTCTAAAAGCTTAATTTTATTACACTTAAAGCAAACCATTTTGTTTGTGTGCATGGAGAGTAGAAATTTCCTAGAGGAATAGTAAATGTTAAAAGAACAGTTCAAGATGTGGCTAACCAGTTTATCTTTGAAATTGTTTAGAAAATGCCATTGCTTCAGGTTCTTAAAATCACAGCATTCCAACTCTGATCAGATTGTTGCAGGCATACCAGAGGTGATCACACCAAAAAAGGGCACTGGATTCTTTCCAATATAGTTGAGTAAAAGTTGGTCTCTTGGAGGACAAAATATAACTAGTTCCAAATCACCACTACCCCTGGGACTTCTCAGTGTCTGTGTATTGATGTTCTCTTTCTGTATAAAGTTCTCTGTAGGATTTTGAAGTAACCACATATTTTACTACATAGTAGTCATGTGAAAGTTGAAGTTATTTTGTAATACATAATTTTGTTAAAAAAATTAACAGATGGAGTCTGTTTATGTTAGTCTTAGTTGTCAGTAAATCAGTTTAAAGGACTTTGGTATTACCATATGCCTTACACTGGTGTATTTGTGTATAGATGAAGACCGCTGGCCCCATGTGGGCAGACGTGGGTACAGGGTGCTGGGGAAATAGCACGGAAGTAAGAGAAGACCCCAATGTATTCTCAAAGAACAACACAATGAAGCAGTATTGTTTGAGCTCACTGGGTAAACCATGAGATTTGACCTGGTGGGAATGATCAGCACAGAGAAATTCAGCTTGCTGAAGCTCCAGTTTTTAGTGTGGATAACAATATTAGTGGAAGTGTGAAGAAAGAGTATTTGAAATGTAGAGGAAGTCGTGATTTGGGTTCTCTTTTGAATTCAGATACTAATACAGAAGTAGAACTGACTAAATGCTGGCTGAAAAAGTGGAGAAAAGCACAATTTTGGTGAAGTGAAGACATGAATGAAGGACTTTAAATTTTTATCAAGCAGTTATAAATTTCAATTCTGTCCTTAAGATTTCATACACGTGACATTAAGTAAGCTAGTGAATGCTCTAAACCTCCTTGTTTACACACGTAAGGGTTAGAAATCAAGCATATCGTGGTAAGAAGCTTTCCAGAGGAAAAGTAGCTGCAGGCAGATGTGACTAGGAAGTCCCCTGGTTATGGTGGGACACATTGGTGTCTTGCATTTATTAGTCATTTTTAAGCACCTGACTTTATTGAAATACGCGCTGTAACTGCAGTTTAAGCAGGTGTGAGTTATAGAAGTGTGTCCTGTGAAAAGTAGGCTCCGAGAAGGGGAGGGCTTTTGTGGAAGAAACAACATTTAATCTGACTTTAAAAATGAGTGGAAGTTCAACCTTCAGAGTGTATATATGGAACATTCCACACCAAAAAAAGTTCAGCCCTAGTCCGTGGTTCTTGCTTCTTATAAAAGCCAACCCTGCTCATTTCAAATAGAAAATCTATAGAACACAGCACGAGGTTGATACATAGCAGCGAGTTGATAGGTGCAGTCCCATGTGTCAATGTGACACGAATCTCCTTGGGAAAACTTAGAGCAGGGATTCACAGGGGCTGTTTTTCGTTTCCTGTGTTGATTCTAACCCAGACAGGAGTTGATTTCTTCAAATTTCATTATTTTTGGTGTAGTAAAAACATTTTAACTTTCTATTTCCAATTCCCCCTGCTTTAATGTTCATAGTGATGGCTCCTTTTAAGTAATTATTAAAAATTAACATTTAAGGAAAACTTAAAGTTATAATAGTAGCCAGTTATGGGTGCAAATGTGTTAAACTAACACACTAACCATCCTTACATAGAAACAGAGGTAGGAGAGTCATGAATTCCAGGCCGCCTTGGACTACATAGTAAGTTTAAGGCCAGCCTGTCAAAAAACCTTTCTTTTAAGAATTCAAACCCAGCTGGGTGTGGTGCCACACACACTTCACCCACCTCAGAAGGTGTTCAAAGGTGTTTTATCCAAGATTCTTGGCAACTGAATGTCATCAAGTCTCCCTGAATGTAGCTTTACCCATAGTTTAGGATTTATAAGTCAACTTTACTTTATAACCTTACACTCTGGAGTATTTCCTAATGTCTTCTTAATGTTATATATACTAAGGAAGTTTATATATTTGATATTTAAAAGTTTTTATTAAATCAGATCTTGTGACCCAAGTACTGTTTTAATGTAATGTATTTTTCTTTTCACCTGGACTCAATGGAATATTATTTGTTTTTATTTACCAGGGAAGACCGTTGTTTACCTTGTGGCTTTCCATCTGTTCTTTGTCATGTTTGTATGGTCCTATTGGATGACAATATTCACATCTCCCGCTAGCCCCTCCAAAGAGGTAAATTTTCAGTTGGTACATTGTCAAATGCTTTAACTGATCATGGAATGATATTCCCTTGTCTTATTGTGTTATAACCGTGCATGACACACTTGTTCTGTTTCCATTTGTACAATTCCTTGGTAATGTGACTGTGAGTCATTGGTTTGTTCTCAGCACACTCCACTGACATCGAAGGAAATGCTTACTTATGCTAATAGTTTCTAGCATGCTGAATTTTCTTAAACACTAAGTAAAAAGTTTTAGGGTCAGAATCCGGTTAGGTAAGTAGGGCTGGTTTTTAGAAACTCAGCATATTTTCTCAGCCATGAACAAATGTGCTGTACCTAAAGGATGTGTCACTGTAGAAAACAGTTACTCAAGGTTCATGCTGTGACTGTATTTCTCTGCTTGGCGGGTATATCGGTAATAGTAATATAGGTGTAGTAGGTTTAATTTAAGTGCAGTAGGTTTTGTAACTGGTTATCTCTCTTGCCTTGATACAAATGAATTCTTCCCTCCCTGAAATCTCATATAGCAAGGTGATCAAGATTCTTATGGTGGCACACTCCTATCAATGTCGCTTTCAGCAGGAGGATTGCACATTCAAAGCCATCCTTGGACATAGTGAGACCCCCCCAAACAAACAGCATGCACATCCAAAAGCATGCTTGAATGCACACACACAAAACACACACACACTTTAGAGTTAAGATTAAGTTTGATTTTTTTCTCTCTCTCTTTAACACATTAATTTTGGAGCGTCAGTTTTCTTGTCAGAAAATCATGCCTGTCTCTGTGGGATACATGTGAGGACTAACATTTTAACATATTCCTGCTTCAGAATTAATAGTTAAATATTATATTGTTTTCCTTCATGTTAATGTTTCAAAATTTGTTAAAAATTATAGACCATATAGTTTAAAATACCAACTTTCACTTCATACTTTAAAAGACAATCTATTTACACAAAATAAAGTCCTAAATGTACATTTGTTCTGGCCTACAAACTAGGCCAGATGTCCTAGATGGAATTACTGTTGTTATAATAAAACATCTTCACCAAAGCAACTCAGGGAAGAAAGAGTTTATTTGGTTTACACTTCCATATTAATGTTCATAGAAGGAAGTCAGGACAGGAACTCAACAGGGAAGGAACCTGGAGGCGGGAGCTGATGAGGCCATGGAGGGGAGCTGCTTGCTTACTTGCTTGCTCCTCATGGCTTGCTTGCTCAGCCTGCTTTCTTACAGAACTCAGGACGACCAGCCCAGAGATGGCCTCACCCACAGTGGGCTGGGCCCGCCCATCCATCTCTAAATAAGAAAAAGTCCTGTCTGTCTGTCTGTCTGTCTTTCTTTCTTTCTTTCTTTCTTTCTTTCTTTCTTTCTTTCTTTCTTTCTTGTGGGTTTTTTTTTTTTTTGTTTTTTTTTGTTTTTGTTTTTTGTTTTTTTGAGACAGGGTTTCGCTGTGTAGCCCTGGCTGCCCTGGAACTCACTCTGTAGACCAGGCTGGCCTCGAACTCAGAAATCTGCTTGCCTCTGCCTCCCAGAGTGCTGGGATTAAAGGTGTGCGCCACCACTGCCCTGTGGGAGACATTTTTCTCAATTGAGTTCCCCTTCTTTCAGATAACTCTAGCTTGTGTTAAGTTGACATAAAAATAGCTAGCACATACTGGGGTGGTTGCGATAGGCATGTTACCCTTTAATCCAGCTTTCAGAGGCAGAGGCAGAGGCAGGTGGATCTCTGAATTTGAAGCCAGCCTGGTCTACATAGTGAATTCCAGGGCAGTTGAGCTTCTTAATAGAAAGACTGTGCCTCAAAAAACAAAAGATTTCACTAAAATTAAATTCATATTTTAACCATCGTCTATGCCAGTTCAGGGAACAGACTATTCCCAACCCTCCATCAGCCTCAGGTGATCACCCATATCACAAGAAGTCACTCCTCTGCCTTACTCGTATATAGATTCATTTCTCTGGTTGTAAATGCTTGTGTCTGGCTCATCTTTAACATTCTAATTGTCATAGGCCATTTTCACTATTATTGTTCTGTTGTGGTAGATAACATTGTGTTTACTGGGCCTATTGTTTAGGGTAGTTACAAGTAAGACTGTGTTATGTCCCTTAGGGTTGGCATTGCTCTGTCAGGTTACACGTGTGCTAAACTTCAGCTAATAAGGCTGTGCAAGCTATTGCCTGAGCTTTCTTTTGGATGCCTTTGTTCTGAGAGATAAATAAACCATAAACCAAACTTATTGGTTTCTGAGATATGTTCTTTAAGTATTTGGTAATAATTAGTCCTTGAAGTTATGTTACCAACTTCTATCCATTTTGTAATCTTTTAAATTGAAAAAGATTGAATTAATCAATTCTTAGTAGGGATGACTTGAAAATATAGCACATGGCAGGACATGGTGGTTCACACCTTTAATCCCAGCACTTGGAAAGCACAGGCCGGTGGTCTACATAGTGAGACCCTGTCTCAAAACAAAACAACAAAAGCCAAAAGAAAATTGAGCATGTGTAACAGGTAAACAGTTCCCAACACAGGAAATAAGTAGAAAACCAAAACAGTGCCCAGCCCGTCTAAGACACATGAGAGGACAAGAACTCCTGGAGTCACACCATTCTACCACTTGCTAGGTGTGTGACTCTGGAGATTTTCTTTAATGAATGTTTCCTCTGGCAAATGAGACAGACAGTATTACACACGCATGGGATTGTTGGAAGGACTGTATACATAGTACATACATATAAAATGCGCAGAGCACTTTAAGAAAGGCCTGACATAATGCCAACCGCTAAGTGTTACAGTGGTGGCTTATTCTATTGCCCAGCCCTTACCCTTGTATACACATTCTATCACACGCAGTTGTCACTGCCCATGGGCGCTCCCAGCTGACTAAGCTGCCCCATGGCCCTGCCATGGGACGCTCTATCTGCCACCACGGAACTTGCTGGCACTACAGTGGCACTTCCTCATACTTCACTTTCTCAAACTGCATAGATGACCTCGGCACAGATCCTCCACTGTGCGCACTACCATGCCCCAGTGAAGACCTGCTACATCATGGCTGTTTGACACCTAAACTAAGTTTCTTGACAGTCAAAAACAGAAGTAAAACCAAAAATGGTTTTCCTCATCAGGATTCCTTATAGTGACAGCTAGCACTCGATGTAACTGCCAGGCTCTGAGCTTGCTGCTAATGGAACTGTATTAGATCAGAAGTAAAAGCACTTAAGGGTTAGGACTCAGAAATAAATGGGCTTAAAAGGCAAAACCTAAATTTTTTAGAGGAGTCAAATTATAAAAACTGGAATTATTTTCTTTCCAATCATCAGGTGCACACTAAGCACCTGTCTTGCTTCTGATCTGCTGTGTTTAAAGATTTAAACAGGAAAATCAGATAGACCCGGTGTTTATATTAAAGTCGGAGTCAGGTGTTAAGCAAGCATATGGCAGAAAGATTATAATAAATTTAGAAAATTGAAGTAACATTAGGAAAAAGTGATCTGGCCTAGCAGAGCTGGGTAAAATTTACTGTGGGAGGAAAGTGCTCCTGTTAGGTACGGTCCACAGGACTTGGAGTCCCGCTGAGATGTCTGTAAGTGTCCTTCCTATTGGGCTTCCTGAAGGAAAAATTTTTGTTGTTTCCTCTAGTGTCCCCATTGTATAAATCAGAGCTGTTTCTATAAAATAGGCAGATGAATTAAAACCTGAAAGAATGGTGAAAGTGTAGCTACAGATGAGGGTAACTGGTCAACATTATCTCATCTCCTCAAGGAAGACAGCTGCCTGCTTTCTTTTCTTGATTTGTTTCTGTCATGGTTTTGGGACAGCCTAAGGGGCTTTGTTTCTGTAACCTAAGGGGCCTTCTATCAAGGTAGTCTTCCTGCCACAATTTGCCAAGTGCTGGGCTATATAAGCATGAGCCCCATGCCCAGCAAAATACGTTGTCCGCTCTAAAAGAAAAAGTGGACCCACCACTTTCTGTTTAGAAGTGTATAGAGATTGCCAGTCTACTGCATGGTAACAGATGATGTTCACTCACATGGTGACTAACTCACCAGCCATACTCTGAGCCAGCATCTTGTTACCTTAACTGCCTTTGAAAGGGAGCTCTGTTCCAGCACCAGGCTATTTTCACACCCTATTGTCTCTCATTGTGCCCCCTTCCAAGATTCTTTTTCCTCTGTCTTTCTGGAAAACTCCCCTTTATTTTTAGGGTATATCCCCTTTTATGGTTAGTATCCCCTTTATGGTATCTACCACTGTCTCCAAGAATCTTCTTTGAAATCACTATCTTTATCTTACCTTAAAGATTAAGATAAATTAAGAAAAAAAGTTGATGGTTTTATATATGTATATAATGTATTTTGATCATACTCAGCCCCCATTATCTTCTTCCCCAACCCTCTAAATTCTTTTTTTATGTGTGAGTGAGTGAGAGAGAGAGAGAGAGAGAGAGATTGATTGATTGATTATGACACACTGAGTTGGATTAGGATGATCTGCCTGAACATGGATATGAGTTATTTACTGGAGCATGAGCAACTTATTGGTAGCCACACCACTGAAGAAAAATGATTCTCCGGTCCCTGGTAGCCATTGTGTGCCATCTCCTCAACTAGAGGTAGGCTTTATGAGCTTCTTGCCTGTCTGATGGATGTTGATGCAGTCTTGCACAGGTAACCATGAGCTCATGAGTACAGTGGCCATCTCATATCCAGTGTTTTATCATCCCATCCTTCATTTGTACATTCTTCCTGCCCCCCACAGCCTCCACAATGCTTCCTGAGCCTTGGAAGGGATGATGGAGATGTTGTGTTTAGAGCTGACCAGTCAACAGTCATGTATTCTTAGCACTTTGTCTCTGCATTAACCGTCAGCCACTGTAAACAAGCTTCTGACCAAGGCTGAGAGTGCAGCTCTGCTGTATGGGAAAGACATGAGTATTCACGAGGCAGTTTGACACTGAGTCATCCGTTTGGCAAAGCAACAGTAATAGCGATGGGATATGTCACCATCACTGACCTACCCTTCAGCCATGGGCATTTATCTGGATTTCCTACTAGGAATGAGTTCCCTCTGTGGAGTGGGCATCAGATTTGTCAGCCACGCTGTTACTGCACTGGTGGACAACTCCTGGCCTGGCAGGTGCAGGTATTTTAGTGCATAAAGCCCTCCGCTGGGAAGTCTTTTCTCTATCAGCAACCTGATAGCACCTGTAATGCTATTGCACTGATTTTTATTTTACAATTCTTTATTTTGAAGGCCAGATTTCTTTTTATTTGTCTTTAGATCTGTGTCATTTGAAACAGTGCTTAGCTGTTCATTATTTTTATTTTATGTGTATGAGTGTTGTACTGCAGGTATAAATGTGCACTGCACTGTGTCTGGAGTTGGTGAAGATTCAGAAAAGGGTGCTGAGTCTTCTGAGATTAGAGTCAATGACAGTCATAAGCTGGCATGCTGGTGCTGGGAACCAAACTCAGGTCCTCTGGAGTAACAGTAGATGTTCTTACTCACTCACTGAACCAGCCACCTTCTCAACCATGGGCCTTGATGAGTTGTTACTGCTGCTGTTTTGTTTTGGGAGACCGAGCTTCTTTGTGTAGCTCTGGCTGCCCTGAATTTGCTCTATAGACCAGGCTACTCTCAAGCTCAGAGGTCTGCCTGTGTCTGCCTCCTGAGTATTAAAGGCATGTCCTGCTGCACCTGGCATCTTCATTGCTATTAAATATATGTTTATGGTTAGACTCTGAGTGAGTTTGTAGTCTGGCTGCACAGGCAACTGGGTCAGGAAGGATGCTTGAATGCAGGAGTTTGAGATGATCCTGAGCAGCATAGCAAAACTGCCCCTTTAAAACAATGATGTAAAAGTATCTATTCTCAGTCATTTTGCTGCTGGGGATTGAACCCAGCACTTTGTGCATGCTAAATTCATGCAGAACCATACTTGATTTAATTTACATATTTATGTGGAATTTTCTGAACATTGAATTTAAGCTAATAAAAGCATCTATTAATTTAATTTGGATTACAGTCAGTAGTATTGAACATTGTATATTCTGGTATCTGAAAGTTTTCATTGACCTTAATTCTTAAGGGAAAAAAGTGATGATGGGTAAAAGTGCAGTCAAGCTGAGGTCTGGAATACTCCTGCAGGCTAGATATGTCAGTCCAGAGTAACTGCAGATACCTGGTCAGAGGCTCTGCTGTGTAATTATTGAACATCATACCATGAGATTTTACTTTCCTTCCTGAAAGTGTTGAGTCTATGAGGCATAGGAAAGTTTGTGTAGACTTTCACCGTAAGACTGAATACATTTCTGACTGTTCTTCATTTTGAGAAAGCCATGCTGTATAACCTAGGAAGATGTTCTTAATCTTAATGCACTGTGTTGTTGAGGTTTTGTAAGCAGTGACAGCAGTAGTAAAAAGCAAGAGTGTTCACCTTAGTGTCGCTAGAAAAAGATTCCAGAGGATACAGACCATTTGTCTTTGCCTGTGATTTGTAATGAGAAAATTTTCTGATCTCTTACATAGTTTCCTGAGCTCAAGCTATTGTCTTGTTTATAACAGGATGCATAGTCCATCACACTTAGCAATGATGGGGCAGTTCCCTGTTTGAGTTAGCACAGATCACGGTGTTCCTTAAGTGGGACTCTGTGAAATTCTAGTTAATGAGTCCTTGGCTTTTTAAAAAGAAAACACAAATAAGTAAAAATGGAGGGTCACTATTGTTAAAATATGAAACATGATTAAAAAACTAAGTTATTCTTAGTTTTAAAAAGCAAAACTTTCAGATAGACTTGATTTTAAAAAATGTAGAAATTCCTAGTTATAAGAAGTCATGAAAGAAGGAAGGCCATTGGGATGACATAAAAAGATCAACTAAATTCATACTTGGTAAGAAAATGTACCTGAAATGAACCCATTTGGTGTCTTGGTGGCACGGGTAGAGGAGATGAGAGAGGATTATACATTCAAGGCCAGCCTGGGCTACATAGCTGGTTCTAGGCCAGTCTGGGATACATAGCAAGATCCTGTTTCAAAAAATAAATAAATAAACTAAAGGGAGGACTCCATGGTTTTGGGGTATTTTGTTGTTTTTTTGTCTTTTTGAGTTTGTCTTGAGTTTTGGCTTTGGGGTTTTTGTTTGTTTTTTTGTTTTGAGAGAAAGAGGAAGAACATGAAGTCGGTAAGGACGTGGGGAAGGAGGATGTTGGAGTTGGGAGAGGCAAGAATATATGATAATGTATTTTTATGAAAACTATTTTTAAGCTCCCCCCAAAACAAATCTAGAGCCAGAAACACCTATGAAAGGAGTATCTCACTGGGGAGGGGAGAGAGAGGTGATGAACCTGGGTGACTGAAGGGAATATAGCACAGTTGGTTGCCTTTTTAAAAATGAAAAACAAGGGGGCTGGAGAGATGGCTCAGCGGGTTAAGAGCACCGACTGCTCTTCCAAAGGTCATGAGTTCAAATCCCAGCACCCACATGGTGGCTCACAACCATCCGTAAAGAGATCTGACATCCTCTTCCGGTGTCTGAAGACAGCTACAGTGTACTTACATATGATAAATAAATAAATATCTTAAAAAAATAATTTAAAAAAAAATGAAAAACAAAACAAAATAAAACAGTGGGGCTGGAGAGATGACTCCGCAGTTAAGAACACATGATAGATGGTGTCTCAAAAGTCTGTCATCTAGCTCCAGAGGATCCAGTGTCTCTGGCTTCTGCTAACACTACACTAACATGCATTCACCCGCATGCAAGCACACACCTACACATAATTAAAAGAAAAAATAGATTTAAAACAATGAAAAGTGTGAGCAGCACCTTGTATTTCATTGAGGCATTTGGAAAACAGACATGGGGCTCCTTTTCAGGGACTTCACTATAACTAGAGCATAGCAACCTTTGGGCTTTCTTTGTAAAAATTAAATTCTCTAGAACATTAGCTCTGGTCAGAGAAGCTGCTTTCTGTATAGGGTGGTAGCAGTTACTGCAGAGACATAACTGGTCAAAACACTGAGAAGAAATGATTTGTTGAGCACTCAGCCCTGAGCGGGGGCATTTGTATCACTTCCTCCATGGCTCAGGAACACTGGGGAAGAACAGGAGGAGCGGAGCTGGACTGATGCTGCATGCCTGTAGTCTCAGCCTGGTCTGCAGACCCAGTTCCAGGACAGCCATGGCTACACAGAAAAACAAAGAAACAGAGAAGGAAAGGCAGCATTGGTGGGGGAGGTTCAGCTGGTAAAGTGCTTGTTGTCAGAACCTGAATTCAGATTCGTAGCATATAAGCTGAATACATCGCCTTTGTGTCCTCAGCCGTGGTGCAGCACAGACAGGTGCCTGATTCATGGGAGCTATTGGTTAGCTCTCCATGCCAGCAGCAACGTCCAGTAAGAGACCCTGGCTCAAAAAACAGTGTGGAGAATGATTGAGAAAACCCTTCACGCTGATCTCCATCCTCTACACATACCACACCACACTCAGAGCATTAGCACACTTGTGTATACACCCATCGTGAGCACATACACATATATAAACATGCAGGTAGAGAAGGAAGACACTTGACAGTAACGTTTACATTTATTTACGTTTACTTATAAATGTTTCATATTTACTTAGTTATATGTACTTATTTATATACATAGTTTATTTAATTTTACTTATATAATTGTTAAAAAAATATTTGGTGTCACTAGGCAATCTACCACTAAGCCATATTTCTCAGCCCTCAACATTTTTTTAACTGAGTGATTTATTAAGGATTTAAATTTCACCTGTAAAAGGCAAAGGTGCAAAAATAATGGAATTCCTGACCTAAGCCGTCGCTAGAAGGAAGTGCTAACACTTTTAATCTGTGCAGTTTTTGTTAAAATATACACGAAATTAAGTTGGAAATGAGTTTTGTTTTCATGAAGCACAGTATTTGGGGGTCCTCCCCCTATTTCAGGTAAAACGTTTTCTTAGCACACTAGCTAAGAAGTACAAATTTAGCCGTTGTCTCTCTCCATCTAGTTCTATCTGTCAAACTCTGAGAAGGAACGTTATGAGAAGGAGTTCAGCCAAGAAAGACAGCAAGACATTCTGAGAAGGGCTGCAAGAGACCTGCCTGTCTATACCACGTCAGCTTCAAAAGGTGAGAGAAGCGGGCTGGGCTTTGCAGAGGGGTTTTAAATGTGCGTGTCTCTGTTAGATAGACTGCTTGACTCGACTGATCACAGTTTCCTGTTTCCTGCTTCTTGTGTGGTGTTTCAGATGTAATGCAGCTTCTCAGAGGGTTCAATGCGAATCTGGGTTTAGTTTGTCTTGTTGCCTGTTTCCGCCTTAATAGCCTTCTTGGCTAGAGCTTTCAAATCCTGTTCCTACTACACTATCATTTGAAAGTTCCAATTTAAATGAACTATTCTATGCCACTGTATAAAAGAAATCAAGAATGTGTGAAATATGGGGAGAAGTAAAGACAATGGGGAGAAAATTTACTGAGACACGATTTTTGAGGCCAAGCTAGGAACTCGGTGCTGGCTAGTTTTATGTCAACATGATACAAACTAGAATCATCAGAGAGGAGGAAACTTCAACTGGGAAAATGAGATCAGCCAAGCCTGTAGAGCATTTTCTTAATTAGTGATGGAGGAGGGCCCAGCCCATTGTGAGTGATTTCATCCCCAGGCTGGTGGTCCTGGGTTCTATAAAAAAGCAGGAGGAGCAAGCCAGTAAGAAGCACCCTCCATGGCCTTTGCATCAGTTCCTGCCTCCAGGTTCCAGCTGTACTGAGTTGCTGTCCTGACACCCTTCAGTGGACTACGCTGTGGAAGTGTAATCCAAACCCTTTCCTTTTGGAGTTGTGTTGGTCAGGTGTTTCATTACAGCACTAGCAATCCTAACAAGCCCAACTCATTTTCCTGGTTCTAGCCTGCCTGTTTCCTCTGGGACACTGCTAAGGGTCAGCTGAGACATCATTTCCTTTACTTGGGTTTCACTGTTTGGTAGAGAGGAATCAGAGGTGCTGAGCTGGTCACTCTACTAGAGGGAATTGTTTAAATGATATACCTTGTTAATTGGTTCAGACAAGATAGTAGCAGCTCAATGGTTCCTTTGTGCTGAGTTGTACAGAACTCATTGAAACTTACAATAACCCCATGGGGTAGATAGCACAGTCCCACATGTACATGGCAAAGTAAGACACTGTCCTGGGATAATCTTGTCACCATAATGAGAACCAACCCAGGGAGCTGTGAGACCAGTGAAAAGCAGCAGAGAAACCAAAACATAGGTTGGGAGTTATTGCCGGACTTCCTGACAGAAGCATGGGCTGGCCTTGAACTCAGATCCTCCTGCCTTGGCCACTGGAGTGCTAGGATGGAGTCAGGCGTATTGCAGGCATTTGAGTGCAATTATAAACATTTACAGAGTTGTTCCATTTATAGCATGCTGGCAGACTGCAGGAAAATCAACTGTGATCACTCTGGGGAGTTCTTGTACTGTGACTCAGCATGGCAGGCAATAGATAATGTCAAGTTGACTCCCTATGGACACAGGTTGAATTACTTGTTTAGGATTATTATAGGGCTGTATGTGAAGAAACAGGCATTGAATTCAAGTATTCTAATTTTGGAACCCAATGGGCTTCTCAGGGACAGAGCACACAATCAGGGAGCCTTCCTTTGTGGCTGTGTATAAATCCTGACTTAAAGTTTTAAACGAGAATAGTGGTTCACACCTTTAATCCCAGCAGGTAGAGTATGAGTTTGAGGCTATCCTGGTTACATCATTACATAGTTAGGCACTGTCTTAAAAAACAAAACAAGAGCTGGAGAGATGGCTCAGGGGTTAAGAATACCAACTGCTCGTCTAGAGGTCCTGAGTTCAATTCCTAGCAATCACATGGTGGCTCACAACCATGTAATGGGATCTGACATCCTCTTCTGGTGTGACTGAAGACAGTGACAGTGTATACACATATATGAAATAAATAAATTATAACAAAATGGAAAAGAGCTAGAAAAGTCTTAATTATGTGCAATATTTTAAGGAGTATATTGGGATTTTAAAGATAGAAAACAAATGGTGGGTTGGTAACATGGCTCAGTGGGTAAGAGTGCTTACTTAACATGAGGACCTGAGCTTTAATCTCTGACACCCATGTAAAAGTCCCAGCATTGCAGTGTGTACCTGTAACACCGCAGAGTGAAGACAGGCGCTTCCTGAGAGCACTAGCCAGCCAACCTAGCCAAAACAGCAAGCTTCCTGCTCAGGGTGAGATCCTGTGTCAAAGTAATGGAAGACTTTCTCCTGGCCTCCACACAAGTGTGTACAACACTCATACAACACACAGACAACACATGATAAACAATACAACTAGCTTATTACTGTACCGAATAAGCATATCTCTTGCAGATAAAACTTTCATTTTTCTTTATTAGTGCTGTGCAAAGCACTTAAACATTTGAAGCCCACGTTACCTCAGTAGCCACAGAAGTCAGTTTGATGCTGAAGGCAGTGCAGTCTGAAGAGTTCAGAGGCCTCAAGGTCAAGCCAGGATTTGTGACTTACACACAGGATTTCAGGATGAAGCAGAGTTGGAGTTTATCAAGAAAAAGTTTCCAGCTGGAGAGATGGCTCAGCAGCTAAGAGTACTGACTGCTCTTCTAGAGGTGCTGAGTTCAATTCCCAGCAACCACATGGTGGCACACAACCTTCTGCAAAGGGATCTGATGCCCTCTGTACCTTGTACAGACTTCAGACTGGAGAGATTAAAAACAGGTCAGAAAGCCAAAGACACTCTTAGTGTACATAGGTCATGCCGAGTTCAGAGCATGCACTCTGACTGCAAACATGGTTCATACTATTGTAAGGTTTTCTTCATTTGTAGCCAGCAAGGATGAGAGGCCCACCCCCTTGCCTCCTGTCCTGTTGCAGTCTCTTCATTTCAACATAAGAATAATGTCTATGTCCCTGGGTTGTTAGAAATATTAAAAAAAATATTAAATGAAATTATGTCTAAAACACCTGGGTGTGCAGCTCAGTATATGATGAAGTTTTAGCAAACCTCAGTTCCAACAGGTCATTTAAAATAGTCCTTTTTTATATAGAATTTTGAAATAACTGGTTTATAATAGTGATTGTAGTTCTATATATTAGATGTTTTAAACCCTGATCATATTTTCAGGATGAATTCCCAAGCTGTGTAAAATTTGAGCAGTGTATAGTTGTCAAAAGTATGTTCATAGTTTTTTTTTTTTTTAATATAGTCTAATTAGGTAGCTCCGGTTAACCTATAAGTCACAGTGATCCACCTGCCTCTGTCTCTGTGGTTCTGGGATTAAAGGCATATGCTACTACACCTGGCTAAGATCATGCAGTTTTAAAGTAGTACATGTTGTCCCCAAAGATAGAGAGCTATTTGTATAAAAAAGTGATTCTTAACTAAGCCCAGTACTAAGGGTAGGAGAATTAAAATTCAAGGCTAGCCAGTTTTATATTTTTGAGACAGGGTCTCTGTATAGCCCTGGTTGTCTTGGGACTCGACTCACTATGTAGACTAGACTGACCTTGTGTTTACAGAGATCTATCTCCCTCTGCCTCCTGCTTCCTGAAGGGCTGGATTTAAGATTTATACCATAATGCTTGGCTATGTTCTTTTTTCTTATTTTTAATTTTATTTATTTAATGATTGAGTGCTCTGCAGCATATATATCCCTGCAGGAAGAGGGCAATTATATCCCCCTGTAGATGGTTGTGAGCCACCATGTGGTTGCTGGGAATTGAACTTACGACCTCTAAGAGCCAGTGCTCTTAACTGAGCCATCTCTCCAGCCCTGTGTTCTGTTTCTTAACTCTCCCCTTGATGTGTGTCAAACTCAGGGCCTCTCAAAGTGTAGGCAGGCACTCTGTTACTGAGATACAGCTTGAGCCCTCAGCTATGATTTCTAACCATAAAGTTCTGACACCAGCATATTGTAATCATTATGTTTAATAGTTCCTCGCTTGGTGGTGGTGGCACACGCCTGTAATCCCAGCACTCTGGGAGGCAGAGGCAGGCAGATTTCTGAGTTGGAGGCCAGCCTGGTCTACAGAATGAGTTCCAGGACAGCCAGGGCTATACAGGGAAACCCTGTCTCGAAAAAAACAAAATCAAAAAAACCCCAAAAAATAAAAAAAATAGTTTTCTTTTTTACTTACAGCAGATTCAAGGATCTTAGTACAGTAACCTTCCAAGTCCTGCGCGGTATACCAAGCATTAGGTAGAGTTATAGTTGTATACATAGTCCATGTCAGCGCTGCCTTGGCAGCCCGAACATGGCATGCTCAGCTACGTACTACATACAGCCTACCACCATCTACAGGGGGTATAATGCCCTCTTCCTACAGGGGGATATAATTGCCCTCTTCCCACAGTGGGAGATATATGCCGCAGAGCACTCAGACTTAAAATAAATAAAATTAAAAATAAGAAAAAAAGAACATAGCCAGGCCTTATGGTATAAATCTTAAATGTAGCCCTTCTGGAAGCAGGTAAGTCTTTAGGAAGTCAATTAAAGGGATTCATGAGCATTTGATTGTTTTTTTCCCCTGAGATTTATTCAGTGTGTTCACAATTGGGAAGAAAGACAACAAAATCTGGTAACTTCCTGAGCCTATCTATGGTATCCTAATGTGAGGGTAAAGTTGAGATCTGAGGTAAGAGGTGCATATAACCAAGCAGTCCTGGACCTTGTGTGGCGCTGCACAGCTCTCGCTCGGCAGCTTCCATCTCTGGCAGTGTTTTCTGACTAGTAAATTCGGGGAGATAAGTCCCTCCTCTGGGTGTCCCAAGACCTCAGCCTTTCTTCTACCTGCATGAGATTCCTTGTGAAATTCCTGCTTCTTGATGTCCTTTGTTTGAGTAGTTTGATAGCCCAAGAGGGGTTCCAGGCATCTCTTCCGCATATCTTCATTTCTGGCACATTTTATCAACAAAGAAGCTGCACCTTGGGTTCCTGTTCCTATGATTTCAGAAGGATCTGACAGTTTGCCCCAGCACATCCCAGGAATCCTCTGTCGGAGTTCATTATTCCCCTGGGCTTGTGCCTTTCTTTTGATTTGGTGTCTGTCCATCCAGTTAGAGCCATTCTTGTGTTTCTATCTTTAAAAGGATACTTGTACTTTAATGAGTTGTTATTTGAACCTTTCAAACGCATAGAAAACAGATTTCCATTTAAAGTCTAGTGTCATGGAGGCAGGAGACAGGTTTACCTTGTTCACATTTATTTCTGGAAATGGGCAGTGTTTGCCATATAGAGAAACTCTGAAGAACACCCTATCCACACCGCTGCTCGTCTGCCTTCAGCACTGTCCTTGTCTGGCTGCTCTACAAGAAACTGAAGTTTCTGTTGATTGCAGCCGTTTCATTAGCTTTAGCTGCTCATTTATTAGGCATTGTTTGTTTCATCTTCCTCCTGTCCTCCCTCCTTTAGACAGGGTTTCACTGTGCAGCCCTAAAGTTCATCGTGATCTACCCGTCTCTGCCTTCCAAGTCCTGGATTGCAATACCACAGCTGACTCCAACCCGTTTGTTTTTACAGGGCCTGCTACCAGACCTGTGCACAGCTGTCACAGGTTGAGTGGAGGGAGGATGTAGAGGAAAAGGAATATAAGGTGCTTGGCTGCTTTCTGGTCCTGAGCTTACTATACGTGTAGCCCTTATGTTTGTTTCCTGTGTGGGCTCAGCATCAGTGGCACCATCTTCAGCTTGCTGTCTGTTCCTTAATGGGATATGCGTTTTGTGTGGGAAATTCTTGTTTTGCAGAATAATATGCTATACAGATATACCATGAAGTATAAGGCCATTTTCATCTATAAAATTATTCTTAAGTATTGGAGCAATAGGGTTCTGCAGTTAAGAGCACTGGCTGATCTTCCAGAGGACCTAGGTTCAATGCCCGGCTCTCAACTGTCTGTAATTCCAGTCTCTTAGGGATCTCATGCCCTCTTATGGCCACCAAGCGCAAACCAGCTTTATAGAACATACATTCACGCAAAATACTTACACCAGAAAAAAGACAAAATCAAAACAAAAAACCAAAACCAAAAAAGAATAACATTTTGAAATGTAAAAAAAGAAAATATCCAATTAAAAAAATAATAACAACAAACCCCAGAAATTCTTCCTGGTTTTCATTATTTAAAATGACTGTAATGAGCATCCTTATTTGTCTTTTCTTTTTTAAAGATATTTTTATTTATTATATGTAAGTACACTGTAGCTGTCTTCAGACACATCAGAAGAGGGCATCTGATCTCATTATGGATGGTTGTGAGCCACCATGTGGTTGCTGGGAATTGAACTCAGGACCCCTGGAAGAACAGGCAGTAGTACTCTTAACTACTGAGCCATCTCTCCAGCCCATTTGTCATTTTTTAAAAATATTTATTTTTATTAGGTTTAGTTGTGTGTGTCTGCATGCAGGTATGTATACTCAGAGGCCAGAGGAGTTCCAGATGGCTGAGAAGAGCCTTGACGTGGTGCTGGGGCTGTGAGAGCAAGCAGTTTTCTGTTGCAGACTCTGTCCTCTCTAAAGAGAATCTTCATTTTTCAAAATAGTGTTTCATTTTGTTTCCTCTGAAGTTTCCTGTATCCCAGACAGGCCTCAAACTCCCAGTGTAATTAGTTGATAATGACCTTGAACTTCTGCCTCAGGCCTCCCAGGTCCTGGGACAATAGGCATGCACTAATGTGTCTTGTACATGCGGTGGCGGACTTCAATCTAGGGCTTTGAGCAAGAGTGCTGGGCTGGCATTGAGCCATCCGAGCTACATCCTCAGCCTCAAACCCTTTGTTTTCTCAGATGTTGTAAAGGTAGATACTGTCCTTACTGTCTGATGTCATTGCCTAATATGCTATTTATTTTTTGCCACTGTTAGTTCCTAGAATATAGAGTGTATAAGCTTTATAAAGCAGGGATTTTTGTTTAGAATACCTGGCACATAGTAGGTGATCAGTGTATTTTGAACAATAGAATGTGAACCAGGTAATAGTGTAACAGTATTAGAATTTAATTAGAAAGAAGTTTTTGTTGTTATTCCAAAATAAATTGTCATTGGTCTAGGATAGGGATAGATGCAGACAGAAGGTATTTAGAGGGTCTTTAAAAAAAGCCTTTTCAAAACTTCAAACGCAGAATGCTTTAAGATGCCTCTAAGTACATTGATAAGCTGTTATAGACACCGTGCTATATCAACAAACATTGGGCTTGGGACTCTGCACTGGAGTTCTGGCTGTTTAAGTTATTAATCTTGGCATTTGGCCTTCTGCTAGTCACTTACTTTGCATCTACTTTATTTGGTTTGAAAACTTCTGAGAGGATACATCATGAAGTCCCCTTTCTCTTGACATTTTGAGAAGCTCTCTGTGTACTCTGATATTTTTAAATTAATCACTGTCAGTTTCCAGAGTATATGTTAAAAATCAGCTTTATAAAGCTTACACATTGTCTTAGTTTGGGCTTTATGGCTGTGAAGAGACGCCATGACCACAGCAACTCTTACAAAGGAAAACATTTAATTGGGGCTGGTTCAGTCCATTATCATCATGGTGGGAAGCATGGCAGGGTGCAGGCAGGCATGGTGCTAGAGAAGGAGCTGACAGTTTAAAACCTTTTTTTTTTTTTTTTTTGTAAATTTTCTTTATATTTCAGATGATGTTGTCCCCTTTCTTGGTTTCCCCTCCAAAAACCCCCAATCCCACCCCCTTCCCTCCACTCACCAACCCACCCAATCCCACTTCCCTGTTCTGGCATTCTCCTACACTGGGACATCGAACCTTCACAGGACCAAGGGCCTCTCCTCCCATTGATGTCCCATAAGACCATCCTCTACTACATATGCAACTGGAGCCATGGGTCCCCCCATGTGTACTCTTTGATTGGTGGTTTAGTCCCTGGAGCTCTGGGGGTACTGGTTGGTTCATATTGTTGCTCCTCCTATGGGGCTGCAAACCCTCAGCTCCATGGGTCCTTTCTCTAGCTCCTTCACTGGGGACCCTGAGCTCTGTCCAGTGGTTGGCTGTGAGCAGGCAGCAGTAATGAATGAGCCCCTAGGCCTGGTTTTAAGCTTCTGAGACCTCAAACCCCACCCTCTAGTGACACACTTCCTCCAACAAAGCCACACCTACTCCAGCAAGGCCACACTTCTAATGTTGCCACTCTCTATGGACCTTTGGTGGCCATTTTTATTCAAACCACACACCTTTGAGTTTCTTCTTTTCTCTCTCTAGCTATCCGATATTGTGAAAAATGTCAGTTGATTAAACCTGACCGAGCCCATCACTGCTCAGCATGTGATAGGTGAGTGTTACTCAGTTTGCCTTCCTTTAGCTCTAACCTAGAACTTGGTAACAAACAGACATTACATGTTTCTTCATATTTAGCAAAATCATTTCATCTTTTCTTATTATTTGCTGTGGATATAGAGCTATCATGATTATGTAAGCTAGAATATACTAGAAGATTTTCTCTGCTAGTTGAATAGAATTTTAACTTTAAATATGGTTTCTGTACTGTGCTTAATGTAATGTTAATGAGCCAATGGTTACAGCCTCCTTGTAAAATATGATTGATTACTTCTTGGATTAGATACTATAATGATATTTTCTTGTTTTATTATCAGTGTTGATATTAAAAAATATCAGTGAAGTGAACGCTATAATTGTTCTTATCTGCCATCATTTCCATTTTAATCCTTGTTTTCATATGAGAAGTTAGTTTAAAACCCTGACTAATCCAAGCCACTTAGACAAGCTGTGCAACTTTCTGTGTGTTAGGTTTCTCATTCTTACTTTATTTGTGAGATCTGTGGTTTCACTTTCTACATGTATAAAATAAGTATTCTAGAGGGAGGAAAATTTGCTTTTGCTTTGGTTCCTTGTGGCAAAAGTATAGTAGTATTAAAGAATAGACGGTTCAGTGGTTAAGAATACTGGCTGCTAGCCGGGCGTGGTGGCGCACGCCTGTAATCCCAGCACTCTGGGAGGCCAAGGCAGGCGGATTTCTGAGTTCGAGGCCAGTCTGCTCTACAGGGTGAGTTCCAGGACAGCCAGGGCTACACAGAGAAACCCTATCTCAAAAAACCAAAAAAAAAAAAAAAGAATACTGGCTATTCTTCCAGAGTTCTCTGAGTTCAATTTTCAGCAACTACATGGTGGCTCACAACTGTCTGTAATGGGATCCAGTGCCCTCTTCTGGCATGGAGGTGTATATGCAGATAGAGCATTCACATTAAATAAATACATCTTTTAAAAAAAACCAAACAGAATATAGGAACTTGACTGTCTCAATCTAGGTTTTAATGTCTTGATGTTCACTTCTAAAGATCATTACTGTTGATCTGCACATGCTCATAATGCTAGAGGCCATCTGTTTCTCTCTGTTTAAAGATTTACTTTTATGTATATAAATACATTGTTGCTGTCTTCAGACACACCAGAAGAGGGTCAGATCCCATTACAGATGGTTGTGAGCACCATGTGGTTGCTGGGATTTGACTCCAGACCTCTGGAAGAGCAGTCAGTGTTCGTAACCACTGAGCCATCTCTCCAGCTCTTAGCTGGTGTTTAAATTAGGCATTTTTAATGGACTAAAAGTCATTCCCCACATCTGAATAATAAGATGCCATTTGGTCTGGTCCAATGAGCTAGATGAAATCAACTGACTTCACAATGTAAAAACCTTGTGACTGTTTACCAGTGGAGGTACTTACAGAATATCACAAGTTACCTGGTGTTTCTAGGTTGCTTTATACAATTTAGTTTTAAGGGGATGTTTTCAGTAAAATAATGAGAAACTAGAGTCATAATTTTTCTGCATGACTTTTCTTATGCTTGCTTCTTAGATGTGTTCTTAAAATGGATCATCACTGTCCGTGGTATGTATGAAAATGGTGGGATTGCCCGAGCCAAGGGGGCCAGGGTTGAGCATCAGAAGCAGGAAATTGAGGATGACTTTTTTTTTTTTTTTTAGTAATCCTTTTTTTTTTTTTTTAAATCTCATGGTGCTGTTTTTTAGCTCCAGAGTCCCAACACATTCTAAACATGCCCTCTCTACAACTAAAACCATTCACCTACTCTAATATTCCTATATTTGATTCGGTTCAATTATTTATATTTAAGCTCAGTTAAATTACTAATATGTACATATACATAGGAATCTGTATATTTTTTCCTTTAAAAATACCTTCTGATAAATACATATCCAGATGTTGATATGTTAAGAATTAACATTAGAGTTGCAAAATCTATATAATGTTAATTAAAAACATCCATAGTTAAGATACTGTTTTCTACTTCTCACTTGACCTATTGCCAAGTAATGGCGACATAAAGCTTTTTGGCCCACTTTTTCCTTCTCACGACTAAAAGGCATACATTAATTTACTGTTTTAACCATCTCTATAAGGTTAGTAACATCAGGTTTATTCCTACTTTTGTATAACTGTCAGAATTTTCACATCTCACAGAGTTGAGCTGTTTGATAAGACAGACCCACCCTTCTCCCACAAGTCTGAGACCCCATTTTGATTTCTGTTTCTGTGCTTATGACTTGTCATATTTTTATAATGTTACTTTCTATATTCTTCCAGGGTGAATAACTGTGTGGGATTTACTAATTACAAATTCTTCATGCTGTTTTTGTTGTATTCCCTACTATATTGCCTCTTTGTGGCTGCAACAGTTTTAGAGTATTTTATAAAATTTTGGACGGTAAGTCTTTTTTCTGTCTTAAACATATGTAGAAGATATGTATTTGAAAGAGTCACTTAGTACTTTTTATAAGTAGATCAGATTAGATTTTATAATGTTGCAGACAAGACTATACTTACCTTCATATAAATTGCATGTATTCTTGTAAATACATGTATTTACATAGACTAGAAGTGTCTCTCTGATGCAGATTGCCAGAAGAGCTGATTTAGAGAAGTCAGTGCTTGCACTTGGCTTACTCAAACTCGCTGCACTTTCGCAGTCAGAGTGACGCCCTTGGGCCCAGGCGACTGCTTGCTACTTCTTTACATACTTTTTTTTTTCTCAGAATTTTAAAAAATATTTATTTTTGGGCTGGAGAGATGGCTCAGCGGTTAAGAGCACTGACTGCTCTTCTGAAGGCCCTGAGTTCAAATCCCAGCAACCACATGGTGGCTCACAAGCATCCATAACAAGATCTGACGCCCTGTTCTGGAGTGTCTGAAGACAGCTACAGTGTATTTAATATATTAAGTAAATAAACAAATAAATAAAAAAAACCAAAAAAATATTTATTTTTATGTTGTGCATATGGTTGCTTTGCCATATAGGTAGGTGCACCAGGTGTGTGCCAGGTTCCTGCAGAGACCAGACCAGGGTGTCAGATCCTCTGGAACTAGACTTACAGAAGAGTAACTGCCATGTATGTTCTAGGAATTGAACCTGGGTCTTCTGCAGGAGCAGCCAATGCTCTTAACAGCTGAAATGTCTCTACAACCCCATCATTTCAGATTTTTAAAAAATGGCAAATAGTTGAAAATAATCAAATGTTTTAACAACAAGGAACTACAGTTTAATTCATCTGTGAGAGGAAAGCATGCAGAAACAAGCACCCAGTAGGGCAGTGACTGGGGGTGACCTCTGGAGTGTGCTGTGTACAAGGAACAAGGCATACATGAGTGCAAATAGTATGTGGTGGTGTCGGGGAGGGGGCGAGAAGTGACCTGTGAATGTGCCCTGGCCTCTCTGGGGATGTTAGAGTTGCTGAAAGCACTCACTGCTCAGAGGGACCACCAGGAGAAGAGACGTGCTTACTCCTGTTTTGGGGAGGTGTTGGGTACCATTGCAAATGCTTATCTATTCAGAGTACATAATCAAGTTGAAATCTTAATTTGTAAATTTATATTCTTGAGGGGAAAATAACTACAAAAGCGTGAAAAGAACTCTTAGTAGTGTGTAGAACAGCTGTTTTTTTATTAATAGCATTTTCTTGGTATTTGATTTTTTTATGTTTATATGCTACTGATATAATTTAGAAGTAGCTTTAAAATACATAAACTACCCTTTCATTAAATCTGTAAATATCTGGGTATTTTTCATCTCTATTTTTTCCCCTGGTGTTATTAGTCCCATTAAATGTAGGCTCAGTCCTGACTGTCTGAACCCAGTATCCAACCTTCAGTTGGTAATTACTGAGCTGGCAGACATGATGAAGCTGTCATAAAAATGCACGTTTCAAACCTGCTTTCTCTTCCCTTTCCATCCTTTTTCTCTGTGCTTATCTCACGTAACAGGAACAACCAACCAGTTCATTGGTTGACAGGCTACAATAGTGATGTCATCTCTGAGTTCTTGTTTGTCCTCTGATACCTAGGTCTAGAAGCAGGCAGATCTATATAATTATATATTCTTATAATTTGAACTCCATGAAGGCAAGAAATTTTGTCTTTTTCATCAATAGAATATCTAGGATATTAACTGGCACAAAACACAGTAGGTGTTTAGTAAATGTTTGCTGAATGGTAAAATATCCAAAGGAAGTTATTTTAGATTGCTCTTTCAATTGTGAAATTTGGAGTAATACTTAACTGCACAGAAGTGATAGATTAAATTAATGTAAACATATAAATGAAAAGCATCCAGTAGATGTCTGTCTGTCCATCCATCTGTGAGATCGTCTTAAATTAGCCAATCTAGTCTAGAACTCACCGTGTAACCTAAGCTCCTGGCAGTTCTGAGACTTTTGAGATGTCTTTGGTCTTCATTTTCTCGTTGTATGTCTCAAACCATTCCTGTCCTAACCATGTCTGTGTCCTAGTGCTGTGTTTTTAATATCTTTTCTTAAAATGTAGCACCTGTTGATTTATGAACAGAGTACCTAACTTTGTTAACTCTGCATGTGTAAGAATGTGTTTATTAGTCATAGCCATATCTTTTTATGAACTCAATTTTTGTTTTGTCTGCTTTTTCTGACTAGTTTTATTTTTAAGATTTATTTATTATGTGTACAGTGTTCTGACTGCATGTACACCTGAAGGCCAGAATAGAACATCACATTTTATTACAGGTGGTGATCCACCGTGTGGTTGCTGGGAACTGAACTCAGGACCTCTGAAAGAGCAGCCAGTGCTCTTAACATCTGAGCCATCTCTCCAGCTCCTTTCTGATAGATTTTTTGTTTCCATAGAAAAGATACTAATCTTTATTCATGATCTTGGTATAGATGAGACTTTCTTTAGTAAAATATAGAAATCCCCAGCGATAAAAACAAAGTTCATAATTTAGGCAGCACAAAAATTGTCAGTTTCTCCTACCAGGAGCCACTGTGCATATGTAGTGCATAGTGCACTCTGTTGGCTGAGACAGATTTGCCTGGGCCCAAGCTGTAGACAGCTTTCGCCACACAGCACAGCAAAGTCTCCAAGGTGAAAGGCAGCCCCAGTGTCCAGACCCTAACATTCTCATTTTCATGGCACCGGCTCCTTGAAGATACTCACTATCCTTTACTCTTGCTGCAAAATTTCTATTCACATTTTAGCTTGTATCTTCTAAACATGTTTTGTTTTTCTCAAAGTTTTCTATTTTTAAGCTCTTTTTGTTTGTGATTCTGTCTGCTCTCTGTTTGGTATGAGACTGTACAAGTCATTATTTCCTTTTCACACCTTTATTGTTTACATTTTCACAGTTAAACCATGATTTGGCAGAGGAGATAACCATGGCAACAAATATGTCCACATATTCTCTTTCTAACACCTGGAAAAGTTTTAAGCTATATATGTGTTTTGTTATTATCCAGCTCTGGTGAGGCCCACAGAGCTTAGAGCCTATTGCTACTGAGAAGATAATTACTCAAAGGCCTCAAAGAGAACAGACACAGCCTAATAGAAGTAAGGGGTGGTTTATTCAGGAGACTTAATAAGGGCAAGAGCTTTTGGAGCCTTAAAACCTTTAAGATTAGCCAGTTTGAGTAATCTCAGTGGATTCTTAGACAACTAAACTAAAAGAGTACTGCTTCCTGGTGGGGTAGCAACAGGGGTGGCAGGTTTGGAGTTTAGGTTCTGGGTTGGTTAGCATATGAAATTTGCCCTCCTTAGTATTGAGTTCTTTTCTAAGTACTGGCCAGCTTGTGAGGGCAGTATCTCCCCAAGGCAGTGAAGCCCCACGATCCCAGCGTGTCTGGACAGGACAATAAGGAGCCATGGTTTGTACACACGTTTGTTGTTACTGCAGTTATCAGAGTGAGAAGCTGAGATTGGAGAAATTAGGCAGCTCCCTAAGGTTACATATTTCATAGTATAGAAAACTAGAATTTAAGATCAGATTTGTACCTCAAAATCCACATACTTCTCAAGGACATTTGTTATTTAAAAGCAGTACAGCACTGAGTCATGGAACACAGTTATGCCTAGGAAATACCTTTATATTTTAGAGATTTTTACTAAAACATTATAATTGAGGGTGCTGGAGAGATGATGGATCATTGCGTTAGACCACTTGTTGCTCTTGCAGAGGACCCAGGTTTGAGACTCCATGCTGTCTCACATCCATTTATAGTCATGAACACGGTTCACATACATATGTGTATACAAAACCCACTTATTAAATCAAATCCTTAAAAACATGTGGTTTTTAAATTTTCAGCAAACTTCATCTGAAATACTCTGCACATCTTTAATCCCAGCACTTAGGAAGCTGAGCTGGTGATCTCTGAGTTGGAAGCCAGCCTGGTCCACAGAGTGAGTTCCAGAACAGCTGGAGCTATATGTGACATCTTGTCTCAAAAACAAAACTAGATAAGTTTTCTGCTCAGTGATAGCTTGTGAGCATAATGACCTTGGTCCCTGCACAGCATCAGGGAGATACAACCCAGCACTGTCCTGAGAAGATGCTTCCTTGTGGACTTCAACAGAGAGGAGTTTTAGGACAGATCAGAGTTAGCAAGTTCATTGAGTAGAGAGAAGATACTGTACATACATGCTTTAGAATAGCAATTCTCACCCTGTGGGTCATGACCTCCTTGGAGCCAAACAATTTTTACAGGAGTTGAAAATCAGATATCCTGTATATCAGATATTTACAGTTTGATTCATAACTTTAGCAGAACTATAGTTATTAAGTAGCAGCAAAAATACTTTTATATTTGGGGATCATCACAATAAATATGAGGAACCTGTATTAAAGGGTCACAGCATCAGGAAGGTCTGAGAGCCGCTGCTTTAGAATTAAGCACTGGTGGTAAGAGAGAGATGGGCGGGAAAATCGCATCACACTCTCAAGGCATGGATGTGGGCTTCTCCAGGTCATGTGTAGATAGCCTTTGATGGTTGCTTATGATTTTGTGGCTAAGTTACATTATTTGAAAGATGTAATCTAGAAGAGTTTAAGATAAAGCCAAGTTGACAATTTTCTAGAGTTTTAATTAGTAAAACAAAACTGAACTAGCATAGTTATTTCTCTTATTTTAAAGAATGTTGCTGCAAGACCCTACCTCTAAAACCAAAATGAGATCTTAAAAGTGGTTTTTGAGGTATATTTTTTTAGACTTAGAACTGACAGGAGAGTGCTAATACAGATAAATTCAAGGTCACAAACATTGTGTCCAAAATACGCAAGTTTTAAACACCTTTGTTTGAGATGTTAGAAAGACAAGCGTCTGTAGACACTGCCAGCTTTGTTAGTTGTGTTAAGTTTCTGGACTCTCAGTCAGTACAGGGTGCAAACTGTACCTCAGGGTTAAGCAGCCAATCTACCTTCACATACTTGGGTGCTTGAAATGGAGTAGATTGCATATTAAAGTGTGTGGAGAAGATGGGGCTCACAGAGAAGGGAAGATTTAAACGAAGGCAGAAGGGAACTGGTAGATGTCTGAGGGAAGAGCCTTTATGGGTGTCACTGGAGTGTTTTGGCTACACTAAGGGAACCTTTTCTCCATGTAATATTGTCTGTTCTGGAACTCACTGTAGACCAGCCTGGCCTCAGACTCAGAAATCTCCTTCTGCTTCCCAAGTGCTGGGATTAAAGGCGTGCTCCACTGCCACCTTGCTCCCAGGGATCTTTGTATAACTAGATTAGACTCAGGAAGGATACTAAGCGGAAGCCCAGGATCCTGGTAAGGCTAAGTGATAGAGGGACCTTGGAGATCTCTGGTCTCTCTCCAGTAAAGTGGGAAAAAGAGTGACATGCTGTGACTTGTCAAAGCTTCTGATTGCTGAGGTGAGTCGCAGCTGCCATTGTCCCCAGCTGAGGCAGGCAGTAGCAGTGACACCGATGAGTCATCAGGTCTCATTTCTGGAACCACTAAGAAAGCAGAGGCTAAAGACTTACATACAGATACACGTGGTAAATGTTTATTTAGCTCTTTTAAACACATTTCTTATATAATTGGACGGAAAAGTGCATATTTAGAGGGGCTCTGAGATGTGCTTGAAGAAAGAAATGGTTTTTCTTGTATTTTTTGTTCTTATTTTTTGGGAAAATATAGATCCTAAATTAGAGGACAGCTTCTTATATTCTTTCCAAATGCACACAACTGATAAAGCTTAGTTTCCAGGATAAAGTTTTTATGTTATTTTTCTTAATGCATTGTCTTTGTTTGCACAAGCTTTGCCGCAGGAAATCTACAGAGAATTGCCCAAAGGTAAAACACATTATTGCCATGACATTCTCATAATCTTTCAGAGTGAATGTATATAATTAAAATTTGCTCTACAATTGGCAACATAAACTAATTACTGTGTTTTAAATGTATAGTGGTTTCTCTGGTGGGGGGAGGAAGAGCTAA
The DNA here is from genome assembly GCF_947179515.1 of Apodemus sylvaticus. Lineage (NCBI taxonomy): Eukaryota > Metazoa > Chordata > Mammalia > Rodentia > Muridae > Apodemus > Apodemus sylvaticus. The sequence goes on from NC_067479.1 coordinate 69,690,434, forward strand.
ATGTCAGAAAATGCAATTTTATGGGGGAGATGATGTTCACTGATATAACTTTTGAGTCCTCAGGTTCAATCTCCAACACACACACACACACACACATATGCATGCACACTAACAGATTTTCAGTTAAGTCAAAGCTGTGTGTGTAGTGTGTTATGAGTATGGTACATGTACTGAATGTGCAGGGCTCACATATGTGGGAGGCCATATTGTATGTCTTCCTTTGCCATTTGCACTTTAGTGCCTTGAGACTGCACTGGCTAGCAAGCTCTCCTGGTCTGCCTCTCTGCCCTTACAGGGTGTGTGTAGCCACTCCCTCTCCTTATGTGAGTGCTTCCAGAAAACCTGTATCCTCCTAGCTCTCTAACCTTTCTATTACACACTTTTGTTATATATTAAAAAAATTTTTTAAGCTGGGTGGTGGTGGCGCCTGTCTGTAATCCCAGCACTTGGGAGGCAGAGGCAGATTTCTGAGTTCAAGACCAGCCTGGTCTACAGAGTGAGTTCCAGGACAGCCAGGGCTAGACAGAGAAACCCTGTCTCGAAAAAAAACAAATAAAAAAAATTTTTAAGATTTATTTATTTATTTTATGTAAATACACTGTAGCTGTCTTCACAGATGGTTGTGAGCCACCATGTGGTTGCTGGGACCTGAACTCAGGACCTTTGGAAGAGCAGTCGGTGCTTTTAATTGCTGAGCCATTTCTCCAGACCCTAAATTAATTTTTTTTAAATTATAGTTGTGTGTATGATGTGTGAACATGCAGGCAGGCACACATATTGAGATAAGAGGTTAATTTTGGAAGTCTTTTCTCCTTCAAACATGGGTTCCTAGGGATAGAACTCAGGCTGTTGGGTTTGAGCAAGCACAATTTAACCTCTTGAGCCTTCTTGCTGCTCCTTTGGTCAGAAATTTTTTAAAAATATATAAAAACCGTGTGTGTGTTTGTGTGTACGTGTACACCATAGAGGCCAGAAAAGGGCATCAGATCTTTTGAGATAGTTGTAAGTAGTTGTGAGCCATTGAGGTAGGTGCTGGGAACCTCTGGAAAAGTAGCCAGAGTTCTTAAAAAGGAGTCTTTTCTCCAGTCTGTTGTTGTTGCCCTCAACCCTGCCCCTTTTTTGAGATAGGATCTCTCTCCATGTAATCCTGGCTATCCTCATATGTAGGCCAGGATACATTTCAACATGCCTTATGGAGGTTGTCCTGTCTCTCCCTCTCAAGTACTGGCATTAAAGGCATGTGCTATCATACCCAGCCCATTAAATCATTTTTAAATAAGTAGGGCAACCTGTTGTGAAAGCCTCGAAGACCTGCCTATACAGTTTTGAGACAGTCTGATATGTCCCACAATGACCTTGAATTTACTGTGCAGTCAAAGATGCTTGAACTTCTGGTCCTCCTGCCTCTTATTCTTGAGTACTGGAATTACAGGAATGCTCTACCGTGTCCAGTTTCTTGTCATGGTAGGGATTGAATGTAGGACCTCATGCATATTAGGCAAGCATTTTTCTGACTGAACTACACCTCCAGCTCCTTTATGGCTTTATTTTAAGAGCAGTTATTCAAAGGCTTCTTCCTAGCCATATTTCTCTAAGAAGGAATGACAGAAACTGTTCATTCTTCAATACCTTATGGCAACTCTTACAAATAACAATTACCTACAGAGACTCCCAAGAAAAAAGAAACAAGGATAAGAAGGTGGGCAGGAGCACATCTAAGAACCTGGGCAGCTTGGAGGACAGGCGCACGGAAGTAGAGCTGAATATATCATATTCTACTTGTTTTAGACCATATATAATTAAGCAAATGGAAGTACCATGTTCCCCTGGATGTTGAGGAAAATCTGAATATGTATATAGGGTGTCAACAAAAATTGCTAGAGAGAAGAATCCATCTTCTCATTTTATGGCTGAATTACTGAGATTATTAGATGCTTAATGACTTTAAACTATTTATTTATTTATTTATTTATTTATTTATTTATTTATTTATTATGTGTATGGGTAGATATTTGCCTACCTTTATGTCTGTGTACCACGTAGTACATGCCTGGTGCCCCCAGAGGTCAGTAGAGGGTGTTGGATCTCCTAGGACTGGAGTTGCAGACAGTGGTAAGATGCCAAGTGGTGCTGGGAAGAACAGTCAGTGCTCTTAAGCCTGAGCTGTCTCTCCAGCCCTGAGGGACAGTTTATGAGGGCTCAGCCTGCTAGGATGGACCCATCATTTTCTTCTGTAGTCATTGTTTCAGAATATTTGGTCTCATTTTATTACTCTTAATGTATAACTTTTTATTTTGGCAGATTCAATCTTTATGAAAAACCAGAATAAGTTGCATTTTAGAGATTCAATATCCTTACAATTAATCCTTCTTCTTTCCTCAGAATGAGCCAACGGTTCATTTCCCCAGTGCAAAGTTCCACGTGTTGTTCCTTTTCTTTGTGTCTGCAATGTTCTTCGTCAGTGTGCTCTCGCTGTTTAGCTACCATTGCTGGCTGGTTGGAAAAAATAGAACAACAATAGGTAAACAGACTAAAATATACATTTTTAAAAAAATGATCACAAATGAATGTGAAATGAAAGATTGTAGTAGGTGATAAAGAAATGAAGAGTAACTGTGTTTAAACTTGACCATGTTGGGTACAGCGGGGGTATATATAAGACTAGTGTTGAAGAGAATTGTAGAAGTGACTGTATGTGTATGACTTCAGCAATGTATTAGATAACAAAGTTAATTGTCTATACATTATAAATAAAAGCTATTATTTTGAATAATAGACAGATTCTCATGCACTAGGGTAGTTCATTCTCAGACCCAAACCATTTTAAATCCTTCAGTTTATCTTCTTGCTAAGACAGAGCAGCACACTCCTTGTGCTCTTGACCCCCACAGATACACAGCCTGACTAAACAAGATAGCCACAGCTACACAGAGAGACCCTGGTGATTTATTTATTGATTTATTTATAAACAAATAAATGTAATATTAGATAATTATTTGGGCCTTTTGTTTTGGAGGGCTGGAATTAAAATATAATTTCACCAAGTAAGTGAAATTTATTTTTTTTAAAGTAGATTTTATTTTAATTAACATAATTGTATATTTTTTAATGTAACAATCAAATCATGATAATTAGGACATTTGTCATCTCAGATGCTTATCATTCCGTGTTATCTCCTGTTACATTACATTTATAGCTGTCTATATGAAAAACATTGATAAAAAATATTTCTCATCCTTCATAATTTTTAAACACAAAAAATTTATTTATTCATGTGTATCTACATGCTTGTGATTTTGTTTTCTTTTTGTAAACAGAATCATTTCGTGCACCTATGTTTTCTTATGGAATAGATGGAAATGGTTTCTCTCTTGGATGCAGTAAAAATTGGAGACAAGTCTTTGGTGATGAAAAGAAATATTGGCTAATTCCAATATTTTCAAGGTAAGTTACAAAATGTAGATGTCAGTGGTAGCCTCTGCCTCTGGCTAAATATCTTAAATATACATAAAATTATATATTTGCTTCCCCCCCACCCCCAAGACAGGGTTTCTCTATGTGGCCCTCGCTGTCCTGGAACTCATTCTGTAGACCAGGCTGGCCTCGAACTCAGAAATCCACCTGCCTCTGCCTTCCAAGTGCTGGGATTAAAGGCATGTGCCACCATGCCTGGCTATATATTTACCTTTTAAAAAATTAAGTACAGTAAGTATACATTTGAATGGAGAGTAGAAAAATAACTTTTAAAAGCTCTTCAAAATGAAATTAAATCACTTTCAGGAACATAAAAATATTTTCATAGATTACAGAACAGAAATAAAGTATGTGTGTAGGTGTTCCCTTTATTTTTAAAGATTTGTTTTATGTATATGAGTACTCTACCTGCATGTACACTTGCGTGCTAGAGGAGGGCACAGTATAGCTCTCAATACAGATGGTTGTGAGCCACCATGTAGTTGCTGGGAATTGAACTCAGGACCTCTGGAAGAGTTCTCTTAACCACAGAGCCATCTCTCCAGACCTTTTTTTTTTTTTTTTTTTTTAAGAGGTGGGGGGGAGGGAGGGAGAGAGAGAGGGAGGGGGGAGAGAGAGAGAGGGAAAGAGAGACAAGAGTCTCACTGTGTTGCCCTGACTGTCCTGGAACTCATGAAGGCATACTGCCTGCCTCTAGAGGGCTAGTCGAAAGGCATGCCCCACCTGTTTTCCTAAAGTCTGAAAACACATAGTGGGTTTACCACATCATTTACCTGAGGTGTGAGTGACACACATACTAACCCTACTGCTAACTGAGATCTGGATGTGTATTAGGTAGAAGCTACCACTGCAGGAGGATCATCACGAGTGTGATCCAGTCTGGGTTATATAATCATATAGTCAGACCCTGTCTCAAAAGGAGGTTAAGGGAAATTGCAGGGCCCTTTCTTTTGTTAAATTGCCATTTTCTATCTGAAAATTGCTTGCTTGCCTTCATTTTATTTTTTATTTTTCCGGGTGTAAACCTCTAGATATTGCTTTACTGTCTTCTGGCTTGCCTTATTGTCTGCTGACAGATATAAATCACTTTTTTTTTTTTTTTTTTACTTCATATGCCTTCAGATACTTTTGAGACTTTTGTTAATCACAAAATCTTATTGTGGTAAAATTTAATGTAGCTTTTTTTAAGGTTTCTTTTGTTCGGGATTAGTTGAAGTTAAGTGATTTTTGTTTTGTTTCTATTTTTTTTAATCTGTTTGTTTTGTTTCTTTGTTTTTTAGTTTGTTTTTCTTTTGGTTTATGTTTTATTTTTTTCAAGCAGTGTTCCCTAGCCCAACCTAGTCTTGAACTCCGATCTGCCCATTTGTCTCCCTGGTGTTGGGATTACATGTGTGCACACATGCCAGCTGGTTGAGTCTGTCCCTGGCTTTGAAGTTCTCATCAGTAGGGGAAAGGCTAGCAGTGTCTCTTCTGTCTCCTCCCCACTTTAGGGGCTCCTCCTGGGCCTACCTGGAGCTGCTTCCCACAGCTCTGTGATACTGAGAGAGCATGTATGTGTGTGTCTCATTTTCTGTCAACCCCGTTGCTCCATATTCAAGTTCACTCTGGGGTGTGCTTTACCGTCTCCTGTTTTGTCCTGTTGAATGAAATGCATACTATCTGAGTATTAGGATATCTTCTCTTATCAGTGAATTTATAATTGGAATGGGTTTTCCTTTTGTCAAATACCTTCTGAGTTTGTGTGCCATGTGTGTTCCTGGTGTCTACAGGGGTCAGAAAATGGTATCAGATCCCCTGGAACTGGAGTTAGCTATAGTTGTGAGCTGCCATGTGGATGCTAAGAATTGAACCAGACGCTGTAGAGGAGCAGGCAGTGCTCTTAACTAGCCTGCACTGTGATCTTAATCAACATTGAGGACATTGTTTCTAAGTACATGTGAGTTATAAGAGAAAAGGCTGTCTTCAAGCAGTAACTTCTAAACTTACTTCATCTATGACTTGATAAGTTTTAGTAATTTATTTCTACCAGGCCTCTGAAAAGCAAATCTTAACCTGGACCTCTGTTGTTAGTGAGTACTCAGGTAATTACTATTTCTCATTGTACAGTTTGGGTGATGGTTGCAGTTTTCCAGCTCGCCTTGTGGGGATGGATCCAGAACAAGCTTCTGTTGCAAACCAGGGTGAATTTGTCAGAAGGTATGTTTCTGTTCCTAAGATTTTCAGTATTCATTATAAAACAATCTGATGTCTGGGTTGTACATGAACGACTCATACACACACAGTAGCACTCCAGGAAGCAGGCAGAAAAAGAAAAAAAAAAATCTAGTGACATTCTTTTTTTTAACGGAGGACTGATCTGTGTTAGGTGCCTGACATTCTTAGTATAAAACTTTGTACAACTCGAACAAAAGTGGAGCAGAGCACGTCAGTAGTCAGATCAGGACAGTCTCATGTAGCTTAGTATCTGGGAAAACCAGGAAGCAAGTAAATATACTGTGCCTTCATCCTCAGAAAGAAGATCCCCTTTAAGACTTTATTATATTGGCTTATACCAAGTTGAATTTTTTAAATGTTAACAACCACTGTCATTATTCTCATAACCATTAATTTTGATAACTAGATTTTAATTACATCAGAATTACTAATGAGAATTTTGAAAGTACAAATATTTTCTTACTCAAAGGAACTTTCTTAACATAGTTGTACATCAGGAAAATTGATTTATAAATTTGTATTTCAACACACAAAAGTGAAATGCAGAAGAGGGCTTTAAGCTCCATAGGACGTTGACATCAGCAGGCAGGCCTAATGCTGCACCAAAAGCCTTCGGCCCTTCAGCTCCAGCATTTATGGTGGCTCTAAGTCACTCAACAAGTCTGTTTTTAGCTCAGGAAACCAAGGATAATGAGAGTTGTTTTCTTTCCTTGGGTTTCTGGAAGGGTGAGGATAGCATAAAGCACCAGGAAAGTCTATCCCGTAAGCCCCTGGCCCTGCCTTTCCTCCTCCTCCCCCATCCCCTTCTTCCCTGGTTCTCTCAGTTAGAAAAACGAGTCTTCGATAAATCACTGAATCATTTTTTCCCCTTAGATCTAAACTGCAGAGGTAGAAAGCAGAAAACTTGGGAGATGACAGGTAACTTTTTGTACGGGCCACAGACATAGCTCTTCACCTGTCCTTGTGCTCCTACAGCTCCCGATTAACAAGTGTTAAAAGCCCTTTCCCACCAGCCTCTGAAGCTGTTTCTCAGTCTAACTGGTTTCTTTGGCAGTGCTGGAATATACACTTTTGGGCCTCGAGAGCCATTTCACTGGGGTGGGGGTTGTGGGTGTTTTTCTCCTGGAGAGAGCCTTTGCAGAGTGCTAAGATCTCATGAGTGGCCCTCACATATTTCAGAGAAGGAATACTAATTTGCTGCTTATTAATTATTAAGTATCCTTAATTGAGCATTACACTATTCACTGAATCATGTGTTCTTTTTTCAGTATTGGCTCAAATCAACCTTTTCCTATCAAACCACTTAGTGAATCAAAAAACCGTTTGTTGGACAGTGAATCTCAGTGGCTAGAGAATGCAGCTGAAGAAGGAGTCACCAAATCAGGTAATAATTATCTGGTTCACAAGAAGATCACCAGATTAAACAAATATAGTAGAAAACCAAAATTGTGGATATTTGAGATAAGGGAATTTCGGAATCTGTGTGCCTGAGATGTTGGTGTTTGTGGGTAGATTGGTTAGAAAAGGGGCAGGGCACAGAGGCTGATTGTACTCTGCTCTCCGTTCAGTGGACTGTCTTCCAGCCACTCATTTCTGTACTAGGATATATAGAAAGGTATTGGGCATTGGCTAATCTGAATAATACTTTAAGAACTTTTTTTTTAGTGTTCCAGTATATACTTAGTTGAAAACAATTTTTGAAAAGCATTATACTTAAGTGGGTCTGATGGCACAAACCTATAGTTGTAGTTCTTGGGAGGCTGAGGCAGGAGGATCACAACTTCTACATAGACCTAGACTCCTTGTGAAGCCTTCCCTGAGAATGTAGGGAGCTCTGTAGTCTTTAAAGACTATTGTGGACAAGGCTCTAGCCTTTCTTACTGACTCAATTTGTAAGGTATGAATGCAGTGTAGAATGGCTGCTCAGACTAAGTGGAATTTCCTGTCGGTGACTCCAGGAAATGTCCTGTGAACTTTCTGAGTGCCTCTGGTCCTTGTACGTAGGGCAGGGACTCACCAGAGCTGTGAGAAGCATTTAGAACTTTTCCCTTACCAGTCTTGGTGGCACACTCTTATGTCCCAGTACTCAAAAGCTGAGCTGAAGGATTTCCATGAATTTGAGACCAACCTGGGCCACACAAAGTGAGAAAGAACCCAGTGTCAAAAACGTCGTATAAATAACTAAAGCGAATCTATTAATAGTGCCGTAGGGTCTTGAAGATTAGTCAGCTCTTAGGTTAGGTAATGTGGAGAGACGTTTCATGGGCTTCTTAACTACAGCTGCTTAACATCCTAAACATGGCGGCATGGCCACACAGCAAGCGCAGGAAAGGCTGATGAGCTCTAACACTGCACTCACCTGTGTTCTACCTCTTTATGCTCCCATGTTGTTCTTAGTGTAATGAGTTTCACTAGTTAGCTGGAAACTTAATACTTTCTTTTGTCTTATAATTATATGTTTACAGGGACAAATAACCACGTTACAGTGGAAATAGAAAATTGAGTACTACTTGTTCATAACTAACCATTTGAGTGCAAGGTAAGGCAATATAAAGGTAATTTCCTTCACAAATGTAGTTTATTCGCACATTTCATCTCAAAACAATTTGTAATTTTTTTCAATTATGTCTCCCAAAACAAGCAGTTTTGTCTCTATGACTCTGAATATAACTTCTGCCAGAATCTCATTTTCCTTACTACTTCTAACACAGTGTTACTAACAATTTGTTGGTGGATTACTGAAAAAACTAATTGATTATGAAAATGAGTGGTTTGCCATTATTTGAAGACGTTTGCTCAAGTGAAGATTGACTAAAGGCTTATAACAGTCTTCTGGGTTTATTAATGATAGTTTTGTAAGACACAGTAACAAAGCAGTGTCTCAAACCCATGGCCCAGAGCAGCACATGCTGAGTGTCCCCTTCCCTCCTGGCTACTTTTATTTTTCCCAGAGGATCTCATCTCTGGTCTTCCAAGTAGAACATCTGCATCCTCCACTCTAGGCTTATCATGAGGTCAGGTCTTTGACGAGGATTCAGAGCCTATGCAATGATAGAGACAGGACCCAAGGCCAAGGACAGAGTGAGATCTAGGCTATACTATGAAGAGAAGCTTGCTTGCAGGGTCTGCATATTGGGCCCACTCCTATCCATCCCAGGCATTTGGAGCTAAAGTTCCCAACCAGTGCTTCCTGCATCTGTACTGCTTTTGTAGTCAGAGAATCCCCAACTAAATTGTCTAGCAGTAGGCCTGTGTGTCCCAGGGGGTAGGCAGGGTGCCCTGAGTGCAAGTAGAAGGCTCAACTGCTCCCTCCCCCACTGCTAACAGGGGTCTGTATTATTGTAGTAGAGCTTAAGAACTTGATTCCTAACTCGCTTATCCATAGGACCATTTATTAAATTTTTAAAGAAATAGAAAAATTGGCTTTCAACTAATAATATAATTTCTGTTTTTTATAGGTATATAAAAACACATTTTGGACTATTTTCAATTTTATTTGCAAGAAAATGATCAATGGAATGAAATAATTGAAGTATAACAGAAGATTTATTTTTTAAAAGGAAGTGTTTGTACAGTTTGATGGATCCACAGAAGCACTACAGAGCAGAGAGATGCCTTAATGTTTAGTATCCATTTGTGTGACATTGCCTCACAGCTCAAAAGTGACTTAATGTTTAGTATCCATTTGTGTAACATTGCCTCACAGCGCAAAAGTGACTTAATTTTCTTTTGGAAATAACACCTGTTTTACAATGCTATCGTCACACATGTTAACATGCCGTATGTATTTTTTAGTATCTGAGTTACAACATTTGAGTTATTTCTTAGTATCCACATAAATTTTCACCCCAAAAACACAAACTAAAAAGTTATTTGTGGTGAAGTATACCTAGGGAAAATGGTGACTAAAAATGATAACCAAATCACTGATTCTTGTGCTGTATAAGGGAAGGAAATACTTCTTTTTTTTATTAGATGTTTACTAATTTATAATTACTGTTTTATACTTTTCAACATTTTAATAAAGATTTTTTAATTATTGGCTATAAAATAACACTCAGAAGGATTCAGATACCTAAATATAATCATTTAGAACATTGAAGATATTAATATAATTCAGTGAAGGTTTAGTTAGAAGTATTAATACTTCTAATTTGTACTTTTAAAAGCCAAGTGGCACATGTCTATAATCCCAGCACTCAGAAGGCTGAGGTAAGATTGCTGTGAATTTGAGTCTAGCATTGGTTACATAGGGACTGTATCCAAAACACAGAATAATACAACCACATGGTATAGTGTAAGCCCAAAGCCCAAAGGAAACATGGTAGGAAAAAAAATAGTTTGGTATTCTCTACTTTTTAATTACTATTTGTTGAGTTCTCGGGGAGTTTTTTATGGGCAGGAAAGCATATCATATGCTATCCAAAGACCTAACACATGCATGAATAGGTAGGAGTGGCTAAGAAGAATGATAGAAGGAATAGTATAAACAACTAAACAGATTTTCATCCCTAAAAGGATATAGACCACAGCATGCTATTAAATAGGCTTTCAGTTTTGGCAATGTCTAAAAATTACTGTGGTACTTTACAGTAATCCAGTAACAGAGCAAATAGTGACTTAAAATGCAGCTCAGATGAGGATGAAATAAATAAAACAACAACAATTCCCAGTCTTGGCCTGGAGAAATGTTTCAGTAGATAAAGGCCCTTACCCTCAGACCTTCAGCCTGACACAATCTGTCACATTCTGGAAGAAGATAACTCCCACATGTTGTCCTCTGGCATTTACATGTGCACTATGGTGCACATAAACTCTCTTTTTAAAAGTATGTTTTAGCATCTAGTGGCTTTAACAGAAATGGCTGTGTTTAGGAGAGTAGTCCACTGGTCTATAAAAAGGCAATGTAGAGATGCTGTTTCTGGTTTATACTGTTTATCAAAGAAATAAGGCCAAAACAATTGCTTGCAGTGGACCAGCAGAGAGAAGTCTCTGATGTGCTGCTATCTGGGATGTGGCTATGCAGTGTCTTCATGTGCACTATAGGACTGTGGAGGAGAGGGCATCCTGCATGAGTTGGACTATAGGACTCCCAACATTACCCAGTGTTGAAGTTTGCAAATAACCTTGCTTTTTATTTACCCACCAAGTAGCTCTCAAGGTCTCTGAATATCAAACATTATACTAAAGATAGTGCTGTGATTTCCCAATCCCGCATAAATCAAGATAGCTGTTCTAACTTTGCAATTTGGGAAGTTTATTAAATTCCCACTGACTGCACTAATTCTGAATCTTACGTAACTTTCCCTTTGGACCAAAGGAGTGTGTTATCTTTGGCCCCATGCTTTAAAGCTGTATGTAGTATGATTTCCTCTTCATCTCAGCCCTTTATTGTTAAAACTTTCATTCTAAAAACACAATGAATTAAGAGATACCAGTTACTGCTAGGCATGCTGGTGCATGCTGGCCATCTCAGCACTTGGGAGTCTGAATCAAGTTGGTCTAGTTCATTCTTGGCATCCAGAGTAGCCTGTGCTGCATGAACCTGTGCCAAAAAACCAAGAGAGGAAAAAAAAGATCAATTACTAACCAGAAATACAACCTTAATTTGGTAGTTTGCATGCTACTTTCAGAAATGTTCTAGTATTTCAGTGTTTCTATATTTAGATCAAGGGATTTGCATGCACCTGGCATAATTTGCCCCTTTAACATACAATTATGTAGAAGTATCAGATTTCTGAGTTCTTATCATTTGTTTATTAGCATAGTAAAACCATTTCTAGTTTTCTACTTTGGTAGCCTTTATAGCCAGCTTTTTGCCACATTCTAAAACATTTAGCTGCCTTTTGTTGTTTTACTTTTGTTTCAGTTTAGTGCTAGGGAATCAACCCTAGGGCCTTCTGCATGCTAGGCAAGTCCTCTACCACTGAGCTACATTCCTGGCCCAGGCTGAAGCTGTTCATACGTGTCAGTGAACCATTCATTAGGGGCCAGCAAGTGGTATGGGAATCAGGGAAAGGCTAGCTTTTTAGTATTTGAACTGGCATTGTGTCTGCTATCAGCTGGGGGGGACGTTGAAATGAAGCTTTGCCAAAATTTCAAACACTTGAACATTTGTGAAGAAAATGGAGTTGAATTTCAGGTCTTGCCCTTGCCATTAAAACCATCAGACAGGAGACTTGGTTTACCTGGGTACAGAGGTACTTGACTGTTGAGTACCTGCGGCACCTGACCACAGTCACTGTGCCAACCAAAGCAGCTGCAGTGTACCAGCTATTGACATGAACATGTTTACAAAGTTTGAGTTTTGTCTTCATACAAGAATGATTTTTAAAAAACTTTTTACATAGTAGTTATGATTCAGTGTGTTAAAAGCATAACAAGTTAGCTTAAATATATGGTCTTTACTTGAATTTTAATTCTTACAGAAAGCAAATTTTGACTGTTTACAGGAATGCTTGAAATGAGTCATGAGATTTCCAGTTATCTCTGAAGCAAAACTATGTTACAGGCTTAGTGTTAGAGCCTGCATATTTGGGGCATTGAATAGGCAGTAACTCGAAACTACGCCTCGCTTACATCTTTATTCTATAAAGTAGTACTTCTAACGTGGATAAGTATTTTTAACTGATATTAAGAAACCATATTTTTGCATTTCAGTCAAACTGATAAGAACAAGTGTAAAAGTACAAAAGATGTAATCTGAAATTCATGTTTCATATGATCTAAGCTGTATTTTTAAATTCAAATTTAAAATACAATATTCAGAAAGGTCCATATTTTTCTAATGACTTCATGCTATATTATTTTCTCGAGTTACGTAAAGCAAGGAATTGTATTTGTATTAAGGAGCTAAGAAAGCTGTTAGTTTATTATATTTGTACATGATTACAGACAAGCCTATGCCCATTTAAAAGAAAAGATGGATACTATTTAAGGTGATATTTAATATGCTTTTCTATAAAGAAGTTTGAAATATACTTTACCATAGTTGTCTTATCAATAGCATAGCCTTCTATTTATTTCTCATTATGTGAACTTGGACCATGACCAATGCCTCTTGCTCTGTATTCTGGATGGCCTAACCTTCATTACTGTGTATGCATTTTACATTTTTTTCAGAAACCATAATTACTTTATTAATAAACAAATAAAGATATTGTCTTGTTTCTTAATGGTTTTGTTGCCATAATATTTGTCATTTTGATCTGCATGAAAATCTGTTAAAGGTATTGTTTATTTCAGTGGTTCTCAGCCTTCCTAATGCTGCTACCATTTAGTTGATCATGTTGTGGTGACCCCCCCCAACCATAAAATTAATTTTGTTGCTACTTCATAACTAATTTTACTATTGTTATGAATTGTAGCATAAATATCTCTTTGTTTCATGGTCTTAGGCAACCTCTGTGAAGGGTCATGACTCCCAGGTTGAGAACTGCTGGCTTAGTTGCAAAGCTTAGTAATTTCTGGAAACTCTTAAGAGACAGTTAAATTGTAGTTTACATATTTTTATCCGGAACCTAAAAGGTTTAATTGGACTTTAACTGGACAGTTCTTTACAAGGCACTTTAGGGTCATGCCTACTGCCAATGTTTGTTAAATTAATGAGTAATAGATGTTATCGTAACCATTAAAATCTCAAGAAGACCTGTAAGAACCAATAGAGAGGCTCACATCGATGGACACCTTCTCTGGTGCAGTAAGCACACTGTCTCAGGCCAGTCGTGGTGGTGTACAACTATAATCCCAGCATGAGAAGCAGAGGATGTGTGTGAGTTGAACCTAATCTGGTCTACATATCAAGTTCCAGGCAAGCCAGGACTACATGGTTGAGGCTGTCTCATAACACACCATTAGGTGATGCCCCCAAATGCCCAAAGACAGAAACTTTTTGATGCCACAGTCTTTATGTTTATTTAATAGTTCTTTGACCTTGTGTCCATGACTCTCACCTAATGGTTTTTCATTTTGTATTGTTGTTTAAGATTTGTTGGGGATGGGGAGACTCTTATGAGAAAGGGTCTCCATGCCCTGGAATCCATGAAGCTAGAGGTAAAGGCAATTGGGAGCCACCCAGTGTCCCTCTGGAAGAGTGGGAAGCACTGCTAACACTCAGCCAACTGTCCAACTCCCTAATAGCTTTGACCCACCCAGTCAGCCTTCATCCATCACCGGTTGACACCCTTAGGAGGTCAACCTTAGGAGGACCTCCATGGTGCTAAGTTTCTTTTACTGTTTTCATGTTGCTCTGCTGTTACTTGGCTCCAATCAACTAGATAGACTCTTGAAATTTTGTTTTGCTGTAATAGCCTCCCATAAAATAAACCCTGAGAAATCAGAAAGGGACTAATAAATTTCATGTCCATTAGTTTTATTTTCTTTGATGTTTTCTAAATGCCCCTAACTTCAAATACATTAACCAGGATCTAGAGAGAGAGCTCTGTGGTTAATTAAGAGCACTTACTGCTCTTCCAGGGGGGAGAAGTCAGTTGCCAGCATCTATAATGGTGAGTGTGAGTCCAACTCTGGGGGATCCAACACCTGACCTCAGTATGTGCATATACCCCCCCCCACACACACACACATACAATTAAAAATAATTTTAAAGGGTCGGAGTGTAATGTTTCAGTGCCTTCAGCAGTTTCGGGAGAGCAGTTGGGTTGGCGGTGGCCATTCTTTGATTCATTTTTATCTTCAGGAGTTGTGCTTCATAAGAATATTACCCCTGGGAGGTGGTGGTACATGCCGGTAATCCCAGCCCATGGGAGGCACAGGCAGATTTCTGAGTTCAGGGCCAGCCTGGTCTACGTAGTAAGTTTCGGGACAGGACTACATAGCAAAAACCAAATGAAATACATCCACGTGAAAATGCCAGCTATTGAGTACTTGCATGAGAATGCTTGAGTGGTAGGAATTCAAGGCCTAAGCAACTCGTTCTGCACCTAGGTTCCCTGGTTATGGAAGCTCTGAGGTGACAAAATGCTGGGTGGCCAGTAGGGGAACCCAAAACAACTGTGAGTTCTGGGATACTGGCAGAGTAAGAAGTGGTGGCAGCTCCCAGATGTAATCCCAGCACTTGGGAAGTTGATGCAGGATTGCTCAAGTTCATTTTGAGCCATACAATGAGACTGTCAAGGAAAAAACTAACCAAAAAAACCCTGGTTTACAACTTCATTTGGCCACGAAGTAAAAGCCATGTATTTGGAAGATTTATCAACTCTGAATGAGCCTGGACAGGGAGTAAACTAGCTACTAGTAGCTCTTCCTCAGCCTTTTTGTTTTGTCTTTTTCCTGTTCTAGGCCTCAAACCTGGGCCTTTGCACCTGGTGAGCAAGCAGATAGCTAGCCCTGCCTGTCCTGGAGCTCACTCTGTAGACCAGGCTCACCTTGAACTCAGGGATCCATCTGCTTCTCCCTCCCAAGTTCTGGGGTTAAGTGCACCACCACTGTCTGGCCTCAGCCTTTTCAAATGAAAGTGATGCCTGTATCAAGCAGCCCTTTCAAAGTTTGGAAAAGTTTGTGTACTGGAAGTACAGTTTGAAAACACTTTCTAAAATCCCAATAGTGGAAGACTATTTGTAAGTCAGCTTAGGCTATAGGATGAACCTGTAACAAGACACCATGAGTACCATTCACATAGAAACAAGCATGCAGGCAGCAAAATCTGTATCACAGTCTAGTTCTGGGAAAGCCTGTAGATGTACCAACCTTGCTTTTTCCCTGTATAGTCCTGCTCCTAGCTGTACTTGTTAACTGGAATATATCAAGTCAACCCAGGCATGGGGCTTTTTTTGTAATTAAAAGCTCACCCTGAGAAAGGCTCAGTACTACATTTGAGTAACAAATACCCAGTGTAATCACCTGCTAGCTAGTACAGAATTCCTGTGTGCTGGACCCTGTGTCTAAGAGGTCGTTGGTGGATACTCGACAAGCCGTTGGCTAAGTCCTGAGGGCTGCACCCCACAGGTTTTGTTGTTGCTGTTGAGAGGGTCTCACTGTGAAGCTTTAACCTGTTGACCAGGCTAGCCTGGAACTCTGCTCTGCCTGCTCTGCTCCTGAATACTGGGATTAAAGGCGTCCACCACCACAACCATCAAGAAGCCCCTACTTTTCATCCCCTACGTACCCTTTTCAGGCAGGATTTATAGTTGAGTTGGAAGAACCCTTGCATAACGTGACACCCCAGATTCAACCCCCAGCACAGTCAAGTTTTATAATCTGGAGAGAGAAAAGTTTGTACATGTGATTTTACATCACTTCTTTTATCCATTCATGCCAGTTTTATTTCACAGGTTGGAGAGGATGGTAGAAGGTAATGGGGAAATGGAGTAATTCCTTTCAGAATCTATGCATTAGAACTTGCTCCACTTACTGTAGTTTGTTACACTGTACTTGATGTCCCTGAAGTTCTGCACTTTGAGAAGGAAGGAGTGGATCTGGGGGTAAGGAGAGGAGATTGGGGGGGAGGGGAAATGCAGACCAGATGTAACATGAGAGAATAAAGAAAAAAATCTTTAATACTTTAAAATGTTCCTTCATGTGTAATGCTACTCTGCCCTTGTGAGTGCAGTGATTAGGCCTTTTGTTTAAATAGTATTGTTGACCATATGTTAACAGTAGATATATTTAAGTGTATTAGTTTCCTTTCATAAGCTAACTACTGTTTATCTGTTTTGTCCATTGGGTAGGTTCAGAAGAAAAAGTTGACTCATGCCCAAGGAAATACCATACTGTTGGGGAAGGGAAAACAGTAAGCAGAATAGTGAATGGAGCCATTCATAGTCCTGTGTGGTTCACTGACCACACATTTCCCTACATGCTTAGAAAAACTGTTAAGACCAAATTACAGAAGGGGGGATTATAAACATGGGCCTTCAACAGTCCCAGGTGCCCACTTGGCCCTCAGCATTTCTGAATGACTACTATCATTCCCTCTGAATGAACACTGATTGAGCTCTGTAGGTATCAGGAAAGACACAAACCAGAGTGCCCAGCAGTCTCTGGATTGTACTTTAATTTTTCTTTCACTGTTTAAATGTGCTACCATAAACAGCACAGCAGGAAACACATTCACTAGTATCTTTTGTGTTACTTACTGCTGAGCATGAATTGGTACAGTATTGATGGACACCATTTTGACAGTGCCAGTGTACACAGGATCCACTACCACTTTTAAGACTGTTCCACACACTGCAGTCATTAAGAATGTATGTATACTGACATGCTTGACGGCAAGGTTTGTTGGAGGGAAAAAAAACTTACATGTCCATTATCAATAGATGTTAACAGGCTTATCTATATTATCATGCATGAAATGGGAGATATAAGGTAGATCTGTATAGATTCACAGAGAGGCCTATGATACACTAATGTAGTCAACAAGCAAGTTTGCTAGGCATAGTGGTGCATGCTTATAATCCCAGTACTTGAGGAGAAGAGGCAGGAGGATCACTGAGTTCAAGGCCAGCCTGGGCTACAAAGTGAAAAAAAGTTCAAACCATTGATAAATGTAACCATCAGAATGGATGACAAAGAAAATAAATTCCATTATGCATTTTTAGAAAGCCAATATAAATTCTACTTACAGATCCTTCTTCAAATAACAAAAAGATGAACAATACTGGAGGAATCAGGTTGCCACAAAGAGAATGAAGGACGCTGCAGCGATGGAGCCATGGTTATACAACTAGATTTGTACACATAAACATGGGTGCATATAAAAGGCTCTACAGATCATACCAATTTCTAGGTTTTGTTATAATTAGAGAAAAATGTTACTTGGTTATAGTTACAATGGACTTGTCCTTTTTTTCTCTTGGTAACTTTCTATGAAATCTCCAACTCAAAAGATTAAAAAGGATTGGGCATGGTAGCATACACCTTGCTCCTAGCACTAGGGAGAGATAGGTGGACATCTAAATTTGAAGCCAGCCTGGTAAGTTCTAGGCCAACCAAGACTATACAGTGAGATCTGTCTTTAAAAAAAGAAAAAAGATCCCGCTTGCTATCCATCTGTAGACCCAGACACTCAAGAGGCTCAGTTCAGCCCAAGTTTAAGAACCTAAGCATCATGGCAAGACCTAGCTCAAAAAAGTTGTGTGCACAGGTGGTAGTGGTACACACCTTTATTCCCAGCACTTGGGAGGCAGAGGCCAGTAGATGTCTGAGTTCAAGGTCATTCAAGTCTACACAGCAATTGCATAGCTACATAGTAAGACAAACAAAACCCCACATTTTACAGAAGGACAGGGAGCTATGCCTGTAATTCCAGCAGCTAGACTGCTTCAAATTTGAGACCAGAAAAAAAAAACTGGAAATAGACCAAATATGTACATGTAACAACGTTAGAGCCTCAAATATTCTCTTTTGGCCTTCTGAGTGGTAAGAGTGGTCTTACTAAGTACACCAGCAAAGATTTTCCTGCCTCCACCTTTTAATGTTGGGATTACAGGTGTGAAACGCCTAGGTAGGGTCCCAAGTATTCCAAGAGACAACTATTAATCATGTTTACTTTAATAAGATACTGGTCGAAGGGGTCACGCTGGAACATAAGTTACGTTTTCTCAGCTCCAGGACCAAGTAAGGACAGAGCAGTCTGGTATCCATAATCTTCAAGGGTGACGATTCCGGGTCAGGACCATTTCTTCGAGATGTTGAGATGGTCTAGCTGGTCTGCGATGTATCTGTGCTTAGGGAACTTGGAAATGGCTGCTTCCTTGATGGCTTCAAAAGCCTGGGCCCTTCGCTCCGCGGCGTGGCCGTACTCCTGCTCCGCTGTCATGTAGGGCATGCTCAGCCAGTAGTGGTTCTCGGCCTCCACCTCCAGGCGACGGATCATGTTCTCCTTCGCTTGGAAAGACACGGTCCGCGGCCGCCGGTGCTTCCCGATCCACTGTCTGCCCGGAATGCGGCCGCGGAGGAGGACAGTGGTGAGGAACATGGTGCCTCCTGAGGAAACGACACGAAAGCCGCGGTTGCTGAGCCCCGGAGCCGGGAAGCGAGCAACCGGCGTGCCAGGCTGGCGCCCACGTCCAGAGGGCCGAATCCAGAGCGCGCTAGGTCTCTCGCAGGAAGTGAGTGGCCGGGAGCCGACTACACTGCAGGAAAAGGGGGGGGTCTCCCCGAAAACCCACCTCGCGTACGAACTGACCGGGACGTGCTACCCTCAGCGTTCCGGCGACGCACGCGCACAGCTTCCGGGCTCTGGGGGCCCTGATACGAAACTTCCGCTCTCGCGAGAGAAGTCATCTGCGCCTGCGCAGGATGGGCTGTGCCTACGCGCGGCGCTAGAATTCAAATGTGTGGCGCGTTCGTTTGAGGGGGCTGGAGGTCGGCCGTCGGCTTAGCTGCCCTCGCCATGAACCCCATCCAGAGTTTCCACTGTAAGCTGCGGAGTCTGGCCATCAAGCTGGACGGTGAGACGGCTCGGCTGCTGCGATCGCTGGACGGCGAGGACAGCGGTGAGTGGACGCGGGCGGACGGACGGGCGCGGTTCTCAGTGGGCGGTGTCGCCCCCTAGGCGAAGTTCATCTGTGATGAAAGCCTTGCTGACCAGTTCGCCAGTGGAGCGGAGGCGAGCTGTTTGTTGGGTGCTTGTAAACAGCATGCAGAGTCAACTGTTTAAAGATTCATGAAAGCCCTCGGCTCACTCTAATGGGCTCCTATTGAAGCAAGCATCTGCATCTTCTCCAGTAATACTCAATTTGCAGTACAAATACTCCGCACTGCTGTGTTTCGTTTTTTAAGATCTGTTTATATATGTATATGAGTGCTCTGTTTACATGTATGCACGCATGACGGAAGAGAGCATCAGATCCCATTTTAGATGGTCATGAGCCACCTTGTGGCTACTGGGAATTGAATTTAAGACCTCTGGAAGTGCAGCCAGTACTCGTAACCACTGAGCCATCTCTCCCGCCCCTTGTTTTGTTTTTTTTTTAATAATGAAATTAAACACCATTTTTAACTTGTAATAGAGATTTAAAAAATAGTTGCAGGTCAAGGAGTGGCGTCCACCATGAATCCCAACATTCAAGAGGCAGAAGGAGGTAGATTTCTGTGAGCCTGGTCTCCTAGCTATTGACCAATCAACCAGGCTTAGTGAGATCCTGTCCAAAAAAAAAAAAAAAAGATGCAAAAGTAGTTCAGATTTTGAGATTATTGTTATAAAATGTCGTAATCGCAATTTGTCTTACACCTTGTAGGTTGAATGTAGTGGCAGTTGTCTTTAATCCCAGCACTCTGGAAGGCATAGGCAGGCAGATCTCTTGAGTTTGAGGCCAGCTTGACCTACAAATCGAGTTCCAGGTCAGCCAGGGATACACAGAAAACCTTTGTTTTGAAAAACAGAAACAAAACAACAAAAATTGCACCGTGTAGATACAGATTCCTCTTATAACTTAACTCTCCATTTGGAAATGTTTTGGAGACTATAAAAGTAACATATACTGTAGGAAATTTCAAATATATAAAAGCAAAAATAATATACATATTTCTATTTAATTCATAACAGACATCACTTACTGTTGTAGCAGCTTTTTTATTAACCATTCTTATTTTAGGGGATTAAAATGTGCCTTTATGTTGTTGAGCTAATTCGGCATAATAAAGTTCATTAGTATTTCTACTATATAAAAGTTGCTTTTCTCAAAGTGTTTGCTAGTCTGCAGTCTTACTAAAACATTACCTCTGCTCAAACTTCATTTATTTTTTGTTTATTTGTTTTACAAGAAAATGTGATTATCCTTTAATATGTAAAAAAAAACCCAGAGAATATTGCCAGCAGCTTCACTTTCAAAACTGCTGGCTAATTTTATGTCACTTTGGCACAGGCTGGAGTTACCTGAGAGAGGAGGGAGCCTCAACTGAGAAGATGCCTTCATAAGTAAGGCTGGGCTGTAGGCTGGGCTGTAGAGCCTTTTCTTATTTAGTGATTGATGCGGGTGGTGCTGGTCCTGGGTGGTGGTCACTGGTTCAGTAAATGCAGGCTGAGCTCATAAGCTGCGCCCCTCTATGGCCTCTGCATCAGTTCCTGCCTCCAATTCCTACCGTTTGAGTTCCTGCCTGACTTCCATCGATGATGAACAGTGATGTTCAAGTGTAAGCCAAATATAAAGCCTTTTCTCCCCAAGTTTCTTTTAATTGTGGTGTCTCATCACAGCAATGAGAACCCTAAGACGATGACTATAGTGATCACTACATGAACTTATAAATTATCTTTGAGATAATTTACATACACTAAAACTTTTTTAAGAATGCATTTCATTGCATTGGTTCTTAGTATAATCAGAGTTGTGGGACTGCTGTAAGAAGGGTTTAGAGTTTAATAACTTCCAAAATGTAACTCCCTGAAACTTTGTTACAGAAGCCTTGTGTCTGTTTTTATAGGTGTTGTTTTTCTCTCCTTTCCTCTTCCTCCCTCTTTTTTATTTTGTTAGTTTTTATTTTTGTTTTTGTTTTTCAAGATAGCGTTTCTCTGTGTGGCCTTGACTCTCCTGGAACTCATTCTGTAGACCGGGATGGCCTTGAATTCAGAGCTCCTCTTACCTTTGCCTCCTGAACGCTGTGATTACAGGCATGCACCACTGCCGCCTGTCTTGTATTTCTCTACTAGCTACAGTAAACCCAAACTCTGATTCATTAAGAAAGAAAACAACTCTTTGCCAATAGACAGTTGTTTCCCATAATCCTATCACAATCCATCCTCCAGGCTTTAGGCAACCTTGTTTCTACTTTCTGTGCAGTGGGCCTGGCTCTTCTAGTCCTTCCTGTAAAAGGAGCCCTAGAATATCCTCCTGTCCTTTAGCCTCCTTCTCATGTTCATCCACATTGTAGAGTAAAACCATACTGAGTCTTATTCCACTGTATCATTTGCTATATCTTGTGTTTATATGCTTGTAATTAGTGTTAGGTGTACTTTATCCTGGTGAGCTCACTGAGTAGTTCTTGCCTTGTTGATCAGAGACTAGTCTGGCCTTGAACCCACAGATCCAGCTACCTTTGCCTCTCACTTCTGGATCGAAGGCATGGGTTGCTGTGCCTGGAGATTTATGTAATTTATGTGTGCTGTAATTCCTTGAAGGTTTTTATTATTTATTTTTGTATTTCAAGACAGTTTCTCTGTATCCCTGGCCATCCTGGAACTCCACCTGCTTCTGCCTCTCCCAGTGCTGGGATTAAAGGTGTGCATCACCACTGCCCAGCAAGATTTTTATATTTAAGAAACTACATTAATTTTTTGTTTTCCTCATGTTTATTGAACTTTTTTTCCATGCTTGAAGACTTTGAAGATTCTCCAGTGAGAATTTTGTATGACCTTCATTCAGAAGTCCAGACTCTAAAGGTACTATTAACTTTTTCTCTGTGGGCAATTTCTCTAGCCTAAGTTGTAATGGGTCTAGGGTCACCCAGAGATCACCAACCTAACAGAGATAAGATTTTAATAAGAAGAGGTTATTTGGATACTGGCACCTGAACTGGTTGGTACAGGGACTGCTTCTGAGAGTACATCAAAGATAAGCAGTTAGCCATAAGCTGGGCGGTGGTGGCGCACGCCTTTAATCCCAGCACTTGGGAGGTGGATGCAGGCCGATTTCTGAGTTCAAGGCAGGCCTGGTCTACAGAGTGAGTTCCAGGACAGCCAGGGCTACACAGAGAAACCCTGTCTCGAAAAAGCAAAACAAAACAAAATGAAGCAGTCAGCTATATCAGATCAGGGTTTATAAATGCACCCCCCTAGATTACATGTTCTATGCCTGCGTGTTGGCAAGGCCTAACTTAACATATATGTCTAACAGTTGTCTTAATCGTCTTTTTTTAGCAGTGTGATCAAACTTGATTAAAAAGCAGAAATAATAGTCTTGGGACCTATTATCTTGCAAGAACAGCAAATCTTCCAAGATCAGTCAGTTTTAAGAATAGTCTTCAATGTCTGGGGGAAAAAAGAGAAGGTTACAGCTTACACAAGCTAGGGGCTTACATATTAGAAAGCATTTTTGCTTTTTGGGCTCTCAAGCATAGTAAGTTTAAACTTAAACATCATAATAACCATCACAGAGTATACTTGAAAGTTAGAAAATGTGTAATATATTTGCTTTCCTCCTAAAGGATAATGTTAATGCTCTTCTCGATAAAGCAAGATTGGAAAGTCATGAAAGCACAAGTTTCCTAAAGGCAGCAAAAATACTGAGGAACAAAAACTCAGCAGACATCATACAACTAAGAGAGTTTTTCCAGAAGTATGGATACCAAGCACGTGACAAGGAGGATTCAGGTTGGTTGGCTCACCTCCTAGCATGTCAGCATGGAAGCAGGCAGAATGATTAAGACAAGTAGGGGCTCAGCTGGGACTCCTTGTATCTTGTTCAGAGGGCATTCAGCACCCTGCCAGTCAGTGCAACCTGGGAAGTAATCCTGGTCCTGAATTTGAGGGCCCTCTTGGACAATAGTAGCAAGACTTGGCAGTAAGAAATAAAATTTCCAGCCAGGCGGTGGTGGCGCACACCTGTAATCCCAGCACTCTGGGAGGCAGAGGCAGGAGGATTTCTGAGTTCCGGGACAGCCAGGGCTATAAATAAAATTTCCCTTGCTCTCCTTCCACAGTGGTAGATGAGAGCTTTTGAGCTGTTTAGAATGAAAAAGTGCAGGTGAAGTCACCTGACAGGAAGGGCAAAACATACCTAGTTAGCTCTCCCAGTAAGTAGCTGCAGGAACACACAGTATTTTTTCATTTATTTTTTTATTCAGAATCTTCTGCAAGACAAGATGTTTAAGCTATATAAATTGGTAAAATTAAAAAAAAAAAAAAGACTGGTTATTGTGCCGTGGTGGCTTAGTAAAGCAAGCCATGCCTGTAATCCTAGGGCTCTGGGGGAAAAGGGTCACCAGTTCAAAAGAGCCTAACTCCTGACCTTGCTCCTCAGTGCGAGGTGGGATAACTAGAGTGTCTACGTGATGAGGTTGTATGCAGACCAGTTAGAGAGGAGCACATTGCAGTCCTCTGAGGCCCGTGCATGATGGGCACGAGGTGGCAGCCAACGCCTGTGTGTTACCAGTGTTAACTGCTGCTGCCGTTCCGCCCACACCTCTGAGTGGCTGGCCTTAATATACCTCAGTATCATGGTCCTTTATGAAGATGGTCATTGTATATAAGACAGAATTAATGAAATCCAGTAAGTACATATGTGTGGTAACTATGTAAGCCAGCGTGAGGTATTAGAATCAGTTTACTTTCGAAGTTAGAAAATGTATAATATGATTTGCTTTCCTCGTAAAAGAAGCAAAGATTCAAATACTACTATTTTCCTTCTATGATTGGGTACTTAAAAGTTAAGTCTATGGCTGGAAAGATGGCTCTGGGTAAAGGCACTGTCACCAGACCTGACAATCTGCGTTTGATTTCCAGAACCCTCAAGGAAAAATTAGACATCACCACATGTACAATATCTGTCTATCTTGCGCTCTCGCTCTCTCTCTCTCTCTCTCTCTCTCTCTCACATACATTTGTATTTGTGTGTACAAATGTAATTAAAAATATTTTCAAAATTAAAAGATTAAAATTATACTATTAACAGTTTGTGTTAAATCTAGAACAGTTGATTATATACTAATTTCATATTAATACTTTCAACAAATACTAAGACTGATCAATAAATCACATTGAGGAAGTAAGGAATTGGATCTTCTTTATGGGTATTGATTTTTTAAAATAGTTGCATTTCTTTAAAGTATCTAGATAGAACACAAGTAGTTAAGATGCATATTCAGACTTTCAGAAGAGATAGTTGAAATGAAAACTTAAAGAAATTTCTGCCGACGTGGAACATTTCAGGAGACTCTTCTGTGATATTTTAATAATCAGGAAATTCTGTCTTGATGTCTTTAGCCAGGGTTTACTTCTTTGACTTTTCCTCCCAGCATGTGAGCACAGAGTGAGTGCTTCCACCCCAGAGTTAACTGTGTGTAGAGACATTCAGGAGCTTGGCGTGAAGGATGCGCAGTCTGATCCCTGTGTTCCGAGTAGTTCTGTTTCTGAAGAGCTTCCGCGAAGCCCACAGCTTTCAGACTTTGGACTTCAGCGGTACATGGTTTCCCAAGTCTCAGCAAACCCTCCCCAGACAAATGTCAGCCTCAAAGAAGAATGCGTATCTGAAACACCCCCTGCCAAAGAACCCTCTGTTCAAGTGCCGAAGACCCCCAGATGTGCTCTAAAGATGGATGATTTTGAATGTGTAACTCCTAAATTAGAACACTTTGGTATCTCTGAATATACTATGTGTTTAAATGAAGATTATACAATGGGACTTAAAAATATGAAGAACATTAAAAGGTAAGCAACTTGAGGTTTTTTGGTTTTTTTTTTTTTAAGGTTTATTTTTGTGATTTTTAATTACATGTGTGGGTGTGTGCTGCTAAGTGCAAGAGCCCTCAAAACCAGAGCCACTGGAACCCCTTGGAACTGGAGGTGCAGGTATTTGTGAGTTCTCTGATTGTGGGTGCTGGGAACCAAACTCTGGTCCTATAAAAGTAGTACGTGATGCCAACTACTGAGCTATCTATCCAGCCCCTTGAAAATATTTTTAATTCTTTGAAAACTTTATACAGTGTTTTTTATTATATTACCCTAATTCCTCTAGCACCACCCTCCCCCAAATTCATCCCAGCAACCACATGGTGGCTCACAACCATCCGTAATGAGATCTGGTGTCTTCTTCTGGGGTGATTGAAAACAGCACAGTGTTCAAACATATAATAAATAAATAAATCTTTAAAAAAAAAAATAACCCATGGAATCTGATTTGTACTTCCCCCGTAGTGCTGGAGGGACCACACCCCTCCCAACAGATAACAGTTGCCTGTGGCTCATCTGCTAAGGGTGTAACCTTCCTCCTGCATGTTGAGATTTTGGGTATGCAATTGCCCTTTTGTACCATGAAAGCGCTATTGCAATGTAGCCCTCTACTGCCTCTTCCAAAATGACCCCTGACCTCTTATCCTCCCCATGTTGGCTACTTGTTGGTCTCTATGTTAATGGTCAGCTGAAAAAAGCAGTGTTTCCAAGCTGGATATTCTCGGGAGGAAGAGGTAAGCTGATCTGTGTGATTTCAAGGCTATGTAGAGAGACTATCTCAAAGAACTAAAATAAAAACAAACAAACAAAACCCTGAAGCTTCTCTGAATATCAGACAGGGTATGGTGGTGCAGGCTTTTAGTCCAGCACTCAGGAGGCAGATCTCTAAATTTGAGGCCAGCCTGGTCTACATAGTAAGTAGAAGACAGCCAGGGCTACATAGAACCAGTATCAAAAAAGAAAGGGTGGGTATGTGCACTAATCTGTGGCATAGCATAAGCTTTAGTGTAGTGCTGTGTCCATGGAGCAGAATAGTAAAAGTAGGTTTTCCTTCTAAGATCTAGCTAGCACAGGCTCGTCTCCATAACATTTTTATGCATCCGTTTTATCCTGTGGATCAGGCCTAATTTCAGTGAGAAAGTGTTTTATTTCTGAAACCCCAGGGGTTCCATCTTGTCTGTAATGTGTGGGAGTCTATGGGGCCTCACTAACATAGCTCCAAAAGGTAACCTATTCCAGGTACTGGGTTTTTTATCTGAAAGCCTGTGGTGTCTCTTGGGTCAGGACCAGTGTCCCTGAGAGAGAGAGTAACTCTCTTTAAACTTTCTGTACGTGTGTATGTACTGTATGTACTAGGAAACTTCTACCGTAGTAGGTCTCCGTGACTTTTTCAAAGATCTTTAGTGTTAGTTGACCTTATCCTGTCTTCATCTCCTCTCTCACCCCTCTCCCCACTTCATCCTTCTTATTCTATTCTTTCCCCCTCCCATGCAGTATTTGCTGTCCCTTTTGCTTTGTTTCTTTGAGACAGGGTTTCTCTGTATAGCCCTGGCTGTTCTGGAACTCACTCTGTAGACCAGGCTGGCCTTGAACTCAGAAATCTGGCTGTATCTGCTGTCCTTAAAATCTACTTGTGTCCCCTTGGGGTGTGCCTCTGCATTTTCCACATGACAGAAGACATAATGTTTGCATTTCAGGGTCTGGGTTACCTCATTCAGAATGATGGCTTATAGCTCCATCCATTTCCCTGCAAATGTCCTAATTTTATTTTTATCAGCTGAATAATAGTCCACTGTATAAATGCATTACATTTCTAATCTGTTACCAGCTAATGAACATGTAGGCTACTTCCATTGCCTGGCTACCGTGAAGATAGTTGAGCAAGAATCTCTATAGTAGGAAATAGACTCCTTTGTGTACATGCACAGGAGTAGTGGAGCTGAAGATGATATGGAAGAGCTATTCCTAGCTTTGTATCTCTAGCTTTGTATGGGCCTCCACACTTGATTTTTATAGAGGGCACTGTTGGTACTCCAACCAGCAATAAATGAGTTCCCCTTCCCTGGCATCCACACCGGCAAAACTTGGAGGTTTGTGTTTATCAGTTTTTTGTTGTTGATTTTGTTTGTTTGAGTTAGAGTCTCTCTAACATGTCCTGGATGATCTGAGCTCAGATTGCCCTGCCTCTGCTTTGGAATGCTGAGAGCAAAGGTGCACACCACCATCGCCTGGCATCACTTCTTGTTTTAATCTTAACCTCTGAGACTGGAGTAAGATGCGCTGCTCCTGATGTCAGTGCCAGGAACCAAAGTACAGTCTTCTGGAAGCCAGGAGACACTTGAGCCATCTCCCCAGGCATCTCTTAGAAAGATTTCAGCTACTTCATATTTTAAATCTCTTGAATCACTAGAATCACTAATTTAATCAATAAAGTATGAGCTATTGATTTCCTTAGAGAATGTAAGGAGTGGTAGAATCCACACAACATGCAGAGTTTTCTTCTATATATCCACAATTGAGCAAGTCCGTCTTTTTTTTTTTTTTTTTTTTTTTGGATTTTTTTTTTTTCAAGACAGGGTTTCTCTGTGTAGCTCTGGCTATCCTGGAACTTATTCTGTAGACCAGGCTGGCCTCAAACTCAGAAATCCACCTGCTTCTGCCTCCCAAGTGCTAGAATCAAAAGCGAGCACCACCACTCCCTGGCCCGAGCAAGTCTGTCTGTCCCTTTTTGTTTGTTTGTTTTTTTCGAGACAGGGTTTTTCTGTGTAGCCCTGGCTGTCCTGGCACTCACTCCGTAGACCAGGCTGGCCTCGAACTCAGAAATCCACCTGCCTCTGCCTCCCAAGTGCTGGGATTAAAGGCGTGTGCCGCCCCGCCGCCCCACCACCACCACCACCACCACCACCCGGCCAGCAAGTCCGTCTTAATAAAATGACAGACTCAGTCTTTTTACTCCAAAATGACGGGTTTTTAAAACTTTAATTTTATTTTGGGTGTTTGTCTGAATCTATGTCTGTGTACCTTGTTTGTGCCTTGTACCTGTGAGGGAGAGCTTTAAATTCCCTGGGATTAGAATTATAGATGGCTGTAAACTGCCGTGTGGATATTGGGAATTGAACCCTGTTCCTCTGGATGAGCAGCCAGTACTCTTAACCACTGGGAGCTCCACCCCCAACTTATTGAGCTTCTGATAATTTTGCTATCAGACAGACTAATAAAAAAAAAAACAAATTCTGCCACACTAAGTTATTAATGAAGTCTTGCTACCTTACTGCCTTTATATGCTGGGTGACAAATTCCACACTCAGAGGTCGTTAGCCCTAGTCACGTTGATCAGGACAGGCTATCATTTGTCTCTCAATTGCTAGGGTTGCATGTGTGTGCCTCCACACCTTGCTTTATATGTGAATATTTAAAATGAATATACTACTTTAAATATTTAAAGTAAAAGATGTGTATTAAATCTATTTTTAATTATTTTAATGATTTCTTCCATTGGTCCTTATTTCATAAACCAAAATGAACTACTCCAGACTGAAATAAGTAAGATGAGGTTTATCTACAAAGGTTGAATGTTAACTCTTGTGACTTTACAGTTCCCCTCTGAGCGGTGCCAGTGGAGAAGTCACAGGGATCAGGCCTGTGACCAGTGATAATTCTTTTGCCATTCCTAGTCCCACAATCCCACAGCTGGAAAAAAATGGTGAGTTTAAAAATTAGCTTCTCCTTTGTACTCTTTCCTAATTATTTTTGTAAGCAACGGTTCTCTAATTTAGGTAGTTTTCTGCACCTTTTTAATGTGTCGTGTTGTGGGTGGTCCTGATGCTGCTTGTATCCTGATGTTATTCTGCTTCCCCAGGAGGGGCTGCCCCCTAGAGCAGTCAGGTGATTGCAAATGAGCCTTCCCGGTTTTGACTGGTCAGTAAAAGCTACAGCCTGTGGTGGGCAGTGGAGGGGCTGGGCTGGAGTTAGAGAATAGGTGTGGTGGAGGGAGAAGGACCAGTGTGCAGTGAGAAGAGGAAGCTTGACGACGCCACTGTGGGACCTGAGATCACAAGTAGCAGGGGGTCTCAGAGCTGGGGGGTAAGTTAACCATTCCATTTAGGTTTAGCTTGATTTCATGGAGGGCAGTTACATTTTTATAATAGTTTTTTCTTTTTTCTTTCTTTCATGTGCATGTACCTTGTACCCTTGGGGTCCAGAAGAGGGCATTGGAACTGGAATTACAGGTATTGTGAGCCACTGTGTGAGTGCTGGGAACTGGGACTGGGTCCTCTGCAAGAGCAGCCGAGCCATCTGTCCAGCCCCAGTAGGCTTTCAGTGTTATTTTGATTTTGTGCATTTTGTGTCCAGTTTTCGTTCTCCACATTTTAACCTGCTCTGGTTGGAAGTG
Source organism: Apodemus sylvaticus (assembly GCF_947179515.1). Taxonomy (NCBI): domain Eukaryota; kingdom Metazoa; phylum Chordata; class Mammalia; order Rodentia; family Muridae; genus Apodemus; species Apodemus sylvaticus. The sequence goes on from NC_067479.1 coordinate 69,719,863, forward strand.
TTCATGTTGGTTTGTGTGGAGGCTGGAGAGTGACTAGAGCATCTCCCTCGACTGTTTATCACCTTCGTCTCTGAAACAGCTTATCTCCTTAAATCTAGAGCCTATTAGTTTGGCTGGGCTGCCAGTGAGCTGCAAGGATGTGCCTGCCCCATCCCCCACGGCATGGAGTTAAAGTGCATACTGCCATGTCAGCTTTTCACATTGGTGCTAGAGAGCTGAACTCAGCCTCATGCTTGCAGAGCAGGCCTGTCTTTGACGAGCAATCTCCTTTTAACAGATTGGCGAGGGAGGCACAGCTGTGGTCCCATCACTAGGGAGGAAAAGGCCAAGTTTGAGACCAGCCTGGGCTTTGAGCTTCTCTCAGAAGCCATAATCCCACCCCCAAAATATATATATTTAATTTTGTTTCCTTCCTTATCCCCCTCTTGCTCTGCCCCACCCCACCCCGGGCTTGCTTCAGCCCCCATTCGCTCCGGCCCATAGGTTCTTTCTTTGTTTCTCATTACAGATGGTTGTGAGCCACCATGTGGTTGCTGGGAATTTGGATTCAGGACCTCTGCTCGTTCTGGTTGGCCCCGCTCGCTCCGATAAATAATAATAAGGATTTATTTATTATTCTAAGTACACTGTAGCTGTCTTCAGATCTCATTAAGGATGGTTGTGAGCGGCTAGGCAGTGGTGGCGCACGCCTTTAATTCCAGCACTTGGGAGGCAGAGGCAAGCGGATTTCTGAGTTCAAGGCCAGCCTGGTCTACAGAGTGAGTTCCAGGACAGCCAGGGCTACACAGAGAAACCCTGTCTCGAGAAAGAAAAAAAAAAACACAAAGAAGGGGGGATGGCTGTGAGCCACCATGTGGAGCAGCGGGTGCTCTTAACTGCTGAGCCATCTCAGCACGTGTGGATGAGTGTGCCACCTGTGCCCCTAGTGGACAGGGACAGTAGACTAGATGCTCTGGAGCTGCGGTGTGGGTGCTGGGGAACTGATTCAAGTCTTCTGGAAGAACAGCCGGTGCTCTTAACCATCGAGCTGTCTCTTCAGAATCATGTTTATTTTTTTAATTTTTGCAAATCTGTGAGCTTTTCTTACTTTATTGACAGATGTTCAAAACTGTCTTTATCATATCTTTCCAAAGTTTTGTACTTATTTTTTTGAAGAAAAAAGTGTTTTTTTTTTTTTTGAAAAAAAAAGTGAGCACATGCTCACGTTTACCAAATGATGTTGTATAAACTTTGCTTGCCTATAGTTTCTGTCTGGTTTAATAAAAAATGGCTGACAGCAGTTACTGGGGAGAGTAGAGGTGGGCAGGGACCACTAGACTGAAGGCAGGGGGAGAGGTGGGGACCAGGAATGGTATTAACTATCCAACACTAGCTGTTCTTCCAGAGACTTGGTGCTCAAAACCATGTATAACTTCAATTCCAAGAGCTTTGACATCCTTTTCTGACTTCCATAAGCACAAGCATGCACAGACATACATGCAAACAAAATACCTATATACATAAAGTAAAGGCAAACCGTAACCACATACGCTTTTCAATGTGATTACATCGAGCCCTATGTGATATTCAGGAGTCAGTTCCCTATAAAGTCTAGTTTGGCGTTTTAAAGTATGGCTGGGGAGACAGCTTAGTTGGGAAATTGCTTGCATGCGAACAGAAGGACTAACTGCATAGGGTTCAGGCCCCAGAATTTCCATCAAAATCCAGGCATGGAGCCAGGTGGTGATGGCACAAGCCTTTAATCTCAGCACTTGGGAGGTAGAGACAACCTGGTCTCCAGAGTGATTTCCTTGACTACTAAGACTCTACAGAGAAACCCTGTCTCAGAAAACCAAAGGGAGGGGGGAGGGAGGAAAAGGGAGGAAGAAAAAGAAGAGGAGGAGGGGAGGGGAGAAGAGGGCCAGAGAGATGGCTCAGCGGTTAAGAGCACTGACTGCTCTTCCAGAGGTCCAGCGACCACATGGTGCCTCACAACCTTCTGGAATGTGATCTGATGCCCTCTTCAGGTGTGTGTGAGGACAGCTACAGTGTACTCATATAAATAAAAATAAATAAATCTTTAAAAAAAGAAAAAAGGAAGAGAGGAAGGAAAATGCAGGTGTGGTGATATATGCACGTCAACACCAGCACTGGGGGAGGTAGAGACAGGTGAACCCCAAAGCTCATTGGCTCGCCATCCTAACCAGATCTATGAGTTTCAAAAAATGAAATGGTGCACACCTTTAACCCCCGCACTCAGGAGAAAAGGCAAGTGGATCTCTGAGTTCAAGGCCAGCCTGATCTAGAGCGAGTTCCATGATGGTTCAGGACTACATGCTAGAGAAATGGTGTCTTGAAGGAAAAAACACAAACAACAAAAACAAAGATGGAGTGCAGCTGGGAAGACACCGGGTACCCACCAGTCAGTGACCCAAATGATCCAGGGGAAAGTATGCTTTCAGCAGTGTCTTAAACTCACAGCAGTCCTTTTGAGCCCTCAGTCAACCTGAGTCCTGGGATCAAAGATGTGAACCTCTGTGTCATATTAAAATATCTTTTTCTTTTTTTAGGATTTATTCATTTTTACTTTTTGTATATGTTTTGCCTGCATGTATGCCTGTGCTTGCGTATGTAGCAACCACAAAGGCCAGGCGGGGACTCTGGAATCCTGGAGCTCATGCCACAGGTTGTTGTAAGCTGCCATGTGGGGGTTGGAACCAAGCCTAGAACCTCTCCGTGAGCAGCAAGTGCCTTTAACCACTGAGCCGCCTCTTCAGCCCTGCCTGGCCTCACCCTTTCTGATCCTCTCCCCCATCTCACTACACTGCCACACCAAGCTTCCATAGTGGTGGCGACTGAATTCAGGCTTTGTGCATGTGAGGCAAGCACTACACCAGTTGACGGTTGCTTGCTTGTTTATGTTACCGTTTTGTAATGTTTATGTCAAGTGTGTGTGTGTTACATACGGTGTTTGTATGGGTGTGTGCTTGCCATAGTGTGTGGAAATCAGGGGAACTGTTTTAAGTCACTGATTCATGTGGGCATTGAACGTAAGGTTTAGGTGGCAAGTGACTTTACCTGCTGAGCTTTGGCCACTTTACATGGTTTTAAATAAATTATTTATAGTTATCTTATTGATTTTTTTTTAATAGTAGAAACTGAACCTAAGACCTAAGTAAGCACTGCTAACAACTGAGTTAAATCCACAATCTAAATTCTTCCCCAAATTAAAAACTAGTGTGTCACTGTTAGCTATTCCAACAGAGAGAGCTGTGTGCTGTGCTTGTGTCATGCAGCCTGTGGAGTGCTAAGGACCAGTGCATTGTGAGCTTCACAGCATGGATTTTCTTGTTCACCCAAACCATATACCATACTTAGATCTGTAATAATTAGTAACAGAGTATACAAGCTAAATTGACAATGCTTTTAACTTAAAATTTGGAGTTTCGGGACTGAGGAAATGGCCCACTCACTGGTTAGCACATACTGCTAGAGTTCTGTTGGACTCACGTTGGATTCTCAGCGCCCACATCAGGCGCTCACAACCACGTCTAACTTATGTGCATATACCTACACACACAAGCATATACACATACATAATGTTTTAAAATTTTGAAAAGTTGAAATACTTATTTCAACTTAATTTTCATGCCTATTTTGTCTTCTAGATGCGGAATACATGAATTCACCATTGCCACCTAAATTCTGCACCTCTGGTTTGAAAATTCCTTCTACAATGGACAATACAGATTTGGTAAAATTCCACTAAAGTGCAGATCTTCTCCTTATGACATTAGTTCTGGACACAGTATGTGAACCAGTCAGACCAGTGCAGCCCTTGGGGACACATGTGCGGTACACTTATGGGAAGTAGCTTAGTACCAGAAAGTAGCAGCCATACATTTCTCATATCTAAATTTGTTTAAAGCAAATTGATAAGAGATCTGTAACAGTCCAGAGAGGAGTGTGGGAACATGGGAAGAGTATGGCGAGCTAGTGACAATGCAGCATAGTAAATGTAGGAAATACATCTGAGCACTGAGGCCACGGTCGTGTCATAGTCTAAATGACAAGAGTGAAAAAAGATGATTTTCAAGACATGTGATGCTTGAAGAGGAAGGATTAAATGCACATCTGTTCTAAGAAAAAAGAATGAATAGAAACAGGTCAAACTGGTTCTCTTTAGGTAACAGAATTTTAAATAATTTAATGTCGCCCCTTTTCATTTTTCTTATTTAACATAATCAAACCCTTACTCATTAGGTGAGTCAGTGATACTGTGCTGTCTGAAAAGACTGCTGATAGTGGCGAGAATGTTCTGTTTTTAGAGTTCGGTATGGCAGCCACTGTCAGACCAAGTTTTTAAGCTCATAAAACGTGGCTTGGTGCTCCTGAGCTGTGGCTGAAAGTGCTAAATAGTGCAGCTGTGGATAATCAGCATCTTATTAACAGGGTGGCTACTGCACATACTTGTCATTTTTAGTTAATTTACATCTTTTGGTGCTGTGTGTATGTGTTTGCTATGTTTTTGTTGTTTTTAAGAGAAAGTGTCTCATGTAGCTCATAGTGGCCTTGACCTTGCTCTTTGGCTGAGCATTGATCATGACCTCCTCCTGCATGCACCACACGCCCTCCTGTTTCTGTGCCTGTGGAAGGCACCCTGTTGATGTGATATTCCTAACTGTGCTGTTTTTATTAACTTGAGACTTAGTATGAGTTAAGTGTTTGCTAAGCCTCTCTTGGATGTGGGAGTGAGCTTGCGTGGATGCAGACAGTGGATATAAATGTTAAGTTTTTCTGAGCTGAGCTTTCATGTCTAGCCCAGACTCATCAGCCTCTCCCATTGTTCCTGTGCTCTCCCTGAGCACCTAAAGTCTGCACTCACAGTTTGAAACTTCCCACTGTAGAGACCCATACAAAGTTCATGAAGTTAAGTGCACTAATCTGTAGACTCAGGTGCTGCTACCCGGTCTCTCTCTCCAGCTCTCCTGGCTCGGTTTTTTTGTGCTGCCGAGATGGTGGTGGAATCTGTCCATATCTAGAGTTCAGCCACTGTTCTGTTGAGTTCTCCCAGTTAACTTAGATTACTAGTGAGGATAGTACTTTGCCTTCTGCATATGAGTTTCTTGATTTGGGTAGCGCTCAGTCAGGAAAATGGAATCATTCAGGCCTTAGTAGACTCCAACAGAACTAATTAAATAAAAAAATATTTACAACATTATTATTTACTTACCATAATTTAATGATTTATTTTTATTCTATAGGTATCTATAGATTATCCACTGTCAAAACCAAATAGTTCATCAACTGATTTGGAAGTTAAAGATTGTGCGCCATTAATTTTAAATTCCGATGAATGCTATAAGGGTATTGCAGCCTCTCCTTCTCCAACAATTACTTCTTGTGAAAATTTCTCAATACCCTCTCCTCCGAAAGTCACTGCGATTCCAGAAGACATTCTCCAGGTCATTTTCTAGACTTTTTTTTAAAAAAAAAATATATATATATGTGTGTGTGTGTGTGTGTGTGTGTGTGTGTGTGTGTTAGCTGAAATTGCATATAAACTGTCATATTTACCATCGTGCCAAAGGGTGACTTTGGGTATGAAGAAAAATCTTACTGCTTTCCTGACCCAGTGAGCAGTTTCTAACTTGATGTTGGCAATATTGTTCTCCTAAGGTACTTTGTCTTATAGTTTGGTCTACAGTGCATTGTTTCTGTTAGTTTTTAATCTGTAGTTGCTATATTGGCTATTGTCCCATTAAAAGTGAGAATGTCCTTTCTATATTCTGCATAGCAGGGTCTCATTAATAACCCGTGTCTGCATTCCTCAAACTGTCAGTTTGCAGGCATTGATTCACATGGTATTAAAATATTTGACTTTGTAGTGTGGCACCACCAACTAGTAGACATTACTAGAGGACTTGTCTGATTCTGATCTGGGTTATAGTATTGGACAATTAGTACTGAGGTGCAGAGAATTCCTAAGTGACTGTAGAGCTGGTCTGCTGTATTGGGGTGCCATGAGAACAGTAAACTGAGAAAATCTGAACAGACTCACCCTGAAAGATCAACAAAGGATCTGTCCAATTTTGTCTGTGTTTAAGAGATCTATCTTTGCATGGTGGCACACGCCTTTAATCCCAGCACTTGGGAGGCAGAGGCAGGCGAATTTCTGAGTTTGAGGACAGCCAGGACTACACAGAGAAACCCTGTTCTCAAAAAACCAAAATTAAAAAATTAAAAAAAAAAGAAAGATCTATCTTTGTGTGTGGAATGGGGTATGTCTATGTAGGAGTATGTGTACTTTGAATGCAGGTGCCTGAGTAGTCAGAAGAGGGAGTCAGAGCTAGTGTTAGAGGCAAGTGGGAGCTGGGAACTGAACTCCGGTCCTCTGTAAGAGCTTAACTGCTGTTTCCAGTTGCACCACCTGACTGCTTTCTTAGAAGATAAAACGAAGTAGGTAAGATGCCATCTGTCTTATGAGGGCGCATGTGGAGGGTTACTATTTCCTGCTGTAGGTCTTCTTTCTGTGAGAAGGTAAGGAAGTCTGTGTTTGTTTTGTTGCTTTTTTAAACAGTGCTAGGGGTAAAACACTAGACTTGTGTATGGTATAGAAGCACGCTACCATTTTATTACCTGCCCAGTCCCAAGGACACCTTACACTTAGTGTGTTCCTTCTAGTTTTTCTTTTTAATGTTTTAAGTAGCATATATTCATTATATATAGTAATGGTTTTCATGGTGACATTTTCATACATGTACATATTTTGTTCATGTGTGTAGACATACACAAACACCCATTTCCTTCTCTTGTTCCGCTCCTGCAGATCCCCTTCCCCTTCCCAACCCACACCCTCTGTTTGTATGTTGAGAGAGAGAGACTGCATGAGCGATGGGCATGATTGAGGGTTTGTCTATGAGTGGCCCGGCCACTGGCGACAAGCGCTCGCCCTCATCAACTCTACATACTCAAGGAAGAACCTGTGAGCCTCCCTGTCCATGAGGGGTGCTCATTTGTTGTCTTGCACAGATGCAGTGCACATACTCCAGCTGCCGCATATATTCTCTCAGGGCGTTGGAGTCTTTCATCATCAAGACTTAACATGACTCTGGAATGTTTCCATTAACTTCAGCAAATATGTATTTAGACTTTCAAAATCAAACTTCCATGTGAGGTTACAAGTTTATGTTTTTACTGTTCAATGTCTGTATGAATTGTTGGGTTTTTTTTTTTTTTCTAAATATTATAAGTAACCCCTAAGTTCATGGCTTTTCTTGAATGTTAATAATACCTTCCAGATTTGTCATTCACATGACCTGATACAAAGAAATTTGTTTTTGTTTTAGATGTTAAAGCACAACTCAAACCTAGCTTATTCCATGGATGCTAAAGCGCTGCCACTAAGGAAAGGCTTCCTCGCATACAAGGGGCAGAGCACCCGAGACGCTGCCAACAAGGAAAACTGGTAACAGTGAGTAAGAGCACACCTGCAGACCGTGCCTGTGCTACCCCAGACGTGTCAAGTGGGGTGAGAGTGGTGGCAAGGTCCCTTTCCCTTTGCAGTGCCATGAACCGGCCCTGGGAGCCCACATCCCTAGATTATTGTAAGTCTGCTTATGTGATGAGGAACCCACTCCCAACACCCTCCGTTTTAAATTTAATTTTTCTTAATTCTTGAAATAGTCTTACTGTATAAGACTGTATATATAGCTTTGGCTGGCCTAGAACTTGCTACATAGATCAAGCTGGCCTCAAGTCACAGAGATCTGCCTGCCTGCTTTGGCAAATGTTACCACATAGCTTCTTTTTTCTTTTATAGTGTGTGGGTGTGTAAATGTATAAAATACTTAGCTACGATATTCTTCTGTTCTGATGTCTCTTAATTGTCCTTACTTCATTTTGTTTCCTTTGTAGGAATTCTACAGTGGACACATCCAGTACAGCAGTTGGACAGAACAGGAAAAGTGAGCTGGACGGAGGGTCTCAGAATTGTCCCAGGTTAGCACAGAGCAGTAGAGATGAAGGCAGAGCTCCTGCTATCAGTCAGTCTTCTTTCCGCCCAGCCTTACTCTTTTATTTCATCCTACGGGAATGTTTCCATTTCACCGCATGTGATGGGCCACCCAGCAGATCCTGATTCTACCTGGAAGATTCTGAATACCTAAGCCCAGAAGCCTTGGGAACATCTTCATTCTAGAACTATCTAATATCCTTTGATCCCAAAATCCTTCTGATCCAAGAACAACTAAAAAGTAATTCTCCAAGTTCATTAGGAATGAGGAGCTGGTGCTCTGTAGAAACCAGCTACAATTCTGAGAAGTAATTGGCAAATACCAATTGACTTACTAGTTTTAGGGATTTTTTTTCTCCCAATACAGGGTTTCTCTGTGTAGCCGTGGCAGTCCTGAAATTCACTCTGTAGACCAGGCTGGTCTCGAACTCAGAGATCCTCCTGTCTCTACCTCTTGAGTAGAGATTAAAGATGTGTACCACCACTGTCCGGCAGCTTTAAGAAATTTTGTGTGGCTTAAAGATTATTCTAATTGTGCACTGAAAATCAAGTGGAGGGCTGGAGAGATGGCTCAATGGTTAAGAGCACAGACTGTTCTTCCAGTGGTCCTGAGTTCAGTTCCCAGCAACTACATGGTGGCTCACAACTATCTGTAATGGGATCCAATGCCCTCTTCTGGTGTGTCTGAAGTGTACACATATACATAAATTATTCTTTAAAAAAATCAAGTGGAAAAACTCCAGGATAATTCTAAGTGCTTGTATTTTGTTGTTGTACATAATGTAAAATAAATTATTTTCCAAATAAACTCTAGCCCACCTTTCACGTTGCCAACTCTGACATTTCTTGCAGCCCTTCTTACTTACTTGGCATTTGTAGTCAAGAGGCCACATAACTGAATGGTTCTGCTGTTGTGGAGAGGGCTGGGGAGAGGGCTCAGGGGTTAAAAGCACTTGCTCTTGCAGAGAACCCAGTTTTGATTCCAGCTACCTACGTGGTGGTTTACAACCATCCATATAACTCCAGTTGTGAGGGATCCAATGCCTTCTGACTTCCATGGGCACCAAGCACACAGATGTGCTACCCAATAATATGTTCAGACAAAACACATAAAATACAGTGGATAAATCTAATAAAAATCTTTAAGGATCCAGGGAAGAGAGTGTTCTAGGAAATGCTGAGAAAGGCTAGAATGGGGGGCGGGGCAGTGTTCAGGCAGAATACCATTTCTTTCATGGCTGCTGAGAATTCAGAGACTTAGTTTTACTGTTAGGTTTGGCAAAGGTGATGTTAATTTTAGACATGAAGTTTGGGATGGACTGAAGAAAGGACAAAAGTAGAGCGCAGTTTTAGGCAGCCCTTTGGGTTTTGCTAAAGGGAATAAATGGATGGTGTGGTAGCTCAACTTGTGCTTAAGCTCTACTTGTTTTGACCTTGGCCCCTCGGGTTGTACGAAATTTCTGTTTCCCTGCCCTTCCCTCAGCAGCTCTATCCTAGTTTTGTCACTTGGAATGGTGATGCTTCTAGTTCACTATGGCCTTTCTGGGGAGTTTTCCCACTTATTAAATGAGATCCACCCTTACTGAGGCTGCTCCCCTGCAATGTGCAGTTCAACCACACCAGTCTTCAGCATCCTGCCTTGGATCTTAACACTAGCTGCTCCGTCTAGGTTTTCCTTTCCTGCCTGCTCTGCTTCATTCTCACCTCTGACACCAGGCATTGTTTGCTCCTCTACACTTAAAAAACTTATAACCCAGTTCTAGGCTCCACCAAATAGCATTGCAGTCTCTAAGCTGGCCAATCAGTGCTGTGGTCTCTGGGAACCGGAAGGAGAGTTTACTTTTCTGAACAGGCAAAGGCACACCTGGACACAGACCACACAGCAAGACCGAGGAAACATCCACTGTCATTGTGGGTTGGTCTCAGACCAGCTAGCTGGGCTCTGCACTTTCCTTAAAATTATCACATGCCCACGTGCTTTAAGCTAGTTGTAGTTTTGTTATTGCAAACAAAACACTGAAAAGAGAGGATAGTTCTGTATCCCAGTACAGCTCTTGGGAGCTCTATTGTCTGTGATACTATATAGAACTTGTATATCCAAGTATAAATTCACGTTCATCTCCCAAATGAGTTACCTGCTGTTGAGAGCAGGGACCCTTTCTGTGGCCTCTGCCCTGGTCTCGATTTCCTGAACTAGTGTGAGTTGCTGAGATTTGTTATGTGTGCTTCTAAATGCTGTTTATTAGCATATGTAGTTCTTACATGTGAAGTAACTGGAACTTCAGATGAGGAAATTGAAGACTAATGGTTTTTTGGTGTCCTACACTGCAAAACCCTGATGTTCTCTAAAATCTGGGATGTCTTTACTCAATTCTCACCTCATTATGTAATGAATTTCTCCCTCCTTATCAACTCTTGCCAACAGTACATAAGAAGTTGGGTGAGAAGCCTGGAACGTATCTCAGTGGTAGTGCTTGCCGAATGTGCGGGGCCCTACTTTTGATTAAAACAGGAAGTTGTGGGCACAGGTCCTGCGGAAGTTTATTGAGTCTTTTATCTGGAGTAGCAATCTCACATTTTGGAGACAGACAAGCTCACAGCATCTCCAGAACTCTACCATGTAGTCTCAGCAGTTCTCTTTCTTGTGACTCTTGTCATAAGATTCTGTACATTTTCCTCCTTACTATATTTTTGAGAGGCTGTCTGAACTTGGTATGTAAGTGCTTGGCACCTATTGTCAGTGGTGAAAAGCTTGAGTGACGTTTCCCAAACAGACAATTCCTCTGAAAGTTCACCTCATTCACAATTCAATTATTTTAGCTGGGTACAACCAGACCTATAAGCCCAATACAGGATGGTCAAGAATTTCAATACAGAAAGACCCTTTAAGTCACTGTACATGAAGTTTCCTTGGAAGTGAAAGCAGCTGAATAGGGTTAGGACATATGAACAACCTATGGCACAGAGTAAAGGGACAGCCTTGTATGTCGCACAAAGTTCCCCATTCCACTGACTCCCACACTTGGAAGGCTATGCAACTGAGCAGTAGTAGTTCATGTCTTTAATTCCAGCATAGGGAGGCAAGAGGCAGGTGATCTCTGAATTCAAGGCCAGCCTGGTCTAAGGACTTTTGAGTTCTAGTACAGCCAAGGCTACACAAAGAAACCCTGTCTTGAAAAAATAAAACGCTCTGCATGTCACCACAGCACCTTTTCGGGTAATAATTATGTAGCATTCCCGGCTAAAGATTTTTCCTTATTAATGTGACTTAAGTGTTTAATATTAAAACTGCACTTTGGCCTGGACATGGCCTTATCTTACATCTACCTTTAATCCCAATATAGAAAGCAAAGGGAGGTCAGAAATCTGAATTATAGGCCAGCATGGTCTACCAAAGTAGGAGACCCTGTCTCACAAGAGCTACAGAGAACACTTGTTGCTTATGCCAAGGACTCAGCTTGGTTCCCAGGATCCACATGGAGACTTAGAACCAGTCTCCACGTGAGTTCTGGGGGTCCGACAACACCTCTCAAAGGTCCTTACAGACACGGTGCACATATACGCAGGCAAAAATTTAAAAAGTGACAATAAGAAAAGCCCAGAATGTTAAGATACCCTTTGGGCCACTGAGATGGCTCAGTGATCAGACATGCCTACCTGGAACTCAGTAGTGGAAGCAAGCAGAGAAACAGCTTCCAGAAGTTGTCCTGACCTCCATACTCCCCTCCCCCCAAAATAAATGTAATTTTACTTTTATATTCTTGAGTTTTAGCTTACTGCCCCTAGGGATTTCCTTATTTGGAAGAAGAACCCATGATTTTGTTCTCAGAGAATGGTTACCTGGTCAAGATAAAACCTAATAGAATACTTTTACAAGTCCACTTGTCAACCCTAGGAAATCATAGCAAGTGTTTAAGCCAACAGACCAGATAGGCAGTCACTCTGCTGTTCTTAACTGCCTTCATGATGGAAACTAGTCATGTATGAAGATTGGTGTTTGCAATTGTTTAGAATCCAATAAAGCACAGCCAGTTGTCCCTGATACCCACTGGGAGCTCATCAAGCAGCTGCATCGGAGCAGTGCGCGGGAGTCAGTCACTGCACCTCAGCTGTGCAGGTTTTGTGACGTGCAGTGCTTAGCAGTGTGGCACAGCTGCCCCACACAAGCCAGGAACAGAAACATGTGTCACAGAGTAACTACTTAGCTTTCTATCTTCTCACTCACCCTCCCTTTAAGTGCGTGTGCCAGCATCTAAAACAAATGTCCCAGTTGATGACTGCCGGCTCGGCCAGCCCATTTACCCTGGCAAGTACTACTCTAAAGCCTATTGCAAATATTTAGCTTTCCGGCCTCTCTCTAGTGAAGTCTCCAGCACTCAACTCCATTCTCAGCTCAAGGTGAGCCTCACCCCCACCTACTTTATCTTGGGTCACCTAAGTGAGTCAAAGGTTTCCAACACAAGATGGTTTCTTCAACTTGCCTTATTCACAAAGGCCTATAGTCTAATGCCACAAACATATTCACCCTTGTATACAACCCCATGGCGTTCTTATTCTGCCTCTCCGGCTTACTAAAAGCCCGCCTTACCAGGTGAGACTCACATCTCCATTCACTTACACCTGGGCTGATTGAACACATGTATTTCACAATACAGCTTTATACAGAATGCTAAGAGCACTTTTCTTCATATTTTATAGAAGGCCTTAAAACATATGGACTTTTTTTAATATACCAAAGTACATCCAACTCTAATTCCTAAATAAATGTGTTACAATTTGTTGAAAATTTAAAGGCTTAATGGCAAAGTCCGGGGAAAGAAAGGATTAAGTAAGTTTATTTTACAAACTGGCTGAAAAATAACTTCAAGAAAGTCAATAAAATTCAGTATGGTCTCATCCTCCCTGACGAAGGAGGTGCCCGATTTGGAGGCGTGATGGCTATGTCCAGATAATCCCCTATTTGGAACTTCTGTGACTGCAGGGTCATGGAGTCATCAGTGCCCTTCCGGCCAGACATGGTGCTGCCAATCTCCTTAACTCTGCGGGAAAGAAAGCCAGCGGTTAATGGATAGAACTGCATCAACAGAACAGTACAAATTACAGAGAACACGCATGATTTCCACATGATGAATTTCCAGAATTTAAGCACTATATTCAAGTTAAGCCAGATCTGAATATAAGCCTATAGACACCATTACTGCCACTAAAGACAGACACTAAAGGCATTATCCCAAAGCCAGGCATGGTGACATATGCTTATAATTCCAACACTGCTGTATCTTATCAGGAAGAGAATATATGTGTGTTGCTAGGGGAGGGGGCCTGACTTGCAAAATGCAGAGATAACAGGAATTAAAGTAACAAGTCACCTACCGATATCCAGGTCTTTTAAGATCCATAAAAACAATTGCAAAATTGAAGTGTGTGCCCTTCTTTCTGGCTTCTGGGTAGACTTCCTTTACTAAACTAGTCAGTTCTTTCAAGGTTGCATCCATCCTGAATTTTTTGAAGAGATAAGTATGATTAATAAACATAGTATAACAAGGACATTAAAAACAGCATCTAAAAGTGGAATGCATCCTAGAACCAATGTGCTAGGACAGCATCTTCATAAGGATATGTAATTTCTTGTTCTCTCATAGAATCTTAATGATGGAGGCAAGGCAAGACAGCTGCTTAGTGGGCAGAAGTGCTTGCTGACAGTCTGACAACTAGCTTGATCCTTGGAGCCCACATGATGCAAAGAGAACTGCCTTCCAAACCTGTCCTCTGACCTCCACACATGTGCTACGATACTCCCGTAGGCCACATATACACAACAAAATAAATTTGCCAGTGAGATGGCTCAGCAGGTAAAGTCACTTACTGCATAAGCCAGATGTCCTGAGTTCAATCCCCAGAATTCTCAAGTAAATGTGGAAAGAAATACTCCAAAAGATGTCCTCTGACCTAAGAGCTGTAGCACTTACACAATGCACATACAACACAAAATAACGAAAAGATGGTTTTTTAAAATGATAGAATCCTAAAGCCAAGGACATGAAATTTTAAGACAAACGACGGGCACCTTTTATAACTTAAGCAATTATTAACTTAAAAATACTTATCTGAATTCAGAACTAAACACAGTCTCTTATGCTAATATAGTACAATCTAGGACAAAGTAACTGAAAATGTAAACAGCAACAGTTAGCCCATTTATACTGGTTTTGCCAACAAGGAGGTAAGTGAAGTGTGAAGTCTAACCCTGAAATAGCATTCTGTGCAAAGAATTGGAAGAAACGGCAGGACCCTAGAAAGACACTTCAGAGTGAGAGCACTGATGCACAGGTACCAAGGAGAGACCCAAAGCACCCACTGCAGTTTTACTGTGAACGTTACAAATTTCCACACCATGGCATTAAATGCACAGAGTGGAAACACCCAGGAGGACTACATTGTCCCCCGGTTTCTATTCCAGGTTTTTCTCAATATTCCTGTAATTGAACTCTGTCTTTCGTACTTAAGAGCACTGTTGTTCTTGCAGAAGAACTGAGTTCAACTCCAAGCACCAACATAGCAGCTTAACAACCATTTGTTGTTAAGCTCGGATCCCAGTCCCAGAGACCTGCTTCTGACTTCAGTAGGCACCAGGCAATTATGCAGCACACACACACACATATGAAGGTAAAAGACCCATACACAGAAACAATAAATTAAAATTTGAAAGATATAATATTGAAGCTGACACAAAAATATATAGTTCACGGTATGCATAGTTCAAATAACATCTTTTTTTCCCAGAACTGTGTGTACTACATTGTGTAATAAAATAAGTTATAAATCTTCAGATAAAAAGACAACTGTTACCTTATGTAATTTTGCAGCTAAATTTTACATTTTATTCCTAGTGAACTTCAATGCCGGCATAAACTCTTTAATAAGTCTGATTTTCTTTTGCGGCAATTTTTAAAAATAAAGCAAGCTTTTCCAGTCTGGGTAGCCCTAGCAGAAGGCAAGCTTTTCCAGCAGGAGCCCCACGAGCACGTGCTGAAGGGTGTGTACAGAAAACACAACATTTTTTAAAGTAAAAAACATGATCATTCCAAGATTTTGATACCCATGTGGTTCTGGAACAATTTCTACAGATAGTAGATAACCCTCCCTGGAAAGCCGAGCTCACCATATAGAAAAGCAGTACTTTATATCCCCAGGACGGAAGGAAAGTACTGGCAAGCTGGTAAACTTATTTGTTGGGAGACATGGAATTTTAGTATTTGGAAAGTGGTTTCCGTTAAGCCGTTACTCAATAGTTCTCCCTTATAAATTCAATCACTGGCAATAAGAAATTACTGTTTGCTTACCATGTTGTGAAGTGTGGGAAAAGGTTTTAGAAATAGATGTGGTATACAACCTTCAAAAGTTTTAAGTGGCAAATTCTGTGCTATATCTTACCACTGCCAACAAAAATATATTAAAAATCGCCTTTGCTGCTTTTCCAAAGCTGACAGTGATAACCTGACACAATACGAAGGGCAAGCCTGTAACGGTCCCAGCTGAGTGGGTAGGGTAGCAAGGCAGGTACTCAGAGACAGCCGTCCTCACAGAGCCAACACCAAACGCTTTACACCAAGGGCCGGAGCAGAAAGGCCTCGGGTTTGATGGTGCTTTTTAATATTTTGGTGCTACGAGACTTGAGGCACTGCCTGCGCTCGTATACTCACAGCCAACTCCCAGTCATCTACCATCTTACTCCACCGCAGCTTAAACATCCACGTATCATTCTGTACCGGGTGCCATACGGGAGAGCACCGCTGGTCAGTCCGCTCTAACCTAGCGTTTCATCCTCTCCGGAAAGCGTCGCAGGGCGGGGAAGCCCGGCCTGCCTGTCCCCGCGGGCGCAGGCCGCAAGGCCCCGTCCCCCGCGGCTCACCAGGTGTAGATCTGCAGCTCGCTCGAAGGCACGTTCCCGCGGGAGAACTCGTCCATTCGGTGGTGGCGGCCGTTGTTGGTGGTGAAGACCCGCAGCAGGAGCGGGCAGGTCTGGGGAGAAGCAGGGAGTCAGCCTGGGGAGCGCCATTTGGCCTTCCCGCCCACCCGTCCGCAGGCCGCGCCCGCCGGCCGCCTGCCTCCGCCCCGCAGCCGCCCGCGACCCGCACCTTCTCGCGGTCGATCGGCTTCTCCGGCTCCTTCTTAATTTCCTCCTGGGTAACGCGCGATTCCACCGCCATCTTCCGCCTTCGGCCCGGGAGACGCTCGCCCTGACCTCCGACCCCTGCAGCGAGCATGAGCTAGGCGTCTCTCGCGAGGAAAGGCGCGAGGTTTTATAGCGGACGAAAGGCAGGGCGGGGCGTCGCTCGGCGCAGGCGCATCTCCCTATGCGCGCGGGTGTGCGTGCGTGCGTGCGTGCGTGTGTGTGTGTGCACGCACTCGCGCGCGCTCGTGTGTGTGTGTGTGTGTGTGTGTGTGTGTGTGTGTGTGTATACACACGTGCACGCGCGGACCCGTACTTGTTACCCTGGGAAGAGGGGCGGAGAACACGCATGCGCCGTGGCGTGTGTGTGTGTGTGTGTGTGTGTGTGTGTGTGTGTGTGTGTGCGCGCACTCGCGCGCGCTCGTGTGTGTGTGTGTGTGTGCACTCGCGCGCGCTCGTGTGTGTGTGTGTGTGTGTGTGTACACACGTACACGCGCGGACCGGTACTTGTTACCCTGGGAAGAGGGGCGGAGAACACGCATGCGCCGTGGCTTACAGGCATCTCTAGAAAAGTTAATCGTTGTCTTAGTTGTTTTATGTGTTCACTCCCCAAGTATGTTTAACGTGACATTTCATGCGTAGTGTTGAAAATGTGTAGCGAACACGAAAAGCTTAACATTCGAATGACATGTAAAAATATGAACAAGGTAGTCATAGTGATGATAAACCGACTGGACTGGTTTATATGGACCCCCAAAGTAGACAAGTACTGCAAGGCCGGCGAAATGATACCTTTTCTGTAGATGACGGTGTGAAGCCGTCTGTTTTGGGGCTGTGAATGAATTGGGCTCTTTTTATGTCACGCAAAATTCAAGAGAAGCAAACCCAGTGACATGGTGGTGTAGCACTCTGGAAGCCAGGTTGTTTGTCCCGCAGGGTTTTCACTTTCCTTTTTTTTTTTTTTTATTTTAAGATTTATTTGTTTATTATGTATACGATGTTCTGCCTGCATGTAACTCTGCAGGCCAGAAGAGGGGCACCAGATCTCATTACAGATGGTCATGAGCCACCCTATAGTTGCTGGGAATTGAACTCAGGACCTCTGGAAGAGTAGTCAGTGCTCTGAACCATCTCTCCAGCCCCAACTTAAGCATTTTTAGTGTGTTTATTTGGCCAATAGACACTTTCAAATTTATCCCAGAACTTCTTGATATCACCTTAAATCTCTCTCAACTTCCCTGCAACTGAAAATAAGAAGAAATTCCAGCTCATTTCTTTTGCTTGACCCAAGCTCCCCTGTCAAAGAGAAATGCACAGGGAAGTATGGGGCAAGATCAGCCAGATTGTAGTTCTGATACCACCGTGGGCCCTGGCCCGGCTTGCTAACAATTTCAGGTTAGATAATCGGCAATCTCTCTCTCTCTCCCTCTCTCCCTCTCTCCCTCTCTCCCTCTCTCCCTCTCTCCCTCTCTCCCTCTCTCCCTCTCTCCCTCCCTCCCTACCTCTCTACCTCTCTCCCTTTCTCCCTCCCTCCCTTTCTCCCTCTCTCCCTTTTCCCTCCCTTCCTTTCACTCTCCCTCCCTCTCTCCCTTTCTTCCTCCCTCCCTCCCTCTCTCCCTTTCTCCCTCCCTCCCTCTCTCCCTTTTTCCCTCCCTCCCTCCCTCTCTCCCTCTCTCCCTCTTTCCTTCTCTTCTTCCCTCCTTCCCTCTCTTTTTCTGTCGTTTTGAGACAGTTTCTCTGTGTAGCCCTTGCTGTCCTAGAACTTGTTCTGTAGTCCTAGTTGGCCTCAAACTCACAGAGGTCTGCTTGCCTTTGGTGACTGCTGGGACTAAAGGCGTGTGCCACCACTGCTCGGCTAACTCTTTCTCTAATTGCCCCATATTTTGTCTTCCAACCTCAGGACAGTGGCAGAGCTAATGATGCCAGCCACAGCTGGCTTCTGAAAGTGTGTGAGAGGGAACTGTAATGAGATAATTGTATGCTGTTCCTATCCACCCCTAGTCTTGAAGCGACTGTGGTGAACTGGGAATGAGAAAACCCTTATATTCTGAATTAGTGGGCCCAGAAATGCAGCATGTTTACTTGGGGGGGGGGCACAGTTGTGAAATGATGGGTTTTTTGAAATTTCTTTTTTTACATTTCTCTGTCTCATCCCTGTCTCTCTGTCTCTGTCTCTGTCTCTGCCTCTCTCTCTCTCTCTCTCTCTCTCTCTGTGTGTGTGTGTGTGTGTGTGTGTGTGTGTGTGTGTGTGACTAAATTTCACTAGGCTGTCTGGGTCACAAGCTGAAAACAGCGTGCCGACTTTGTGAGATTGTGAAGTGCTCCCCTGTTCACCTTAGCAATCCTCTAAGGACACTCCCTGGTTCCAAGGACACAGCCTCTTTCTCAGAGAGGAGCCAGCCTGCTTGCCTCCTGTGCCCTGGGAACCTCTGAGATGCTGGGAACTCTCACAGCCTCTTCTCCTTCTACCATAATGCTTAGAGGTGGCCTCTGCAAGGCTGCGTGGTGTTGTTTCCCAAGAGTATTTTGTTGTTAATTTTTCCATGTATTTATTAATGTGTGTGCTATGGTGTACACATGGAAGTTAGAAACAAGCTTTCTGGAGAGAGGGGAGGAGAGGGAGAGAGAGAAGGGAAGGGAGAGAGTTCTCCTCCTTCCCCTGTCTGTTCTTTTTTTATTTTTTTTTTATTTTTATTTTTATTTTTATTTTTTTTTTTGGTTTTTTCGAGACAGGGTTTCTCTGTATAGCCCTGTCTGTTCTGGAGCTCAAACTCAAATTATCAGGTGTATTACTACTCTCTTGCTATGATAAAACAACCAAGGCAACTCATCGAAGAAAGCATTTATTTGGGCTTATGGTGAGGGATAGAAGTTCACCATGGCGGAGAAACATGGTGGCAGGAGGCAGGCCCGGAGGCAGAGAGGGGGAAGCTCAGTGGGGAGGACTGTGGACTGTGTAGGCGTGAAGAAAGTGCTGGGCAGGGGTGCAAATGTCCTTTCTCCCAACATTTGAGAGGCAGAGGCAGGCAGACTTCTGCTGGCTCAAGACCAGGCAGGCAGGCAGAGCTACATAGTAAGAAAGACCCCGACTTTAAAAAAAACAAAACCGTTAGCTAGGTGCTGCCATGTGCGGTTCACACAGCGTGCCAGCAGCTCCAAGCTGCCTCTTTGCTTCTTTGAAATGATAGACAGTAAACTGGACTGGGGCTAGAAAAACCCTTTTGCCTTTAAGATGCTTCCGTGGGAGTATCTTATCCCAGGAACAGGGGAAGAAACTAAAACACTGTCAATGTGAGTCCAGGTTTTGTGTTTTGTTTTATTGCCCTCCCACCCGCCTTGCTGGCCTTCCTGCCTCTCCCTTTTCCCTCTC
Source organism: Apodemus sylvaticus (assembly GCF_947179515.1). Lineage (NCBI taxonomy): Eukaryota > Metazoa > Chordata > Mammalia > Rodentia > Muridae > Apodemus > Apodemus sylvaticus. The sequence goes on from NC_067479.1 coordinate 69,739,399, forward strand.
CCTCCCTCCTTTGCCTCACAGAAGCTTCTCTAGAAGATCCCGTTCATGAATTGTTGATCTTAGCGCCGTGCTAACGGTGTGCTCAGAAAGTCTTCCTGTACCGTGGGTTCAAGACTGCGCCCCACTTTCTCTTCTTTCAGACTCAAGGTACCCAAGTTTGTGTTGAGGTCCTTGATCTCTTTGGAATGTGAGTTTTGTGATAACTATAGATCTTTTTGCATTCTTCTACATCCAATCACCTGGTTTAATCGGCACTATTTGTTGAAGATACTGCCTTTTACTGAGTGTGTATTTCTGGCTTCTTGTCAAAAATCAGGTGTCCATCATATGTGCACTTCTGTCTGGGTCTTCAGTTACAGCCAGCATGCCATGGCACACTGTTTTAACCACTATGGCTCTGGAATACAACTTGCAGTGATGCCCACAGCAATTTTTTATTATTCAGGATTGGTTCAGCAATTCTAAATTTTTTTATGTTTCCATGTGAAGTTAAAAATTGTCTTTTCATTTCTGTGAAGAATTGTGTTGGAATTTTGATGGGGAATGCATTGAATCTGTAGATTGCTTTTGGATAGAATGGCCATTTTCACAATATTAAACCAACTGATCCAGTGTGGGAGACCTTTCCATCCTCTGATAAATTCTTCAATTTCTTTCTTCACTGTCTTAAAATTTTTATTATACAAGCCTTCCACTAGCTTGTTTAGAGTTACCACAGGATTTTTTTTAAGGCTATTGTGAAAGGTGGTATTGTCCTGATTTCTTTCTCAGTCGATTTATTACCTATATAGGAAGGTGTACTGGCTGGTTTTGTGTGCCAGCTTGAAACAGGCTGGAGTTATCACAGAGAAAGGAGCTTCAGTTGGGGGAGTGCCTCCATGAGATCCAGCTGTAAGGCATTTTCTCAATTAGTGCTCAAGTGGGGAGGGCCCCTTGTGGGTGGTGCCATCCCTGGCCTGGTAGTCTTGGATTCTACAAGAGAGCAAGCCAGGGGAAGCAAGCCAGTAAAAAACATCCCTCCATGGTTTCTGCATTAGCTCCTGCTTCCTGACCTGCTTGAGTTCCAGTCCTGACTTCCTTTAGAGATGAACTGCAACATGGAAGTGTAAGCTCAATAAACCCTTTCCTCTCCAGCTTGCATCTTGGTCATGATGTTTTGTGCAAGAATAGAAACCCTGACTAAGACTGAAGGCTACTGATTTTTATGGGCTAATTTTATACGTTACTTTTTTGCTGAAAGTGTTTATAACCAACAGAAGTTTCCCAGTGGAATTTTTAGGGTCAACTACATATACTATCATACCATCTTCCAATAAAAATACTTTGACTTCTTCTATTTCCGATTTGAATCCCCTTGATTTCTTCAGTTGTCTTATTGCTTAAGACTTCAAGTACTGAATTGGTATGGGGAGAGCAGAAGTTCTTGTTTCTGATTTTAGTGGAAGTGCTTTGAGTTTCTCTTTCTTTACGTTGATGTTGGCTGTGGGTTTGCTGTAAATTGCCTTTATTATATCTAAGTATGATCCTTGTACCCCTAGACTTTCCATGACTTTTAACATGAAGGGATGTTGAATTTTGTCAAAGAACTTTTCTGCATCTGATGAGATGATTATGTGGTGATTGTCTTTCAGTCTGCTTATGTGGTAGATTAAATTTGTTGATTTACGTATGTTGAGCCATCCCTGCATCTGTGGGATAGAGCCTACTTGATCATGGTAAAAATCTTTCTGATGCATTCTCAGATTCTGTTTGCAAGTCTTTTGTTGAGAATTTTTGCATTTATGTTCATAAAAGGAAATTGGTTGGGCTGGAGAGATGGCTCAGCAGTTAAGAGCAATGGCTGCTCTTCCTGAGGTCCTGAGTTCAATTCCCAGCAACACCTGGTGGCTCAGGACCATCTGTAATGGGATCCTATGCCCTCTTCTGGTGTGTCTGAAGATAGCTACAGTGTACTCATATAAATAAAATAAATTTTAAAAAAGTAAAGGAAATTGGTCTGTAAGTTTTTTCTTTGTTGGATCTTTGTGTGGCATAGGGCAACTATGGCCTCATAAAAAGATTTAGGCAGTGCTCTTCTTTGTTTCTATTTTGCAGAATAATTTTAGGTCTACTAGTAGAAATTCTTCTTTGAAGGTCTGGTAGAATTCTGTGCTGAATCCATTTGGCTCTGAGCTTTTACATTTTCAATTTCTGCTTCTATTTTACCAGCAATTGTGGAGCTGTTTAAATTGCACATGTGATCTTGATTTAACTTTGATAAGTTGTATAGACCCAAAATTTACCCATTTCTTTTAGGTTTTCCAGTTTGATAAAGTACATTGTTTTAAAGCATTATAATAAAGTCCTTATGATTCCCTGGATTTCCTAGTATCTGTTGTGATGTTCGTCATCTTGTCTCTAATTTTATTAATTTGGATTTTCTCTCTCCATTTTTTTTTAACTAATTTGGGCAATGATTTAGTAATCTTACTGATTTTCTCAGAGAACTCTTTGTTTCAATGAGTTCCCAAATTTATTTATTTATTTATTTATTTATTTATTTATTGGTTTCTACTTTACTGATTTCAGCCCTAAGTTTGATTATTTCATGCTATCTCCTCTTTTTCAATGTTTCTTCTTTTTGATCTAGAGCTTTCAAGTATGCCATTAAATTACTAGTTTGAGGGCTGGAGAGATGGCTTAACAGTTAAGAGCACTGACTGCCCTTCCAGATATCATGAGTTCAATTCCCAGCAACCACATGGTGGCTCACAATTATCTGTAATGGGATTGGATGCCCTCTTCTGGTGTGTCTGAAGAACAGCTACAGTGTACTCACATACATAAAATAAATAAATAATTTTAAAAAATTACTAGTTTGAGATCTCTCCAAGCTTGTGTAGGCTCTTAGTGCTATGAACCTGCACCTTAGAACCACCCTCCCTGTGACCCGTGGGCTTGGGAATGCTGTGTTTTCATTTTCATTCAATTCTAAAAAGTTTTTCATTTCATTCTTAATTTCTGTCTTGGCCATTTTTCACTCAGTAAAGAGTTGTTCAGCCTTCATGACTTTTTCATACTTTCTGATTTTGTTGCTATCCAGCTTTAATTCATGTGGTCAGATAGGATGTAGGGTGTTGTTCCAATTTTCTTATATTTGTTGAGTTTTTTTTTTTATATCCAAATATGTGTTCGATTTTGGAGAAAGTTATGTAAGCTGATGAGAAGAAAATATATTCCTTTATTTTGGGGGTGAAATGTTATGTAAATATCTGCTAGATCCATTTGATTTATGATGTTACTTAACACCAGCATTTCTTTGTTTAGTTTTGCCTAGATGAAATCTCTTTTGATAACAGTAGGGTCTTGAAGTCACACACTATCACTGTGTGAGGGTTGATGGGTGCTTTTAGCTGTAATAGTGTTTCTTTCATGAATGTGGGTGCCTTGAGTTTGTTCCATAAATGTTTCAAATTAAAATATCCTTCTGGTGGATTTTTTTTTCTTTGACCAGTATGTAGTGTGAATGAATGAGTAGGTAGTTTCCTCCCTATCTCTTCTGTTTAGTTCAGGTTTACAGTCTATCGTGTCAGATATTAAGATAATATATTCTTCCATTCTTTTTCCCAGAGGTAATGTCTATCCTTGATGGTGAAGTGTATTTCTTGGATGCAACAGAAAAAATGGATCCAGTTTTCCAAACCAATCTATTAATCTGTGTCTTTTTTTTTTTTTCTGAATTGAGACCATTAACGTTGAGATTCATCAAAGAGCAGTGTTTACTGATTCCTGTTGTTGTGTTTTCCGCACCCTCTTTTGATTTACTGGCCTGGGGTTATTTATTCCTTGTATTTTCATGGGTATGGCTCACTTCTTCAAACTGAAGTTTTTCTTCTCAAGCTTTCTGTGGTCTGGATTTGTAGACAAATGCTGCTGCGTAAGATTGGTTTAGTGTGGAGCTTTTCTTTCCCCATCTTTGGTGAATGACAGTCTTGCTGGGTCTGGGCTGGCAGCTGTGGGCTCTTAGAGTTTGTACAACACTTATTTTTCCAGGCCCTTCTGGCTTTTAGAATCTGCATTTGGAAGTTGGGTTTCAGGGCTGGAGAGTTGGCTCAGCAGTTAAGAGCACTGGCTGCTCTTTCAGAGGACCCAAGTTCAATTCCTGGTGCCAGCCTGACATCTCACAACTGTCTGTAATCCCATTCCACATGATTTGGCAACTTCACACAGACGTGCATGCAGGCGAAACACCAATGCACATAAAAAAGAAAGTTGGGTGCTACGCTGACGGGTCTGCCTTTATATATTACTTGGCCTTTTTCCTTTGCAGCTTTTAATATTCTTTCTCTGATCTGCACAATTTGTGCTTTGATTATTATGTGTTGTGAGTAATTTCTTTTCTGGTCCAGTCCATTTGGTGTTACATTTGCTTCTTGTACCTTAATAGGCACCTCCTCTTTAGGTTAGGGGAATTTTCTTCTACAATTTTGTTGAAAACATCTCCTGGGCCTTTGACCTGGTTTCTCCTCCTATTCCTCTTATTCATAGATGTGGTTCTTTCAGAGTGTCCCAGATTTCCTGGATGTTTGTACTTGGAGTTTTTTAGAATTAACATTTTTATTTGACTACGATGTCTGTTTCTTCTCCCTTGTTCTCCATGCCTGAGATTCTTGTCTTCCATGGCTTGTTCTTTGTTGGTGAGGCTTGCCTCTGTGGTTTCTGTTTGATTTCCAAAGTTTTCATTTCCAATTTTATCTCAGTTTGGGTTTTCTTTAGTGATTCCATTTCCACTCTCATGGTTTGAACCATTTTGATTATTTTGTTCCATGGTCTGTGTTTTCACAGACTTCAATAAGGGATGTATGCGACTTCTCTTTAAGGTCCTGGACATGTTCATAAAAGCTATTTTACATTCCTGATGCTAACTTTCAGCGATACTGTGTTTCTGGGGCCTCTGTGTTTCTGGGGCCTGCTCTGCTTGTATGTGTTAGCTACTTCATACAAAAAGAACCACACCCAATTGATACTCCTCTGACTTGTTTGTTTTACTTTAGCATGATAACTTAAGTTTATCTGTTTTACTTCCTCTAGGTCAGATAATATTGCATTATGTGTTTTCCATGGTGTGGTTGTTGTTGTTGCGTGTTTGTTTTGAAACAGTCTGAATTCCTAGCTATCCTAGAGCTCACTATATGAAGCAGTCTGGCCTCAAGCTCACAGAGATTCTCCTGTCTCTGCCTCCTGAATATTGGGAGTAAAGGTGTTCATCACCTGCAGATCTTCTGCATCTTCTTTATCCATTAAGTTATCAATGTATATCTAGGCTCTTTCCATACTTGGCTTGTATTTATTTATTTGTTTTTGTTATGTTTTTGTGTCAGGGTTTTTATGTGTATTCATTCCTGCCTGTCCTGGACTCTGTAAACCAGGTTGGCCTTGAACTCACAGAGATATGCCTGTCTTTGCTAGCATATCTCTGTGACTAAAGTGAAGGGACTAAAGGAAGGTGCCAGCACGGCTGGCTCATACTTGGCTTGTATAAATATTCCTTTAATTAAAATAGGAATGCAAAACAAGATCTTGGTTTGAATGGATAGATCTGCAAACTACTAAATTGTGTAAGAAAACAAATACCCAGAAAGGTTTTACTTCATACATATGTGTATATATGTATTTGTATGTGTGTGGGTGTCACAATTATGGTTTTTATCACTGTAAGGAGACACTATGTGTATGGCCAAAGCAACTTACAATATTGTACTGGCTGGTTTTGTGTCAACTTGACACAGGTTGGAGTTATCACAGAGAAAGGAGCTTCAGTTGGGGAAGTGCCTCCATGAGATCCAGCTGTGGGGCATTTTCTCAATTAGTGATCAAGGGTGGAGGGTCCCTTGTGGGTGGTACCACCTCTGGGCTGGTATTCTTTGGTTCTATAAGAGAGCAGGCTAAGCAAGCCAGTAAGGAACATCCCTCCATGGCTTCTGCATCAGCTCCTGCTTCCTGACCTGCTTGAGTTCCAGTCCTGACTTTCTTTTGTGATGAACAGCAATGCAGAACTGTAAGCTGAATAAACCCTTTCCTTCCCAACTTGCTTCTTGGTCATGGTGTTTGTGCAGGAATAGAAATCCTGACTAAGACAGATGGTTAGTCCACAAATATCATCACAGGAAGCATGGCACTGAGCAGGCAGGCATAGTGCTGGGGCAGCAGCTGAGTGGTCATATCTGATCTGTAAACTGCAGGCAGAGAGAGTGACACGGGGACTATTGTGGGCTTTTGAAACCTCAAAGATTTCTCCCAACCCCCAGAACATACTTCCTCTAAAAAAAGATCACACTTGGGCTAGATAGATGGCTTGGTAGTTAAGAGCACTGGCTGCTCTTCCAGAGGTCCCAAGTTCAATTCCCAGCAACCACATGGTGGCTCACAACCTTTTATAATATGATCTGATGCCCTCTTTTGGCATGCAAATGTACATGCAGACAGACCACTCATATACATAAAGTAAATCTAGAAGAAAAATCACACTTTCTCCAACAAGGCCACACTTCTTTTTTTTTTTTTTTTTTTGAATCTTTTTTTTATTCGATATATTTTTTATTTACATTTCAAATGATTTCCCCTTTCCTAGCCCCCCCACTCCCAAAAAGTCCCGTAAGCCCCCTTCTCTCCCCCTGTCCTCCCACCCACCCCTTCCCACTTCCCCGTTCTGGTTTTGCTGAATACTGCTTCATTGAGTATTTCCAGAACAAGGGGCCACTCTTCCTTTCTTCTTGTACCTCATTTGATGTGTGGATTCTGTTTTGGGTAATCCAGGTTTCTAGGTTAATATCCACTTATTAGTGAGTGCATACCATGATTCATCTTTTGAGTCTGGGTTACCTAACTTAGTATGATGTTCTCTAGCTCCATCCATTTACCTAAGAATTTCATGAATTCGTTGTTTCTAATGGCTGAATAGTACTCCATTGTGTAGATATACCACATTTTTTGCATCCACTCTTCTGTTGAGGGATACCTGGGTTCTTTCCAACACCTGGCAATTATAAATAGGGCTGCTATGAACATAGTAGAGCATGTATCCTTATTACATGGTGGGGAATCCTCTGGGTATATGCCCAGGAGTGGTATAGCAGGATCTTCTGGAAGTGAGGTGCCCAGTTTTCTGAGGAACCGCCAGACTGATTTCCAGAGTGGTTGTACCAATTTGCAACCCCACCGGCAGTGGAGGAGTGTTCCTCTTTCTCCACACCCTCTCCAACACCTGCTATCTCCTGAATTTTTAATCTTAGCCATTCTGACTGGTGTAAGGTGAAATCTCAGGGTTGTTTTGATTTGCATTTCCTTAATGACTAATGATGTTGAACATTTTTTAAGATGCTTCTCCGCCATCTGAAGTTCTTCAGGTTAGAATTCTTTGTTTAACTCTGTACCCCATTTTTTAATAGGGTTGTTTGGTTTTCTGGAATCTAACTTCTTGAGTTCTTTATATATATTGGATATTAGCCCTCTATCTGATGTAGGATTGGTGAAGATCTTTTCCCAATTTGTTGGTTGCCGATTTGTTCTCTTGATGGTGTCCTTTGCCTTACAGAAACTTTGTAATTTTATGAGGTCCCATTTGTCAATTCTTGCTCTTAGAGCATACACTATTGGTGTTCTGTTCAGAAACTTTCTCCCTGTACCGATGTCCTCAAGGGTCTTCCCCAGTTTCTTTTCTATTAGCTTCAGAGTGTCTGGCTTTATGTGGAGGTCCTTGATCCATTTGGATTTGAGCTTAGTACATGGAGACAAGGATGGATCAATTCGCATTCTTCTGCATGCTGACCTCCAGTTGAACCAGCACCATTTGTTGAAAAGGCTATCTTTTTTCCATTGGATGTTTTCAGCCTCTTTGTCGAGGATCAAGTGGCCATAGATGTGTGGGTTCATTTCTGGATCTTCAATCCTGTTCCATTGATCCTCCTGCCTGTCACTGTACCAATACCATGCAGTTTTTAACACTATTGCTCTGTAGTATTGCTTGAGGTCAGGGATACTGATTCCCCCAGAATTTCTTTTGTTGCTGAGAATAGTTTTAGCTATCCTGGGTTTTTTGTTATTCCAGATGAATTTGATAATTGCTCTTTCTAACTCTGTGAAGAATTGAGTTGGGATTTTGATGGGAAGGCCACACTTCTTAATTCTTTCTAAACAGTTTTATTAACTGGGCACCAAGCACTCAAATACATAGGCCTCTGGGAGACATTCTCATTCCAACCACCACATCTTACTTCCGATGGCCCCCACAGGTTTGTAACCTTATCATAATGCAAAATGCATTCAATCCAACTTCAGAAGTCTCCATTGACTTTCACAACCTCAAGACTGCTTAAAGGTCTTCAGTCTCTTCTGAGACTCCAGCTAATATCTTTAGGGTAACATCCTGTAAAATCAAAGTTTTAAAAAAGCAGATCACATCAGCATCCAATGGCAGAGAATATACAGTACCATTCCAGATGCAAGGAAAGGGAGCACAGTGAGAAAATACTGGACCAAAGATGAACCCAGCAGGGAAAATCCCAAAGTCCACATCTCTCCGCCTGATGGCCGAGGGCTTGTCAGATGGCCCTTCATATCTCTGGCTCCTTTCCAGCTTTGCTGGCTGCTACACACTCCTGCTTGGGGGGATTCCTCCGCAGCTTTCCTTGCCGGGTATCGCAGGCTCTGGCCCCTCCTATATCTTAGGGTCTACAAGGCAACCCAGGATTCACCCTCACAACTTCACACAGTGGTCTCTCTGGGCCTCCAGGCAAGGACTCCCCTGCCATACCCCTGACCTCAGTGGCTTCCCTTAACCATAGAGGAAGATTCTACAATCCCTTTGCTCTGGTATCCTCCTTGATACAGCTGGAATCCTGTGACCAAAGCTGCCAACTTTTGCTGCCTACTAGGGTGGCAACCTGGCCCACTCCTTGGATTGCATTTTCTTTTTCTTTTTTTTTTTTTTAAAGATTTATTTATTATATGTAAGTACACTGTAGCTGTCCTCAGACACAAACCATCAGATCTCCTTACAGATGGTTGTGAGCCACCATGTGGTTGTCAGAATTTGAACTCAGGACCTTCAGAAGAACAGTCAATGCTCTTACCTGCTGAGCCATCTCTCCAGTCCCCCTGGTTGCATTTTCATAAAGCTTTCCATTACTTAGGCTTAGGAATTCCCCTAGGCCTTTTCTTTTTTCTTTCTCTCACAGGTTGCAGTATTAGCTGAGTAGAGTCTTGCCCTGAAGTTACCACTCCTTTTATTCCTTGTAGCAAAAGAGAGGCCATGTGGAGTCCCTGTCCCAACTTGGCCTCCAGCTGGGCCTTTAATCCCAGCACTTGGGAGGCAGAGGCAGAGGCAGGCAGATTTCTGGGTTCAAGGCCAGCCTGATCTACAGAGTGAGTTCCAGGACAGCCAGGGCTACACAGAGAACCCTGTCTCTAAAACAAAAACAAAAAACAAAAAAAAATGAAATTGACCCAACTCAGCCCCCAACACTGAGCCTCTCCCTCACAATTTCCATCCCAGACCCCCATAATAATAGGAGGTACCCAGGGAGCCCGCCTTACTCTCTTGAATACCATCAATAAAGTTTGCTGCACCCCCCAAAAGAAAAAGACCAAGAAGAAGGCAGGCTGGTTTATCATTCCCTCCCACGCTCATTTTTGTGTCCCTGTCAAATCCTTGTTAGAGTCTCAGCATTCTTTATCTGGGGTTGGGGGGAGGACAAAGTGTGTACAGCATCGAAAGATGCACGGCCCCCTCACATTACACCTGTGTTGTTTAGAATGAACGGCTCTTTATTTTGTCCTCTTTGTTAGGGAGTTTCCTTTTCATAACACCCCAGCCTTCTATTACCTGTGTTGTTGTTTAGAATGAACGGCTCTTTATTTTGTCCTCTTTGTTAGGGAGTTTCCTTTTCATAACACCCCAGCCTTCTATTTCGGAAAAGGAATGATGCATTCTCTTCTGTAACTACTTATCAACTAAAATTAGGATGCCATTGCCAGGGCCCAGGAAGGCCGGAATGTTAGACAAGGGCCAGGCAGGGACTGGGGTGACGAGGTGTTCTTCAGAAGCTTCTGGTGTGCTGACCCAGCTGAAGAGATGGGGAGCAGTCAAGTGACTGGGCTGGCTTACATCTGGCTTCAGCGAGTCCAGGGCTTTCTGGTTTTGTAGGACTGCCTGGGGCTGGTGTGGTGTAGACTGACTTTGGAGCAGTTTGTAGTCTGTGGCTGTTTGCCGGATGGTGCCTACCAGTCAAATAGAACTCTGCCAAGATAGATATAGACCAGGGACAGAAGTTAACATAAAGGACTTAATGGAAACTTTATATTTGACACTTGGCCTTTGGAAATAGGCAGTAGGAGGGGAGGCTTACACCACTGATTGACAGGAACACTTATCTGGAGTCCATTTGACCTGTGAGAGGTGGTTTTAAGTCTTATGACTTTTTTTTTTTGACTCCCCGAAGCTTACATTACCATCCATTGTTTGTAATCTGTATTGAAATCCATATTGTAGAAAAAGCAGCTAACTGGTATCTGTAAAACAGCTGGAGTAAACTCATACCTTTGAGTCATAGCAAAAGCATGAACATTTGTTTTATTTTGGTTTTTGTCCTGAGAGCTGGATATATAAATTGGGCAGAGACATTTATATCATGACGAGAAGCATCTTTAAGTCTATATTTAAAAGACAACTAGAAGAAATTTATATTTGTTTTATTTTAATATATGTGAGTACACTGTAGCTGTTTTCAGACACAGCAGAAGAGGGCATCTGATCCCATTACACATAGTTGTGAGCCACCATGTGGTTGCTGGGATTTGAACTCAGGACCTCTGGAAGACCAATCAGTGCTCTTAACCACTGAGCCATCTCTCCAGCCCAAATAGAAGAAATTTAAGTCTTGAGCTTATAACTGATAATAGTCAGTGTTTTACCAGCCTATTAGAACTTTATTGATCAGAAGTTCTGAAATATCAATATAACAATATCTCATAGAGGCAGAAAGAAATTTGAGATATTCTCATAAGTGGTTGATTATTGAGAGCACCCATTGCAGAGCAACTTCCTTTAAATAAAGGCATAGTGAAAGTTACATTGAAACCTGTTTTGTGAGGCTCTGTAGTGGGTAATAATAAGAGTACTGCCCCGCCAGGCCTCTGCACCAAGTCCCAGCGGGTCTCACTCTGGACAACTCTCACTGTCACCGCTGAACCAATCTCTTCAGCTAGCTCTCACAGCATCTCAGCTGTGTTTCCTCTCTGCCATAGACTCTGTAATCGGCAGGAATCCCACGCCCCTGCCCAGCACCCACTCCTTTCAAGTATCTGGTAAAGCATGACTCTTAAACTTGAATAGTTAACCAAATATATTTATGTATAAGAAACTCCCAATTTCATAATGCCAAATTACAATGATAAAGTCTTATCCCATTATTTCTAACCTCTCCAAAACACCAGAAATATGTCTGAAGCCATCTGGATATCTGCGTCTCCCTCTGCTCATCCAGTCCACTGAGCCTCTCTCTCTCTCTCCTCCCCTCACTTCTATAGCTCCTCCTCCTCTCTCCCCTCCAATCACGGGCCTCTCATTGCCTCACTGTGAATGGATAGGAAATAGCTTGCAACAAGGCTCCCCCTCCTTAGACTGGTGCTGCCTGAGTTCCCTCAGCTTGTTAGCCCACCGTCTCACTTTCCACAGCCCCTCACTGGGCTGTGCCTCACCTATGGACAACTGTAACCTCCAGCTTTTTTTTTTTTTTTTTTTTTTTTTTGGATTTGGTTTTTTCGAGACAGGGTTTCTCTGTGTAGCCCTGGCTGTCCTGGAACTCACTCTGTAGACCAGGCTGGCCTCCAACTCAGAAATCCGCCTGCCTCTTCCTCCCAGAGTGCTGGGATTACAGGCGTGCGCCACCACTGCCCTGCACCTCCAACTTTTCTGTATCTGTCCCAGTTCCTGACTAATGACAGAGGCTATATTTCTTTATAATGCTTTCAGCCTTACAGCTAGGCACTGTTTCCCACTAGCTCATAACTCAATTATCCCATTTATACTCATCTAAGTTCAGCCACATGGACGAATCTCCACACCTGACTCCTTCCCAGAGGTTCTCTCTGTCTGGAAGGCCCATCTTACTATTCTGTCTTTTGCTATAGGCCATAGGCTTTTAGTTAATCAGAAGATGGCTTAGGCAGGCTAGGAAGAACAGAGATGCATCTTCACAAGTGTACAAAAACATCACTCCAACAGGCAGCAGCAGTAGGTCAAACAGGCTTTCTGAACTGTAGATTTTCCCTGTTCTCGGTCTCTTGAGATAGCTCAGTTTTTAGCAACAGCTCCTCTCAGGATGGTGCTTAAGCACCGCCCTCAGGTTCATATACTATGACTACATGGGATTTCTCCTCTTGGCAGCACGAATGGCTGGAGGAATCATTCACTATCTCACCAGCCCCCCATCCCTCACCGCTAGCCAGAGTTGAGATTTTGAAGGGTATAGGCTTTTCCAGAAGACATTGTAGTCTCCACAGGGACTGCCACTCCTTTCCCAGCTCAGCCTGTGGCTGCTGTAAAGTGTTATGGCAACAGCACCTCCTCTGCAGCCTCCCCAAGTGGCTCTGCAGTGATGGTGCTGCAGCCCACGGGCCAGATGCAGCCCATCTGCTGTCCACCTGATGGCCCATTATGGTGGGAAGCAAGGCAGTGGACAGGCAGACATATTGTCTGAGTTAGGGTTTTACTGCTGTGAACAGACACCATGACCAAGGCAACTCTTATAAGGAAAACTTGTAATTGGGGCTGGCTCACAGGCTCAGTCCATTATCATCAAGGAAGGAGCATGGCAGCATCCAGACAGGCATGGTGCTGGAGGAGCTGAGCGTTCCACCTCTTGTTCTGAAGGCAGCTAAGAAAAAGACTGGCTCCTAGGTAGCTATGAGAGTCTGAAGCCCATATGCACAGTGACACACCTACTCCAACAAACCCACTCCCTGGGTCAAACATATACAAACCACCACATCCCACTCCCTGGCCCCCATAGGCTTGTTCAAACACGTGAGTCTATGGGGGACATACCTAGCCACAGCATAATAAAAAAAAATACATTTAGTCCAACATCCAAAGACCCCATAGTCTATAGGAGTCTCAACAGTGTTAAAAGTCTGATGTTTGGGCTAAAGAGATGGCTCAGTGGTTAAGAGCAGGACTGCTCTTCCAAAGGTCCTGAGTTCAAATCCCAGCAACCACATGGTGGCTCACAACCATCTGAAATGAGATCAGATGCCCTCTTCTGGAGTGTCTGAAGACATATAATATAGTGTACTTACATATAATAATAAATAAATCCTTGAAAAAAAAGTCTGATGTTCAAAGTTCTAAGATTCATCCAATCACTTAACTGTAATCCCCAAAGCAAGACAAGAAACCAGCTGGGCAAACTCCAAACTCTGCCATCTCCCTGTCTGGTGTCAAAGTGGTCTTCAGATCTCCAACTCCTTTTTTTATCTTTGCTGACTGCAATGAACTTCTTTCTCCTGGGTTGGTTCCATTCCCTGTTAGCAGTTTTCCTTGACAAGTTTCACAGGCCTCTGGCATCTTTAACATCTTGGGGTATCCAAGGCAACTTTAACTTCACAGCTTCTTGTTCCAATGTCTGGGATCCTCCAAAGTGCTTGGGTCATATCTCCAGCTCTATCCTCTGTAGCATTGTAGGTACTGGTAGATTCCACTCCACTGCTACTGCTGTTCTTGGTGATCATCGCATGGTACTGGCATCTCCACAAAGCTAGAGTCTTTGACTACAACCAGGCTTCATCAATAGCATCTCATAGGCTCTTTTCATAGTGCCAAGCCTCAATTTCTTTGTGTGACCCCTTCAGGACTGGATCATCAGCTGCAGCTGAGGCTGCACCTTCACTGATGGCCTTCCATGGCCTCTCACAATGCCAAGCTGAGGCATTTTCCATGACCTCTTCATATCTTCAAAACCAGTACCACTTGGGTGATTCTTTTTTTCTTTTTCTTTTTTTTTTTCAAGACAGGGTTTCTCTGTATAGCCCGGGCTGCCCTGGAACTCACTCTGTAGACCAGGCTAGCCTCAGACTCAGAAATCTGCTTGCCTCTGCCTCCCAAGTACTGGGATTAAAGGCATTTGCCAACACTGCTTGGCCACTTGGGTGATTCTTAGACATTACAAAGTCCAAGTCTATTATGAGGTGCAACCTTGGCTATCCCTGGAACACAGATTCTTTATGCTCTCAGAAAACACTTCCCAGAAATTTTTACCTCAGTGAAGTTTGTCTCTTCTTAATCACCACCAATTTCTTAGCTCCAACTGACCCAGCAGTTCCTTCTATTCTTGATTCTAAAGCCAGAGCCATGTGACCAAAACTGCCAAGTTTTGCTACTTTCTGGGCCTGGAACATACGCCCTCCCTTATTCTGTTACCAGCTTTCTGTTTTCTGACTCCCTCACTGCCTAAGTTTGGCTGCCCTAAAACTTGCTCTGCAGATTGATCTTGAACTGAGACATTTGCATGGCCATCTCCTAACTGCTGGGATTAAAGGCATGTACCACCATGCCTAGACTTAACCACTTCTTCATGTAGAACTTGCTCTGTCCCAGGCTGGCCTTTAATTGAGAAATCTACTTGACTTTGTCTCCTGAGATTAAAGGTGTGCACCTTCATTCCTGGGCCTAAGGTTTCCATGGCCACGGTTCCTCAAGATCCTGACCAAAAGCCTGCGTCTTCCAGCTCCAAGATCTGGATCACATGTGTGTCCTGCATTTCTGGATTGTAGTTTATTCTAGACTAAAAGTCCAAACTACTCCTTGTTCAACTGTAAACACAAACAGTAAGCTTGGCTGGGTGGGATCTTTTCCTGAGATCACCACTCCCTAATCTCTTTATCTCCTAGAACCTAGGGCTTCAGCTCCATTTCACTTCCTGGCACCCCTTTATTACTTGAACCATACATTTTATATTTTTCCTTTCCAAGCTTGCTATGCTTGTTTAAAAAATTATATTCACGAGACTTAACTGAAGAACAAAATCTCTGTGGTTTTTTTTTTTTTGAGACTTCATTTGCCAATGCAATTAATATAAATCTCTTTACGTTAGCCTCAGGTAGACTCCTCAGAAAAGGCCAAAAAATCAGCCACATTCTTCACCAAAATATCACAAGAACAGTCTCTTGGCCACATATTAAAATTCTTCTCCTCTGAAGCCTCTAGAGCCAAGTTTCCACAGTTCAGATCACTCTCAGCGACAAAGTCTTCCACAGTCCTGCTGGGCTGGCCCACTAAACCCCACTTACAGCATGCCACTGCTTCCAAATCCAAAGTCTCAGAATCCGCATGTCTTCAAACCAAAAGCATGGTCAGGCCTATTACAGCAATATTCCAGTCCCTGGTATCAACTTCTGTCTTAGGGTTTTATTGCTGTGAACAGATACCATGACCAGGGCAACTCTTATAAAGACAACACGTAATTGGAGCTGACTTACAGGTGCAGAGCTTTAGTCCATTATCATCAAAAAAGGAGCATGGCAGCATCCAGGCAGACATGGGGCTGGAGGAGCTGAGAGTTCTACATCTTCATCTGCAGTCTGCTAGGAGAGGACTGGCTTCCACAGAGCTAGGACAAGGGTCTTAAAGCCCACGCCTACAAAGACACACCTACTCCAATGAGACCACTTCCTGGGCCAAGTGTATACAAACCACCACACATGGCGCTGGAAATGCTGAGAATCCTACATCCTGATCCAAGGGCAGCCAGGAAGCAACTGTCCTCTATAGGCAGCTAGGAGAAGGGTCTTTTCTGTTCTGGGTGGAGCTTGAGCATAGGACCTCAAAGCCACCCCTACAGTGACACACTTCTTCCACCAAAGCCACACTTACTCCAACAAGGCCACACCTCCTAATAGTGCCACTTCCTATGGGCCAACCATATTGAAACCAGTACGCTATGTGAATCACTTCAACCATGTAATCATTTCCATGATGTTCTTTTCCATCTCCTCCTATTTATATTGTCATTTTCAAACAGGGATAGCTTCACTTCTGACTTTCCTATTTATATCGCTTTGATATCTTTCTTTTGTCTAATTGAGCTAAGACTTTGGACACTGTCTTAGTAAGAGGGAGAGACTGGGCACCTGTGACTCTTACAACATTCTAGAGGAAACATTTTTTCTCACTAGGCTACTGTTAGTTGCATGTCTCACACATATGCCCTCTGCGGCACTGAGTCAGGCCCCACCTCCTCATTTCTTCGGGGCTTTGATCATGAAGGGATGCTGATCTGGTTTAAGGTCCCTTGTAAGTGACCCTGTGTACCGCCAGGGTCAGCATTTGATGCTTCCCTGCTGCTTTTTCTTCTACAAGTTTTATAATTTCAGGTTTTGTAAGTTTGGAATCTGCTCTCTCTCTCTTTAAAAAACAAAACAAAGCAGCAAAACATTAGCAACAACCAAAAGGCAAAACAAACTTTAAAAACCCAATAATAAAAATGCTAAAACATAATAAAACAGAACAAAAAAAGCGGCATAGAGTCTTCTTGGGGCTGGCCTAGTACTCCTGGGTATGGGGCCTGCCCTGGAATGTGGTTGATATACTCAGTGATATGCCCTTGGAGAAAACTGATTTTTCCATTCCCAGGCGGTATCAATTTGCAAATAGCTTCCAGGTCATGGGTGGGACTTTGTGTGCACCCCCTTCTCAGTGCTGGGATGTGTGTCTGGCTTGAACCTGTGCAGGTCTCACATGTGTTCCCAGTCTCTGTGAGTTCCTATGTGTAACCATTCTGTTTGTTGTGCTTGGAAGACACTGTTTCTTGGAGTCATCCACTATCTCTGGCTCTTACAGTCTTTCCACCACCTTTGGGCATTTCATTGCTAACAGATGTACAAGAGCCAAACCCAGTAGCAGGAGGCCATCCTGGACTGTGTAAGGGAGCCGACCTAGCCAAGGGAGGCAGGCCAGTAGCACCGTCCCTCCATGGGTGCTGCTTCAGTTCCCGCCTCAGCTTCCCTCAAAGATGAACTGTAACCTGTAAGCCAAATAAACCCTTTTCTCCCCCATGCTGGCACTGCTCAGTGTTTATTACAGCAACGGAAAATGTAACCCAGGACAGTCCCATTGTTCTGTAGAAGCTTGCGCCACAATTTGTTAAAAACATGATTCTTCCCCCACTGGGCATTCTTGGTACTCATTTTACAAATTGATTGATTACATTCTGATGAGTTTGTTTCTGGGCTCCCTATTCTGTTCCATTTATCTATATGTCAGTAATAATAGCAGTTTAACACTGTCATATGGTTTTAATTACCATGGCTTTGAAATAGATTTTGAAACCAGCAACTGAGCTGCATCCGGTTTGTAACTGTCCAAGATTGTTGTGTCTATTTGGGACCCTTTGTGATTCCAAATGACTCTGAAAGTTGTTCTTTTTATAACTGGAAGTTAGTATTGGGGTGTTGACAGTGATTGCATTGATTCTATAGATTGCATTGGGACTATGGGCCTTTTACCAACATTAAATCTGAGTCTGAACATAGATCTCTTTCCTATGTTGCAAGCTTCCAAGTCTTTCTCCTCCTTACTTAAACATAGTCCTAAGTACTTTAGCCTTTTTTTGCTTTTTTTTTTTAATTTTTAATTTTAATGTTTTAAAGGTTTACTTTAATTGTGGGTGTATGCACATGTGTGCGGCCCCAAATCTTCAGATTCTCTGGATCTGGGCCTAGAGATGGCTCCGAGTTGCCTGATGAGGGTGCTGAGAACAGAACTCCCTGGAAGAGCGAGCACACATGCTCTCACCTGCCGGGCCATTTCTCTAGTCCCTTCATGGTGTTTTCCTAACTTCATTTTTATCATTAGTGTACAGATATACAACTGTATACTGATCTTATCTTTTGTAACTTCATCTTATCTTTTGCAACTTTAAAAATAATCTGTATTTAGTTCTAACAGGGTGTGTGTGTGTGTGTGTGTGTGGCAGGGGGTGGTCTTTAGAGTTTTCTATGATGAAATCATGGTGTCTACAAACAGCCTGGAATGTAGTTGATGTACCCAAAGACATTCCATTGGAGAAAAGTGATTTTTCCATTCCCAGGAGGTATCAATTTGCAAATAGCTTCTGGGTTAGGTGTGGTTAGGTTAGGGTGCACCTCCCTTCTCAGTGCTGGGATTTTGTCTGGTTTGAACCTGTGCAGATCTTACTTGTGTTCCACAACCTGGAATGTGATTGACATACCCAGTGACATCCCTACACATTCTTTCTTTCCAATGTAGGTGGGCTTTTTCTTATATATTTGCTTTGTATGTCTTTATTTCTTTCCAAGCCCCCTCTTCTTGGCTGATCACTCTAGCATGCTGAGTGTGCAGTCAGTGTTAGGTCTGTGGTGCCAGCCCTCACCACTGCACTCCTTCCTTAGCATTGTTTATTCTGTACCACCTTAGTCTGATGTTCTATTGTCTCCAGGTTCATTTTGTAGTTTCCCTTTTGATTTCCTCTTTTACCCATTCATTTCCACACAGCCAGGAGCTTGCCAGTTTCCTTCCTCTAATTTCTAGTTGCATCCTGTTTTGTTGAAAATATGTACTTGGTAGGATCTCTGCCTTAAGACTGGCTGAGACTGCTGGGCAGTGGTGGCGCACTCCTGTAATTCCAGCACTTGGGAGGCAGAGGCAGGTGGATTTCTGAGTTCAAGGCCAGCCTGGTCTACAGAGTGAGTTCCATGACAGCCAGGGCTATACAGAGAAACCCTGTCTCAAAAAAAACCAAAAATAAAAAAT
The DNA here is from genome assembly GCF_947179515.1 of Apodemus sylvaticus. NCBI lineage: Eukaryota > Metazoa > Chordata > Mammalia > Rodentia > Muridae > Apodemus > Apodemus sylvaticus. Next base: position 69,758,204 of record NC_067479.1, read on the forward strand.
AAAAAAGATTGGCTGAGACTTGTTCTGTGACCTAACCTGTGATGTTGAATTGAGTGGCCGAAATTATGATGCCCATCTTGTCCTGATAATGAAGGGAAAATATCTTAGTGTGCTTCCCATGGCTGTGACTGTGACAAGCACCTTGACCAAACACAGTCTGGGGAGGAAGGGGTTTATTGGCTCACAGGTTACAGTCTGCCCTCAGGAGAAGCTGAGGCAGGAACTGAAGCAGAGACAACCCAGCCCCCTCCTTTCCCAGAAAGAACCTGTGGGCTACAGTCTTCTGGCTGCACGGAGCGGCGCACTGAGGGTAGTGGCTGTGGTCACAGAATATGGTGACTTTTCCTGTTGCTTTTCTATAAGTGGTTCTGCACTTGTTCGGGGGCAGGAGTCTCTCACCTAGTTCCGAACTTCTCATGAAGAGAAAATGTGTATTTAGTATTGTTAGATGTGTGTATCTAAGAGAGAAAGAGTTCTGGCCTTTCTTTTCCACTGTCTTGCTGATATCATTGGTCTGATTAATTTCAATGTAATGACTTGGGACAGTAGGTTAGATACAAACTTGGAACCTTGTTTGGCCATTGCCTCACTGTGAGATGTTAGGCAGATCAAAAGCTTCATGCTAGCCGGGCGGTGGTGGCGCACGCCTGTAATCCCAGCACTCTGGGAGCCAGAGGCAGGTGGATTTCTGAGTTCGAGGCCAGCCTGGTCTACAGAGTGAGTTCCAGGACAGCCAGGGCTATACAGAAAAACCCTGTCTTGAAAAATCCAAATCCAAAAAACCAAAAGCTTCATGCTTTTGGTAGTTACACCTTGAGTCTGGTGTCACACCTTGAGTAGTTACTGCTCTTGTAGAGGATCTGGATTCAGCAGCCAAGACAGGACAGCTTACAACTCTCTGTGACTCCAAAGCCCTTTCTGGTGCCTGAAGGTACCAGGGCTCTCCTGGTGTGCACATGTACATGCAGACAAACATTCACACATATGCATCTTTTTAAAAGGCTTTGTGCTTAATTTCAATTTATATCATATGCTGTGCTGGCTAGTTTTATGTCAAGTTGACACAAGCTAGAGTCTTTTGTGAAGAGGAACCCTCAATTGAGAAAATGTCCCCACCAGACCAGCCTGCGGGCAAGCCTGTGTTACATTTTCTTACTCAGTGAAAGATATGGAATGACTCAGTCCATTGAGTGTGGTGCCATCCCTGGGCTGGTCCCCCCCTCCCCCGTACTTATAAGAAAGCAGGTTGAGCCCTGAGAAGCAACCCAGAAAGCAGCTTCTGCTGTGACTTCTGTGTCAGTTCCTGCCCCCAGGCCCTGCCCTGACTTCCCTCAGTGACGTTACCTGGAAGCAGAAGCTGAAATATTCATTCCCTTCACAGGTTGTTTTTGGTCACAGCAATAAACACCCCAAGGCAGATGATATTTATCAGGTTGGCCATTGCACAGCGTCTCTGAAGCTATGATGAGAAAAACCCTTTAAGGAATTTACCCTGGAATTCATTCATCCTGAGCAGAACTTCCAGAGGCTCTGATGCACTCTTCTGACATTCAAGGGCAACCAGCACATGTGGTATTCATTCATACATATAGACAAAACATTCACATGAAATGAATAAATCTAATTTTTTTTAAAATCTCAAAACCCAACCAAACCAACCACAACAAACCACCACAAGAAAGCCAAGAGCAGTATTCTCTGAGCACGTTCACTGATAACAATTAAAAATAAAGCTTTCAGCTCCTGAAGTCTGTCCTGCCACCGCGACTCCATGAACCCATTAGGAAGAAGATGAAGAGACCGGAGTCCTCGGTGTCTTAGCCAGCTTTCCATCAATACAATGAAACCGGTTTTGTCAACTTAGACAAACGGTTTGTATAGCTCACAGTTGTGCTCCATCCAAAACCAGAAATCGTATGCACTGAGCTTTCCGGGGGCAGTGCTGGACGGCAGAGACCAGGGGCCTGTGGCAGAGACAAACTTCATGTCTTGTGGGCCAGGAAGCAGAGAGAGAGAGAGAGAGAGAGAGAGAGAGAGAGAGAGAGAGAGAGAGAGAGAGAAAGGGGAGGCCAGGGTCTTGGTCTCCAGTGACCTAAGGGTCTCCTATGAGTGTCTACCTCCCATAGAGTCCACCATTTCTGGGTAGTTCCACCAGCGGGACTTTGCATGTGGACCTAAGCAGGGACATTCAGCATCCAAACAATAGTGCTTGGCCCTGGGACTCACAGCCCAAATTCCCAGAGCTGACCTCCCTCCCACTTCCTTTCATACACCCTTTCCCAGTCTTTTAGAAATAGTTATAATGGGCTGCTGCCATGGCCGCCATGGAGGACGGCAAGGAACCCTGCATCCTTTCTTCATACTCCAGGAGCCCAGGCTCCAAGTCAGGAGGTAAAAAGATGTTCTCCCTCAAGAAGTGGCCCGTGGTAGCCATGTGGAGCTGGAACATTGAGTGCGACCCCTGCGCCATCTGCAGGGTCCAGGTGATAGATGCCTGTCTCAGATGTCAAGCTGAGAAAAAGCAAGAGGATTGAGTTGTAACCATTCCTTCCACAACTGCTGCTTGCCCCTGTGGGTGAAACAGAACAACCTCTGCCCTCTGTGCCAGCAGGACTGGGTGGTCCAAAGAATCGGCAAGTGAGAGGCGGCAGAGGCTTGCCTGGTGTGGCTGGTGACCCTGGACAACCTTGCTGTCCAGGTACTGGACAAACACTAGACACTCCAGGGAATTCATCCTTCAGATAGGGAGGGCGCGGGGCGGCCTTTGAGGCTCACCCAAGGTTTATCATTTTGTCTGTTTAATTTTGAAGATTTTTCTACAATTCTTAAAAAGATAATTTATTAAAAATGGCTTTTCCTACCTCTGTGGTATGTGTGTGTGTATGTGTGTGTGTGTGTGTGTGATATGTACTGCTTAGAAGAGCTATAAGAGCCAGGTGTGGTGGCACACGCCTGTAATCCCAGCACTCTGGGAGGCAGAGGCAGGCAGATTTCTGAGTTCAAGGCCAGCCTGGTCTACAGAGTGAGTTCCAGGACAGCCAGGGCTATACAGAGAAACCCTCAAAAAACAAAACAACAACAACAAAAACAAAACAAAAACCAAGAAGAGCTGTAGGAGAGAGACACCAGAAATTGATATCTGTTGTTTATCTGTCAGTACACAATGGCTATAAGAACATCATGTTCATAGAGGAATATTGTTTGTGTTTATGCTTGAGGGTTAAAAAATAAAAGAATGTTACAGTAACAAATAAACTACATTAATCCTTTGTCGGGAGGGGGGCAAGAGAGGCAATCTGTGCATCTCAGTGAAGAGGGTAAATACAGTGTAACCGGCAGGTAAACAGGCTTTGTCTCCTGATTTCTCCATCTGGCACTTGGCCAGGAAGCCTGGACCTGCACTCATCTCATTGTTCAACCATTAGTTCTAAAGAAGTGTTTTGGGAAGGTTGTATTGTATGTTTTAGTCAAAATATTAGTGGGAAAATGCTTACTAGTAGAACACTGGAGTTCATTATGCAGTGTTTTAATGAATAAAATATTGTGCTTTGAAAAAAACCAGCTATGATGTGACAACAGCGGCAGTGGCAGTAGCAGTGGTGGTTTTATTGTTTTTGCGAGACAATATCTCTGTGTAGCCCTGGCTGATGTGTAACTCGCTCTGTAGACCAGGCTTGTCTCAAACTCAGAGATTTCCCTGCCTCTGCCTCCTAAGTGCTTGGGTTAAAGGAATGAGCCACCACACCCCACTTAAATTTGTTCATTCATTCATTCATCCAGGTGTGGAGAGAGTGCCCATGCTATAGTGTGAGCTTTAGAGCAGAAGACGACTTTTCAGTTGGCGCTCTCCATCCTCCTTATGAGACTGAACATGAGACGGGTCATCAGTCTTGGTGACAAGCACCTTTACCAATTAAACCACCTCGCCAGCCTTTACCAATCTTTCAGAAATAAGTCTATAATATTTTGTTTCTTTTGTTTGTTTTTTCCCCATATCAGAAAGGCAACATGTGTTCTTGAAAGTCATCAGGTAGAGAAAGGGGCTGGAGAGGAGGCCTAGAGGTTTAGGAACACTTGTAGCCGGGCTGAGGTGGTGCACGCCTATAATCCCAGATCTTGGAAGGCAGAGGCAGGCAGATTTCTGAGTTTAAGGCCAGCCTGGTCTATTCCAGGACATCCAGGGCTATACAGAGAAACCCTGTGTACTGGCTAGTTTTGTGTGTCAACTTGACACAGGCTGGTGTTATCACAGAGAAAAGAGCTTCAATTGGGGAAGTGTCTCCATGAGATCCAGGTGTGGGGCATTTTCTCAATTAGTGATCAAGGGGGGAGGGCCCATTGTGGGTGGTGGCATCCTGGGCTGGTGTTCTTGGGTTCTATAAGAGAGCAGGCTGAGCAAGCCAGGGGAAGCAAGCCAGTAAGAAACATCCCTCCATGGCCTTGGCATCAGCTCCTGCTTCCTGACCTGCTTGAGTTGCAGTCCTGACTTCCTTTGGTGATGAACAACAACATAAGTGTAAGCTCAATAAACCCTTTCCTCCCCAACTTGCTTTGTGGTCATGATGTTTGTGCAGGAATAGAAACCCTGACTAACACACCCTGTCAGAAAACAAAAACAAAAACAAAAACAAGAACACTTGCTGATGCACCATGAGAACAGGAGTTTGTATTCCAGCTCCTGAGTGGCCCTCCAGCCTCTATAGGTTCCCCCGCACATATATGTATACATACACACACACACACACACACACACACAACACACACACACACACTTTTAAAATAAAAAAATTGAAATAGCACAATTGTTATATTAAACCTTCCCATGGTGTTTTCAAATGACTCTAGCCCTCTGAAAACTTTCTTCTGCCTGTCTGCCTGCCATCTGCCCATGTCTACCCTGGGTAGCTTTAGTTCAGAGCATCCTGCGTGGCCTTTAGCCTTCTGCTCACAGTTTTAGGAAACAGTTTTGTAGAGCTGGACGGTTCTGTTTCCTGCCATGTCCGTGCCGCATCCTCCTCTCACTTTGCTCTTCTTCACATTTTCAGAGGAACCAACTGTGCTTCAGCCACGTGAAGTGCCCACAAAATGCAAGGTGAAAGGCTCTGCTCGTCTAAATAATTTTAGCTGCTTCTAGAGAAGAATCTGATTTTCCAAGGTGCTTTATTTAATGTGCTTCCACATAGAGGAAAAAAATGAAAATCAGAGGCTGCCATGAATGCTGTGCAAGTGGCTCTTCTTGGAGGGGCTTGGAGGTGGGTGAGGGTAGGGACCCTGACCTCCGTGATGGGGGTCTTGACGTCCTGTGATGGGGACCTGATTTCCTGTGATGGAGGTTCTGATTTCCTGTGATTATGGTTTTGATTTCCTGTGATTATGGTTTTGATTTCCTGTGATTATGGTTTTGATTTCCTGTGACAGAGGTCCTAATTTCCTGATAAGGGGGCTCTAATTTCCTGTGATGGTCCTCATTTCTTGTGACTCTGATTAACTTCTATCTTCAGCCTTAAAATTCAGGCACTGAATTTTAGCTGAGCAGTGGTGGCGCACGCCTGTAATCCCAGCACTCTGGGAGGCAGAGGCAGGTGGATTTCTGAGTTTGAGGCCAGCCTGGTCTACAGAGTGAGTTCCAGGACAGCCAGGGCTATACAGAAAAACCCTGTCTCAAAAAACAAACAAACAAACAAACAAACAAAAAATCCAAAAAACCAAAAAAAATTCAGGCACTGTGAGTTCCTACTTTCACACTCTCTTGATGGCAAACAGCTCTTCCCTCTCCCCTAGAGCTTTGAGAGCAAAGGATCAGTGACACTGCTCTGCGGCTTGCTGGCGCTAAGCTGGCAGCAGTTTATCTCTTGAAACATCTTCTCTTCCAGGCTGCCCTCCCTTCCCCACAGGCCTTTCCTTGGAGAGAATGAAGGTTGCTTGGAAACTGCCCTACTGAGAAGCCAGAAAGGACCACAGCAGCCTGTTTCTTTGTTCTAAGTTGGGTACTACCAGAGGACCAAGCAAAAACTGCAACTATTTAATAAACTTTTCCACAGGGAAGGAGCCATGGTAGGCACAGAATGAGGAGCTGTTGCTGGCATTCTTCCCCCTCCTCCCCCTCCTCCTCCTCCCCCTCCTCCTCCCCCTCATTAGCATCACTGGCAGTGCCACCATTGTCTGTGCTACACTACCTCTGGTACAGGTATGGCAGGTTGCTCAAATCCACCTTAGATTATTTCTCCCCAGAGAAGGACTGATGAGAGGACTTTCAACCCTGTAATTCTGATCCCAGCGTGTAACATCTTCTGACAGGATCCCCTTTAATCAGCACAGACAAGCATGCCATTAAACGCACCTAAGTGACCTTGTTAAGAATAAGTGGCATAGCTAAGCTAGACAAATCTCTTAGTCTTACGCATTTTATGTCTTATTAGCATACACTAATTATGCATAGTAATGCTTTGTTATGATTTTATTGCATTTTTTTTCCGAGACAGGGTTTCTCTGTGTAGCCCTGGCTGTCCTGGAACTCACTCTGTAGACCAGGCTGGCCTCGAACTCAGAAATCCACCTGCCTCTGCCCTCCCAAGTGCCGGGATTAAAGGCGTACGCCACCACTGCCTGGCTACATGTTGTCTTAGTCAGGGTTTCTATTCCTGCAGAACACATTATGACCAAGAAGCAAGTTGAGGAGAAACAGGTTTATTCATCTTATACTTTCCACATTGCTGTTCATCACGAAAGGAAGTCAGGACTGGAACTCAAGCAGGTCAGGAAGCAGGAGCTGATGCAGAGGACATGGAGGGATTACTTATTGACTTGCTTCCCCTGGTTTGCTTAGCTTGCTTTCTTATAGAACCCAAAACCACAAGCCCAGATATGGTACCACCCACGATGGGCCCTCCCAGCCTTGATCACTAATTGAGAAAATGCCCCACAGCTGGATCTCATGGACGCACTTTCCCAAGGGAAGTTCCTTTCTCTGTGATAACTCCAGCTTGTGTCAAGTTGACACACAAAACCTGCCAGTACACATGTGTATAGTGCATTTCGGTCGTATTCAACCCATACGTGTTATTCTGTTTCCTACATCTGACTCCTAATAATCCCCACCCTCTAGCCCTCATTCTGCATTCATGTCCTTTGTGTGTGTGACTTAATGAATTTCATTTGGGTTATTTTCAGGATGTGAGCACCCTTACCAGTGGATTCACACTGAGAAAAGCCTCTTGCACCCCCATCAACATTAACCACTTATAAACTCTGGGGGAGGGCTAGCCCCGCAAGCCCCTCCTTCTACACATCAAGGTGCCCATGGCCTCAGTCCTTTGCAGATCCTGTGCAGGCCATGGCAGCTACTATGAGTTCCCAAGTGTAAGAGACATGTCATGCTTAGAAGCCAGTGTCCCATGGGGCTCCCCATCTTCCTCTGGCTCTCACACTGCTTCTGCCCCTTCTTTCCCTTGGGGTAGTTGGTGCAGATGTCTCACTACAACTGTGCGCTCAAGTCATTTGCGTCCAGCACTCTGACCAGTTATGGGTAGTAGTTACCAGTCATCACTGTGAAAAGAAGCTTCTATAACCAAAGCCGATAGGAACGCTAATGTGTGGGTAGAAGCAGTTTGGATTAGGTGGGCACATTATTTCCATTGATTATGGCAATGGCGGTGGTGTGCCAGGAAACGTTCATGAACTCCAAAGAGACCACCTCGGAGCCGATTTCCCATGGAGTACAATCCCATTAGGGTTTCTTTATTCAAGCTGGAGCATGGGCTCCCGGCCAACCCTGACACAGCAGGAAGGTGCAGTCCTCAGCCTAGATTTAGGCAAGCAAGCATTTATAGAGGCAAGAAGGGGGTATCTAAACCGGGCGGTGGGGGCGAACGCCTGTAATCCCAGCACTCTGGGAGGCAGAGGCAGGCAGATTTCTGAGTTCGAGGCCAGCCTGGTCTACAGAGTGAGTTCCAGGACAGCCAGGGCTATACAAAGAAACCATGTCTGGGGGGGCGGGGGGGAGAAGGGGGTATCTATACATCTGATTGGGGGACCATATTGACCTTTGACATAATTGACTGGTGCTGGGAACCTGATTGGTGGTTGTTAGGAAGTAAGGTGTTAGGGGCAGGCTTGTAACCTGGAGGTGCAGATTTGTTGGGAGTGACCTGGAAACTGGTACTAGGTACAGGTCTTGTTGAAGGGTAACCAGAAAACTGGTACTAGGTACCAGCCTGTTAGTTAACTTGAGCTCAGCCTTAGGTCTGGTTCTCTAAGATGGAGTCTGAACCCAAAAGATCTGATCTCTCAGCAGGGACTCCCTAGTAGGACCTACAGTCTCTCCAGCCATGGACTTTTGACTGGGCTTACAGTTTGCAACATGTATCCTGCCTGTGCAGTGGGAGTCCGATCCAATCAACAGCGCTCTCCCCATGATGTACTTGCCATTTTCTTTTTTTAAAAAAACAGGTTTCTTTTAAAAGATTTATTATTATATATAAGTACACTGTAGCTGCCTTTAGACAAACCAGAAGAGGGTGTCAGATCTCATTGCAGATGGTTGTGAGCCACCATGTGTTTGCTGGGATTTGCACTCAGGACCTTCGGAAGAGCAGTCAGTGTTCTTAACCACTCAGCCCCCTCTCGCCATTTTCTATCATATTCATTCTACTATCTCTCCCCATTCAAGGAATCGTTCTCCCCTCTTAGGCCTTTTTCTGGTTTCCTGGGCTCTGTGCACACACGCACCCCAATTTATGGACGTGTAACTTAGAATCTATGGTTTTCATGTGAGAAAGGACACATAGTGTTTGTCAATACATTATCCATTTCTGTCCATTTTCCTGTAGATTCATTTTCCCCACAGTTGATTAAAATCTATATAAACCACATTTTCATTATCCATTCATCAGTTAATGGGCATCTAAGTTAATTGCATGTCATTGCTTCTGGGAATAGAGCATCACTAAACACGGCTGCACATGTATCTCTGTGGGAGGGTATGGAGCCCTTTGAGTGCAGTTCTAGGAGTGGGGCAGCTGGGTCACCTGCGAGTTCTAGTTTTCATTGTTGTTTTGTTCTAATTATGTGTAGGTATATGTCTGCATGTGATTATGTACATGAATGTATGTCTGCATGATTATGTACATGAGTGTATGTCTACCTGAGATTATGTACATACATGCAGGCGGTCTCAGAGTCCAGAATCCCCCGGAGCTGCCTCATGAGGGGATGCTGGGAACCAAACTCCAGTCCTCTGGAGATGCAGCAGTGCTCTTATCTGCTGAGTTCCCTCTAAACTTCTGGATCGTTTGGCTTGTTTTTGTTTTTTTACTACACACACACACACACACACACACACACACACACACACACACAAACATGTGTGTGTAGACTCCATGGTGGTTGCTCTCACTACACTTCTACCAGCAGTGGATGTGTTTTATATTTCTCCACATCCTCTCCAGCATTTGTGGGGATCTTTCTTTCTCTATTCCTTCCTTCCTTCCTTCCTTCTTTTCTTCCTTCCTTTCCTTCCTTCCTACCTTTCTTCTTTCCCTCCTCCTCCTGTTTGTTTCTCACCCCCCCCCTCAAAAAAAAGATAGGGTTTCTCTGTGTAGCCCTGACTGGTCTGGAATTCACTCTGTAGACCAGGCTGGCCTCAAACTCAGAGATCCACCTGCCTCTCCCTCCCAAGTGCTGGGACTAAAGGCGTATGCCACCACCACCTGGCAGGATTTATTTTCATAAATACAGCCTTTCTACCTGGGTTGAGATAGAATCTCAAAATAGTTTTAATTTACTCTACCAGATAACTAAGGATGTTGAACATTATTAAAAATATTTATAGCCATTTGTGTTTCCTCTTCTGAGAATTCTGTTCAGTCCCATTCATTTGTGTTTATCTGTATATGTGTCTGTGTATGTGTCTGTGTGTATGTGTGCATGCCCACAGAAGCCAGGACAGGAGGAGAACCTATGGGAATGGGTGTTACAGGTGCTTGTGAGCTGCCCACTGTGGGTGCTGAGAACCAGTGAGAGTCCTCTGGAAGAGCAGTGAGTGCTCTTAATCCCTAAACCATCTCTCCAGCCCCCCTTAGTCTATTTCTTGACTGGCTTGTTGTCTTGTTTTGCTTTTACAGGTTTTTTATGTTTATTCTATTATATATTTTTATTTTTATATAATAAAAAAATATATTTTTGTTTATTCTATTATATATTTTAAGGATACATAATCCACAAATGCTTTTGTCAATTCCACAGGCTGTCTCTCCACTCCATTATTTTCTTTGTTATACAGAAGGCTTTAGTTTCATATGGTCCCACTTGTCAACTGTTAGCCTTATTTCTGACTACTGGAGTGATATCAGGAACTCCACACTGGGGCTGACATCTTGAAGACTCTTCCCTCCCTTTTCCTGTAGCAGTTTTGGAATTCCAAGTCTTACTTTAAAGTCTTTGGTCCATTTGAAGTTTACTTTTTGTGTAGGGTGAGAGATAAGGATCTAGTTTCTTTACATGTAGGCACCCAGCTTTTGCTGCACATTTTGGAGTGGCTGTCTTTTCTCCAGTGTATATTTTGGAGAACTTTGTCAACACTCAGGTGGTCATAGCTGTGTGGCTTCTGTCTGATTCTCCATTCCACTGACAACGCCACCTTTTCTTTTCCTGCCAGTCCTGTTGCTGTTTTGACTATAGCTCCACTGAATAACTTAAAGGATGTCGACCCCGGTGTTACCTGGTTAGCCCAGGGATGCTCTGAGCGATGCCTGGCTCTCTTTTGTGCTTCCATATGAATTTTGTTCTTTTCTGTTTTGGACGCAGAAATGCATTATAATTTTGATAGGAATTATATTGGATTGTAGCTTCCTTTTGTAAAGATGGTCACTTTCACAATGTTGATTCTTCTCATCTGTGAGCACGAGAGGGCTTCCCTTCTCTAGTATCTTCCTCAGTTTCCTTCTTCAGCATTTTAGTGTGTCATACAAGTCATTTTTGTTTTTGTTTTTCATAATTCAAGTGTGGTTTTTATTTTTTTAATTTATTTTTCCCTCCCAACATACTGTTTTTTTGTTTGTTTTTATCAGTTATCTGGGGTTTCATATAATGCTCCCAGATCAGACTTTTGTCCCATTCTTCCCAGGTCCACCGTCCTATCCTTGCACGAGCTCCCTCCCCTTCAAAACAAACAAAACCCCATGTCCAATTCATGTTGCCCATATACTCATAGCAGCCTGGTCAAACTCCCAGTGGCCAGAACCTTAGAACTGAGAGTCCCAGGGCTGGAGTGATGGCTCAGCGGCTAAGAGCACTGGCTGCTCTTCCAGAGGTCCTGAGTTATTTTTTGTTTGTTTTGTTTTTTTTTTAATTTATTTATTTATTTCATGTATGTGAGTACACTGTCGCTGTCCTCAGACACACCAGAAGAGGGCGTCAGATCCCATTACAGATGGCTGTGAGCCACCATGTGGTGCTGGGATTTGAACTCAGGACTCACATACTACATAAATAAAACAAAACAAAGGAATACATTTAGCCAAGTCTGGTGATGTAAGCCTTTATTTAATCCCAGTACTCAGGAGGCAGAGGCAGGCTGATCACAGTTCTCTTTGGTAGTGAACTGGGCGTCAGACACTGCCTCTCTCCTGCCCAGTACACTTAGTACTGCCTGTCCTTCCTGTCTTCCCTCCAGGCCATGCTGCTCATGGGACCACAGCTGACAGTCACCTGATGTACTTGATGCCCATATGCACCAGTCCAAAGTGACTGGTTTTCCTTATATTGCCCCAAATTATTCAGCCTTTGTGTAAAAGGAATAGGTAGTTAAATTACACAGTTGCTCTATTTCTATAGCATTTAAAGATTTATTTATAGCTGTCTTCAGACACTCCAGAACAGGGCATCGGATCCGATTATAGATGGTTGTGAGCCACCATGTGGTTACTGGGAATTGAACTCAGGACCTGTAGAAGAGCAGTTGGTGCTCTTAACCACTGAGCCATCTCTCCAGCCCTTTCACAGCATTTAAACTGACCCCTTGCTCCCATGCCCCAGAGTCTCACAAGCTACACTGTGAGAGGGTCTCCCATTTGTAGTTTAGAAGTATCTTCCCATTTCAAGCAGTCCAAGGGCAAATATCCCCTCATTACCATCGTTTCCTGTATCGGATCATTATTAAGGCCCCCGTCTGCATGCGATAGACTGGATTCTTTCCTCTGTATTAAAGGCTTCCTTCTGCTTATACCTCACTCTGTCCCTCATCATTGCCTAGGTCTGGGACCCAGGAGGGGCTTTTCAGCAAAAGTCTAATGTGTGCTCTTTCCTTCTGTCTGGTTTCAGACCTGGGACAAGGGACTGAGGTGCATATTTTACATTCCAAAGCAGACCTGGCCTCCAGGCTCCCCCAGCATTCTTCAGTCTCTACCTGGCATGCTCTTCCCTGAGAAGCTCCTCCCTATATAATCCAGACATTTTATTCTCTCCTCCTCTCTCTCTGCATGTGTATCTTTTTCGTTCTCCCTCCTTACTGCCTCCCCTTCTCCACAATAACCTCCCTGGGCTTGGTCCTTGGGGCTAGTGAACTAATCCACCTGAGAGCAGCTTCCCAATAAATCTGCCTTTAACCTAATCTAATCTGGTTTAGACTGGTTCATTTCACTGGCAATGGAGAAGTAGCCTATCACCTTTCCCCTGCCTATCCTCCATCTCCTTCCCTGGCCATCGCCAGCCCCTTTCCTGCTGACTTAGAGCCAGTGCCGAAGGCAGCATCCATACGTCCTCCTTACTCATGCATGTTCTTCCTGGGCCGATGGCTCAGTCTCAGTTGCATGACTTCCGGTCCACGACTGGAAGTGTGACTGAGGCCACTGCCTGCTTATCACCCTATACCATCCACACTCCTTTCAGACTGCAATACAGTTTCTGCTTAGTCCACGAATCCGTACTCACGTGTGAATCCTATTCATCAGGAAGGTCCGTCATTGCATACCACACGGAGAATGACAGCCACCCCAGGATCCACCCAGTAGCTTTAGCTGTTCATCTTCATTCACGGTAGGCAGTGCAACCATAAGAGCAGCAAGAGGGCATAGCAGTCCACATCGTGTGGAGGACAGGGTGTGGCAGTCCACATCGTGTGGAGGACAGGGCGTGGCAGTCCACATCGTGTGGAGGACAGCATATTGGGATTATGCCCATGAATGCTGAACTGCAGACAGCTTAGCTCCGGCTGCGTGTTCATCACTCCTCACCACAGAGACTACCCAGTGCTTTTTATGAACTCGCCGCTGCTCTGCCTGGCCCTTTGCTCGGGTTCCAAGGAGGCCTGAACAAATGTGTCCACCTGAACAGAGGAACAATGAGTGACAGCACCCAAGTGCGGCTTGGTGCACCAGTAAGTATAACTAGGTTTTCTTACGGGAACATGGGAAACTTTATTGGTGATTATCGCACTGAAGAAAAACTTCTCCCAGCAACCATTAATTGTCTATAAAAAAGAAATCCTTGAGGAGGGGTCCTCATGAGCTCCTCCCACATCCATGATGGAAAGGAACAATGCTATCTATGCAAGCAGATCCCTTTCCAGGGTCTCAGCTGCTGACAGTTTAAGCGTTCAACGGCTACCTCACACCTGGAGGGCAGTGTTCCACAACACGTCCTAAATGTGGGCAGTGCCCTCAGGGCCTGGAGTTCCTACATAGTGTAAAAAACTAGAGAATGAGAAAGGGAGCTATGCACCAGCACTCCCAGCCGCGGACACACTGTAACAGCGTCTCCCCCATCGCACTGTGACCAGTGTCCCCATCATCACACCTTCCTACCACTGCAGGGTCTTCTTCAACTGTGAGCCACAAGTCGCCCCCTCCTTAGCTGCTTTTGTCAGGTACCTAGTCACAGCAACACCACTTCTATATAACACTCTGCGCATCACTGCACACAGCGTCTCTGCCCAGCCTGTGATAATAGAGTGTCTCTCCTCCTGAGAGCCACGCTGGGTCTTTACCTCCCTGGTATTTCCACCTTCACAAAAGCCAGTATTGCCTGGGCTGGTCTCAAACTCCTGATCCTTCAACCTTGGTGTCCCAACTACCATGCCCAACTCTGTGTTGATTCATCTTTTTTTTTTTTTTTTTTTTTTGGTTTTCCGAGACAGGATTTCTCTGTGTAGCCCTGGCTGTCCTGGAACTCACTCTGTAGACCAGGCTGGCCTCGAACTCAGAAATCCACCTGCCTCTGCCTCCCAAGGGATTATAGGCATGCGCCACCACCGCCCGGCTTGTTGTTTCATCTTAACTGTATTTTGGTTGCTTAGAAATGTTAAAACTGCACGAATTTACCATTCAATTAGAAAACTTCGGGTGGGGGCAGCAGTGAAGGCAAGGCCCAGTGGTTGAATATACTCTGCCTTTTCTTTTTTCTTTTCTTTGGATTTGGTTTTTTCGAGACAGGGTTTCTCTGTATAGCCCTGGCTGTCCTGGAACTCAGAAATCCACCTGCCTCTGTCTCCCAGAGTGCTGGGATTACAGGCATGCGACACCACGGCCCAGCTTCCTTTTCTTAACATTTGTCCTATTGCCACCAAGCACCAGGTAGTTAAGAGTTGTCTTCAACCAAATGTCAGTTAATTATGCAGTCACAGGATCTCAGTTCTTTACATTTACCCACTGTAGGTAGTGCTTCTGGTAACACAACAGAAATAAGATACTCGGGTGAAATTATAGTTCTCTGAGGCTAATTTGGGGGTGTGGTTTTTAAAATGTGTTTCCAGGCCTCTGGGCCTGTGTTTGAATGACTGGAGCTGTCCCAGCACTGACCAGCATGAGGTCTGAGCTTCTTGCTGGTGTGTTCTCCACAGTAGCCCCATTTGAACTTTAGGTTCCAACTGGGCCCTCAATTACTGTTCGATGCCCTCTGGGCGCCTGAGCCTTTGTATTTGCTCTGAGCGTCTTGGTGGGCTGCTCTATAAAAAGCATCTGTCATTGTTTCTTTTCTGTGTGGACTCCCCCTCCTCCCTTCAGCTTATTCCATTCATTCAGTTTCAGCTCAGTGGATGCCTCCGGCTGAGTTTCAATCTGACTAAATGACAAACACCTACAGAAACAAAGCCTTACACCAGCAGAGGCTCTGGCCATTGCATGGAAGATAGCCACTGTGCACACAGGACCTCCGAAAGCTCCTACCTCAGTGGCTCCCATTTTCTCAGTGGACCCAGGAACACAGGTTCAGATATGATACCCAGTTTCAAGGGAAGAGAGACGTGCACATTAGCTTAGATGGAGCCTGTGCACCAGTTTTTGTCAGCTCTAATTTTTTGATAACTTGTAGGTAATGACTTCATTGCAAGTTAACGTCCAGTGAACAGTCCACTACAAATGGCTGCCCCCGAATTCTGGGGCCCTACCCTCATGCTGGTACGTGTCCTCAGTCAGCCCATTTGGCCCAGACCACGATGCCCATTAGATAGGAGGGTTGTTTCCTGGAAGAAAAAGGGCAAATTCCTCTCAGCATTCCTTGTGGTGTGAGGAATGGCTTCTCAAAAGGAAGGAATTGCAATCATCTGACCAGTTTGCTTCACCCAGAGTCTCAATTTCCTGACATTCTGCAAGCTCTTCAATGACACATACCGTGAGCATGTGCACCGAGGAAGCAGATGCTGCCTCAAGCATTCTGTAAACGCCATGCTGTGGGGACTCCTGCCGAAGGGCTCGTGCCCTGCACTGCCACCTGAGCTGTGAGGTCTCACACATGTGGATCATTTTAATTAATTGATGTAACCTAGGCTGGCTTTGAACTCACTATCTTCCTGCTTTGACAGTCTCAGTCCAGAGATTATAGGCCTACATTATCCGGCCTGGCTTGGCCTCTTCTTAGCAAAGCACAGGACAAGCACAGGGCTTTGATCAGTTCAGCTAATTATACAGTGAATATAACACAAACCTACTGAAGAAGGAAAGAAGGAAGGAGAGAAGGAAGGAGGGAGGGAGGAAGGAGGGAAGGAGAGAGGGAAGAAGGGAAAGAGGAAAAGAAGGAAGGAAGAAAGAGAGGAAGGGAGAGAGGAAAAGAAGGGAGGGGGAAGAAGGAAAGGAAGGGAGGGAGGATGGAGGCAGGAAGGGAGTGACATGATGTTATGGGTTCCCAACAGGTCAAATTGTGTATTTCTAGTCTAACCTGTGAGTCCTGTTTCCTCTCTCTCTGCATACTAGTTATCCGTGAACCAGAACCCCAAATTTCAGATCCTCCACAACAGGCTTCTGCTCTTGACAAACAAAATACTTGTCAGGACTGAAAATGGTTTAAAATTAACTCCACAGCTGCAGTCGATGTTCAGTTGGTGGTGTTCCTTTCTACAGCTCGGGAACTTCCATTCAAAGTCCCCAAATTCTTTAGCTTCCTTGGCATGTACAGCTTGTAGGATTTAATATAGCTTAATAGACTTATTTAAAAAAAAAACTATTCAAAAGCTACAGGATGTTTGTTGTAACTGTGCCTTACTTACAAATCACCAAAATTGCCCTTTTTAGAGGCTGTGCTCATAACTTTCAAGAACATGGAGCTCTGGGCTGTAATTGGCAGCACATGGGCCATCGCCTTCTCTACAAGTCCATTTCCTCCTTCAATCTTGGTGCTAATAATTTGATTCATAAGACTGAATATTCACGGAAAGTTTCCAGCCTCCCTTCTAGAATGTTCTTTCTGCTCTCAATGCTAAGCTTCTCTTGGATAAAAGGTTTACTCAATGTCTCCTCTCCACCGGGAGCTTCAGGCATGTTCTATCTCGCTTGACCCTTGACATTAGAGACAGCTGTGGATCTCTGCTTTACAGCTGAGAAAGACAACATCCTAAAGGCTACGAACCTTGGTCACCCTTCCACCTCTGGCTGGTTGTTGGCTCCAAAGCTGGGGTGCGTGGTGTCTTTCTAAACATGCAGATGCCTCTCAGACCAGAGGCCATGCACCATAAACCTCCATCCAAGGTCAGCACAGCTCTTCTTGAAGAGGGTGGCGGAAAAAAATGTATGTATGTATATATATATATATATATATATATATATATATATATATATGTGTGTGTGTGTGTGTGTGTGTGTGTGTGTGTGTGTGTGTATTATATGTACGAGTGCTTGAGTGCTCTATGTGCATGTACACCTGAATGACAGAAGAAGACATCAGATTCCATTACAGATGGTTGTGAGCCACCATGTGGTTGCTAGAAATTAAACTCAGGACCTCTGGAAGAGCAGCCAATACTCTTAACTGCTGAGCCATCTCTCCAGCCCAAGGAGGGAGTGTTTAAAGGTGAGATAAATGAGATTTTTTTTTTTGAGAAAAGATTATTAAAAACAAAACCCATGCATGGGGAAGGCAAGGGTGCTGTTGTACACATGAATCCTGGTATTCAGGAAGCTGGGGCATGAGAGTTACCCTGAATTTGGGGCCAGTCTGGGCTACAAATTTAAAACAAAAAGTTGTTTAAAAAACAAAAGTTGGGGGCTGGAGAGATGGCTTAGCGGTTAAGAGCACTGACTGCTCTTCCGAAGGTCCTAAGTTCAAATCCCAGCAACCACATGGTGGCTAACAACCATCTGTAATGAGATCAGATGCCCTCCTCTGGGTGTGTCTGAAGATAGCTACAGTGTACTTACATATAATAAATAAATAAATCTTAAAAAAAAAAAACAAACCCAAAAGTTGTCTCAAAAAAAAAAAAAATCAAACCCAAGCAAACAAAAATCCCTATGGAAAATGACAAGTTCTAAGACAGCATCCGTGGGCACCTGACGTGACCCGAGCCCACACTACCGGCCTTACCAATCCTTCCGCAGCCTGCTCACCTCAACACAGCCCATAATGCTCAACTCATAGCCTCACAAAAGGTCCTGGCTGGGGGCAGGGACCCAGAGGGACAGAGGCACCACAGCGCCCACCTCTCATAGCTGGCCTCAAACTGGATACAAGCCTCAAGCCGCAGGCTGGCAGAGGGGAGGCCATCACACCTGCTGACTCTCCTAGACTCTCCATTTCCCCATTCTCTTTGTTCAGTCTGCTGGCTCAGCTCATGGCCCTGGAGAAGGTGCACCACACACTTTCTGTCCTAAACTAGGCGGTTCTTTTGAGAGGTCATCTCCATCTTCTCTGCTGTTGTCCCAGACAAGGTGTGCTGGGATCAACTGAGTTTGAGGAATGGAGGAAATAACATTCCAGGAAACATGCCTTCAGAAAGAAAGAATGGCGGGTCTGGTGTACACCATCACCAGATGGGCAGGTGTCGTAGTCTGGTTTGTATGTGCAGTGGAGGGTTTTGTGTGTGTGTGTGTGTGTGTGTGTGTGTAGTGTGTCGTGTGTGCTGGTGCCTGCAGAGCTAGGAGGAAGGTGCTGGCTCCACTGAGCTGCAGTAAGCACTCTTAACCGACTGGCTGTTTCTTTGCCTCCTGTTCATCTTCTTACTCAGATCACTAGAGCCTGGGTAATTAATACAGACATTCATTTTCCACAGGAGTCTTGAAAATCCACAGAGTACTAGCATCTGTCCAGAGCCTCTTACTGCATCCATTATGGTGAAGGGGAATTATAGTAACCCGCTGTACTTGACACAAGCTAGAGAAACCTGGAGGAAAACAAAACAGAAAAAAGAAAACAAATATCAATAACCATGAATTGAGGAATTGCCTATATCATATTAGCCTGTAGGTAAGTCTGTGAAGACATTTCCTTCCTTCCTTCCTTCCTTCCTTCCTTCCTTCCTTCCTTCCTTCCTTCCTTCTTCTGTTTTTTGTGTTGTTTTGTTTTAAGACATGGTTTCTCTGTGTAGTCCTGGCTGCCCTAGAACTTACCCTGTAGACCAAATTGGCCCCAAACTTAGAGATCTACCTTCTTCTGCTTCCTGAGGATTAAAAGCATGAGCCACCACAGCCCAGCTTTTTTTTTTTTTTTAAGGTTTATTTATTTAATGTATGTGAGTGTTTTACCTGCAAGTACATCTGTACATCATCTGTAAGCCTGGTGACAGCAATGGCTAGAAAAGGGCATCTGATTCCCTGGGACTGGAGTCACAGATGCTTGTGAGCCATCGTGTGGGTGCTGGGAATAGAACCTGGATTCTCTGCAAGAGAAGCCAGCACTCCTAACCAGGGAGCTGCCTCTCCAGCTTTGTGGGGCATTTTCTTGATTAATGATTGATGCACAGCACCCAGTTCACTGTGCAGTGCCATCCCTGAGCGCAGGGCCCTGGGCTGTATATGCTAACAGCCTGAGGTAAGCCTTGGAAGGCAGGCCAGTGAGCAGTGCTCCTCCATGGCAGCTTTGTCAGGTCAGCTCCTGCCGCGAGTCCCTTCTCGTCCCTTCATCACAGACTGTGAGCTATAAAAGAAAGCCGTTCCTCCCCAAACGGCCTTTGGTCATCATAGCAATGGAAAGCAAATGAATACCCCTGAAGATACAGGATTCCCTTCTTCTTCTCCTTAAGCCAAGGGACTTGGTCCTCTTTTCCTTATCTAACTCAAATCAGTTCCCACAGGCCCCACAGCTAAAGTCATCACCAGATGCTTCTGGAATTAAGTTTCCAGCAATGAGCTTTTGTGAAGATGCATCCAAATCATAGCCACAGAGGACCCTGGGGCTTAAGTGACTTGAGGCTCCACCCTGTCCTTGAAGATGAGGTCTTAAGAGTGGTGGTCTAGCAGATCTGCCTGAATTGGCTTTTATAGTGATAGTGATTTTCACAGGGAAAAAAAAAGTGTTTTTTCTTTTTCACATCTGTAGGCTAAATAGTTGTACGTTAGTCTGAACACATGTTTTGTTCCTGGGGCCTCCCGGGCTATATGGTAATGTAGGTATGGGCGGGGGATGCTAGAGAGACTAGGGTCACCGATGCCTCCCGTGCCACACTTTGTAGATCCTGCCTCCTCAATGACTCTCCACCCCATTCACAGTTTTTTCACACCTGCTGTCACTGCTCTGGAGCAGAGGTTGGCAATTTTTTTTCTGTAAAGAACAAACAGCAAATATTTAGGGTTTTACAGGCCATATATGTTGCAATAGCATCTGCTGTAAAGAGAAAGCAGCCACGGGAGATTGAGATCTAAGGTGCACGGCCGCGTTCCAGTCATGGCTTGCGTCGTAGGCACTGCAATAGGGATTGCACATCCCATCCGTGGGTCGTGAAATGCTTCTCTTCTTTTAATTTTCTTCTCCCAATAACTTAGAAATCAACATAATTCTTAGCCCATATGCTGTATAAAACAACAGAGCAGACTTGCTCCATTCACTCTCATGGTGGATGGGCTGTGTTCTTCCAAATGCCTATGTTGGCATCCTAACCCTTAGTACCTCAAAATATGACCTTATTTACAGATAGGATCTGTGTAGACACAGTCAAACTGAAGCTATCAGGGCAGGCCCTGATCAAGCATGACCATGTCCTAATGCAAAGCATATGCAGACATGCACAGAGGGCCAGTCATGTGCAGAAACACAGGCGGTGGCCACAGACAAGGAAAAGGCTACCCAAGTGTTATACTTTGAATAGGATGGCCTCCATAGACTCATGTGTTTAAATGCTTGGCCATAGGGAGTGGCATTCTTAGGAGGTGTGGCTTTATTGGAGTAGGTGTGCCCTTGTTTTAGGAAATGTGTCACTAGGGGTGGGGTTTGAGGTCTCCCATGCTCAAGCTATGCCCAGTGCGGCACACAATCTCTTTGTGCAAACTCAAGAGGTCTCTAGATGTAGACCTCTCAGCTCCTTCTCTAGCACCATGCCTGCCTGCACGCTGCCAGGCTTCCCACCATGATGATAACAGACTGAACCTCTGAACTGTAAACAAAGCTCCAATTAAATGTTGTCCTTTATAAGAGTTGCTGTGGTCACTGTGTCTCTTCACAGCAATAGAAACCTAACTAAGACACCGAGGCTACGTGGAGTGAGAGAAGAGACTGAAGTAGATTCTCCTCAGCTTGTCTGCACCGTCTTCTCCACTCCTGGCTGTTGGATCTTCAGCCTGTGTGAATTTGAGGGAACTTGGTTTCTGTTGCTCCAGTGACTCCATTTGTGGCACAGATGATCTTAATCCGTGATGGGATAATGTCCCAAAAAAAACACCAAGAGCTGAAAATACCAAGAAGTGGCAAGTGCATTTAATATTCCAAGCCACCAAACACAGCAGTTCAGTCAGTCACACAGCAGCTCAGTCAGTCACACAGCAGCAGCTCAGTCAGTCACACAGCAGCAGCTCAGTCAGTCACACAGCAGCTCAGTCAGTCACACAGCAGCTCAGTCAGTCACACAGCAGCAGCTCAGTCAGTCACACAGCAGCTCAGTCAGTCACACAGCAGCTATGGCGCTCGTTTTCACCGGTGATTTCAGGGCTGACCTGGAGTCCCAGGTCGGCTGTGTTAGGAGTACACGTTTTTCCTTAGCCATGAGTGACCTAGCTTATGATTTGGGGCTCAGTGCAGAGATCGAGCATCGTGGTGAACAGCAAACACACCGTCTTCCCAGAACATACACTTTATGGGAAGCTAGGCCTACATCGAATAATCATAAAGAAAAAAAGTGCGGTGAGCAGCAGTACTGAGGGCCACCCAGAGACAAACAAAAAGGAAAAGTACTCCAGGGAGTCATGGAGGGTTCCTTGGATTGGTCCTTGGTATAGAGCAGCAAGTACATCAAGGCAGCCGCGTGGAGGGGCGTGGCTCATTTCCCAGCAGCTGGGGGAAAGGCTCACAGGAGTCCCTATTCCCTCCTCTTTGCTTCAGGTGATAGTTTGTGTTTTGTTTTTTGGGTTTTTTTTTTTTTAAAGTTAAAATAAAAACTTTTAACTTTAAACAAGTTTTAAAGTTTTGTGCTTCATTTTGTGTTTCTTAGACTGGCTCTCTTGTAGCCCAGGCTAGCAGGTAGTTAAGGCTGACCTTGAACTCCTGATTCTCATGCCTCCACTAAGTGCTGGGATTACAGGTGTGCCTACTGTGGCCAGCTTTGTAGCGGAGGGTGGTGGTTGTGGTCTGTTTGTTTATTCAGGGTCTCCATTACCCAGGCCTTGAATTTCTGGGCTCAAGGGATCCTCTTGCCTTAGCAGCTTGGGCAGCTAGGGACCACAGGCAAACACTACCACCTCGCTAGCTTTTAATTTGACAGTACTTAACCACAGAGCTAAGTCATCTCTTCTATCCACTCTGTTTACTTCATTTCCCCGAGGCCCTAACATCCTCCCTACTCTCTCTGAGTCCATTCTCTGCATGCCTTGAATACCAGCTTTCCTCCTGACTTTGTTTCAGCCCCTTTCCCTTTCTAAGTAGCTTTATTTCAAATTCTGATCCTTCCTCTCACCTCTGTCCTTTGGAAAGGGATTAGTTCTGGGGCATTTGCCCCGTTCCAACTCTTCTTGGCCTTCAATTATCCATAATCAAATACACTCTGCAGCAACTGCTTCCCTCTGCTCTGGAATCTGGCAGCCTGAGCCCCACAGGCCTGCTTCTACGTTTTCCCTGAAGTCGGCTCATCACAGTGTCTTCGTGGCTTTCTTCTGGCCATGTTTTTCAAGCATCTAATGATAACACACTTCTTTTCTCTTTTTTCTGATCTGGTATCTGGTAGATAAAGCAGAACAGGTGCTGCTTAAAGTAACAGCTCACAACCCAGACAGCAGCTCGCTCACAGGTCTTTAGTTAAAGATCACAAAACCGCTTCCTTTACAACCAATTATACAGTTAAATATTTTTGGTAGATCTAGGTTAGCTGGATCCTCCCAAATGACTCGGATATGTTTATTTTGTTACAGAAATTGATTGTAATAAGAAAAAAGTCTTGGACTTATTCTTCATAAAGTTTACCAATATTTGATACAAAATAGCATGGTAAGATTTTTAGCAGGTGTGGCAGCACACACCTATCTACCAGCAAGAAGAGGTGTGGGGAGCGGGGCTTGGGGGAGAACAGTCAGGCTCATCGACATGAGATCCTCTCCCAAAAATAAACGAATAAACAGATGGTTTTAATGAGCCTGCTGAAGCTACCGGCATGTAGCTCCAGTATTTGGGAGGCAGAGACGGGCTGTTTGGGCCCAGAAGTCTGAGACCAGAGTGGGCCAGAGATACTAGTTCATTGTTTTATGTTTCTGTTGTTTGTTTCTGAGACTAGATCTTACTCTGTAACTGTGACTGGCCTGGAGCTCACTCACTATGCATGCCAAGCTGGCCTGGAATTCACACCCGATCTCCCTGCCTGTGCCTCCCAGTGCTGGGATTAAAGACATGTTCCAGCACACCTGGCCTGTTCTTTTTTTTTCCTTTTTTTTTAATGCTTTCTCTTATGTATGTCTGTGCACCTCTTTTGTGTCTGGTGCTTAGAGAGACCCTAAGTTGGCGTCAGACCCCACAGAACTGGAGTTCTAGCAGTTGTGAGCAGTCAGGTAGGGGTCCTCCAGAAGAGCAGCCTCTGCTCTGTACCACTGTACCACCTCCCTGGCCCGCTGTTGTTATTTAGATAGGGCCTCACTGGCCTGGAAATCACTCTATAGACCAAGGGGGCCTTGAACTCACAGAGATCCTCCTGCCTCTGCCTCCCAGTGCTGGGGTTAAAGGTATGCACCCACCACTGAGCCTTGTTTTACATTTTTTGTTGTTATTGTTTTTATTTAATTATTTATTTATTTTATGTATGTGAGTACACTGTTGCTGTCTTCAGACACAACAGAAGAGGGCATCAGATTCCATTACAGATGGTTGTGAGTCACCATGTGGTCCCTGGGAACTGAACTCAGGACCTCTAGAAGAGCAGTCAGTAACCTTAATCGCTGAGCTGTGTCTCCAGCCCCTTGTTTTACGTTTTTAATGGAAGGTTTTAAAACACACAAGAATATTGCCTTTTTAGTGGAACTTTTCCAGATACAGACCCGGGTGTGACACAGAAGTTGCAGCCAAGCATAAATATAAGGAATACTCGAGTAAAGCCAGTCAGCACTAGGGGAATGCAAAGGGGGTGGGTATGTTGGGAGACTGATTCCCTTACTAACGCTGTCTTACTAATATGAACTGTCCAAAGAACTGTCTAACTCAGAATGGGATTGCATCTTCATGAGGCCGCTGCTGTGAGCTTTCCTGGGAACGAATGAGCTTTAGCTCACTGAGCAAGGCTGATTTCTGCAACCTCATATGTTATCACTCATCTGAGCCGCTCAGAGGCTATTTGGGAAATGAAAATACCTGTGCAGGGCTGGAGGCATCCAGAAGAGCAGGTCCGTGGGGTCCCGGGTCCTGAGCTGCCCCAGCTGTACATAGGAAGCCTGCATGCATTTTCTAGGGCAGTCTCTCCCTATAATAGCTAGAAGTAAAGCTATTAGAAATTATTTAAAATCAGGGAAGAGTTCACACTTTAAAACTGCAAGACAGCTGTGAGAGTTGATATCCTAGGGATTGAGCCCTGATATCCAAACTGTTTCATTGCTGAGAAAAAACCATAAATGTGGCTAAGGGCCTCGGTGGGACAGTGCTTGAAGGCCTGGGTTAAGATGCTAATTGGCTTTTCTTTTTTTTCTTTTTCTTTTCGGTTTTTCGAGACAGGGTTTCTCTGCGTAGCCCTGGCTGTCCTTGAACTCACTCTGTAGACACCAGACTGGCCTCAAACTCAGAAATCTGCCTGCTTCTGCCTCTCAAGTGCTGGGATTAATGATGTGTGCCACCACTGCCCGGCCACTAATTGGTTTTTTTTTTTTCTTTAATTTTTGTCCTAGTTAGGATTTTACTGCTATGAGCAGACACTATGACCAAGGCAACTCTTTTTTTTTTTTTTTTTTTTTTTTTGTTTGTTTGTTTGGATTTGGTTTTTTCGGGACAGGGTTTCTCTGTAGAGCCCTGGCTGTCCTGGAACTCACTCTGTAGACCAGGCTGGCCTCGAACTCAGAAATCTGCCTGCCTCTGCCTTCCAGAGTGCTGGGATTACAGGCGTGAGCCACCACCGCCCAGCTATAATTTTTAATTTTTGAAAGAATTATTTTTTTTTATTTTATGTACATGAGTACACTGTAGCAAGAGGGCATCAGATCCCATTACAGATGACTGTGAGCCACCATGTGGTTGCTGGGAATTGAACTCAGGACCTCTGGAAGAGCAGCAGTCAGTATTCTTAACCACTGAAACATCTCTCCAGCCCTGTTTCTTTTTTTTTTGTTGTTGTTTTGTTTTGTTGTGTTTTGGTTTTTTTTTTTTTTTTTTTTGGATTTGGTTTTTCTGAGACAGGGTTTCTCTGTGTAGCCGTGGCTGTCCTGGAACTCCCTCTGTAGACCAGGCTGGCCTGGAACTCAGAAATCCACCTGCCTCTGCCTCTCAAGAGTGCTGGGATTACAGGCGTGTACCACCACTGCCCAGTTGTTTTGGCTTTTCTAAAAAAGAAAATTTTCTTTTTACATTTGTCTGTCTGTTGTTGTGTGTGCTCAACACTGTGGTCAGTTCTCTCTATCCATCATGCAGATCCCAGGACTGAACTCAGGTCACCAGACTTGCTGTTAGCCCCTTACCCGCTGAGGTATACACCAGCCCTTTTTTGCTTTTTTTTTTTTTTTAAAGATACCATCTTATTTGCTATGAGGCAGAGGATGACCTTGAATCCAGTGTCTCTTGCTTTTCTGTCCCATGTGTTGGGGTTACTGGCCCAAGCCACCACACCGATAGCCAGACTTAATAGGAGAGAAGAAAAGGAAGAAAACAGAGGCAGAGAAAAAGCCAACGGAAGAGTGAAAAAGGTTTCCATTTCTACTCTACTTTCTTCTGTGTGTCAAACCATGGGACTGTCCTCCGGCCCACCAAGCAACCTTCTACAGACAGAAGGTTCTATAAATACTTCCTGTTGTCACTGGG
The DNA here is from genome assembly GCF_947179515.1 of Apodemus sylvaticus. Taxonomy (NCBI): domain Eukaryota; kingdom Metazoa; phylum Chordata; class Mammalia; order Rodentia; family Muridae; genus Apodemus; species Apodemus sylvaticus. Next base: position 69,784,028 of record NC_067479.1, read on the forward strand.
TTAAGAGTCAAATTCTGCAGCTTGAAGCCTGGCCTATTTCAGATGTCATTGGTTTACAACCATCTCTAACTCCAGCCCCAGGGGGTCTGTTATCCCTCTTCAGGCCTCATTGGGTACTACATGCAAATGGTACATATACATACATTCAGGAAAAACACCCATACATATAGAATAAAAATAAATAAACTGGGTATGGTGGCAGACACCTTTAATCCACGCATTGGGGAGGCAGAGGCAGGTGACTCTCTGTGAGTCTGAGGCCAGCTTGGTCTACAGAATAAGTTTCCGGACTGCCAGGGCAACAGAGAAACCTTGACCAGAAAAAAACAAAATAAAATAAATAAAGTTTTAAAAAAGGATATCAAGGCATCATGGATACATATCAGCTAACTAGCAAAGGCGATATGGTTAACTCCAAAGCTTTGAACCACAGTAGCCAAAGATCAATAGAGAAGGAGTTCCCTGCAGCTGACTCCAAAACAGATAATATTTCATTCATGCATTCATAGGGTCTCTTGATATAGTCTAAGCTGGCCTGGGACTCTCAATCTCCCCACACCGGCATCCTGAGTGCTGGGATTGTGGGTTTGGGCCACCATACTTGAGCGGAAATGGTTCATACTCAAACTTTGATATTTGACACAGTAAAGATGGCTTTAAAGTATATTTGCTTCTCAGTCAGGAGGTTCTTTACAGTTTCCTGTTGTGCAGGAAGCCATAGCCTGGTTAATGAGAGACAAAACACATGGGGAAAACCACGTCCTTATGAGACGAGCAGTGTGGTGTGCCTCTTCCCAGACTTCCAGGCCTTCTGCAATCCGATCCTGCTCTACATTTTCATGACTGTCTAGAGAGAACAGTTTTGTGGTGAGACAGATCCGGTGAGTCTCCATCACACTGGTGACAAATATGGAGACAAGAATGTGTCCAAAGACCAGACCCTGCTCTCCAGACACCCATGGCATGAAGGAGGCTGAGTCAATAGTCAGGATGTTTGCACTCAGAAACAACATGAGCAGGGTATTGGTCTTGGGGGACATTCTCCTTGGGTGGAGTAAATCCTGTCTTTACTTCAGGAGCCTCGCTGGAGGGTTGACTCCCAACACTAACTAGCAAGGTCTATGACAGATGTCTCTGCTTTGGTCGAAACTAAGAGACCAAGCTCTTGGGCTCCACTCTTCCTCCCTCTGCAGACATTTCTTCTTTTAGTCATACTCCTTTTCTCTTCAGACACTGCTGGGGCCATCTTAGTGGTCGAGTGCCTGCCTAGCACCTGTGAGATCCTGGCTTCCATCTTCAGCAACACAACAACAAGCCAAGAACACTACAAGTGTAAAGGGGTTATGTTGGTTTGTTCCTGTGTTTATAAGTACATTGTAATCATGACTTCTGGTGATGACCTGAAGAGAGCCTTGTAATCCAGTGCTCCTGAGCTCTGCAGTTAGATCTACCTAGATTCACATCTCAGCTCTGATCCTGGGCAGCTCTGATCTCTACTTCAAGGTCTTCTTCTATCAGAAAGGGTTAATGACACGGTTCCTCTAAAGACAGGAGGAGACAAAGTGTCCGTCTAGACCATCGTTCTAGGCTAAACATGGCACACACAAATAATAGATCAATCTATACATGGTAATTTTGTCACTAAAGATGATGCAGTGCTCAACTGGCCTTGTGTTCTCTCTTTTTCTCCTCAGGTATACATACATCACATAAGTGTATCTGTTTTGTTAATTTAAAAATATTTGTTGTTGGCTATCCTACTATTGATGTATCAAAAGTTATAAAATAAAAATATCACCTAGAATTGCTATGTGCAGATACTTTTCTCTCTTTTCTTCTTCTCTTCTTCATCCTCTTCTTCCTCCTCCTCCTCCTCCTCTTCTTCTTTCTCCTCCTCCTCTTTTAAAGATAGGGTCTCATTGGCCTCAAAGCTGGGCTAGAATTCACTATGTAGCCGAGGATGAACTTTAACCTTCTGATCCTTCTGCCGACATCTCCTGAGTGCTGGGACTATGGGCACACACCATGATGCCTGATTTGACTGTTGATTAGTTTCCTCATCAAAGCCCTATCTTGGACACTTGTTTCCAATTTGTCTAGTCTCAAATGCATGTATTTAGAACCATTTTAAAAATTAAAGGCACAAATAGAATACCTTTGTGGCTCACAACCATCTCTAGTTCTAAGGGATCCGATGCACTTTTCTGGGTTCCATTGGCACCTGGCTTATATGTGGTGCACATACCTATATTCAAGGAAAATACTCAAACATATAAATCAATCTAAAAAATTTTTAAATGTTGACAGTTTACCTTCAGCTTTTTAATAAAAGCAGCAAGCACTGTAGATTAACTTAAAACACTAGTTTTCCCTCCTTGGTTCAATTTCCATTTCTTCTAAATGGCCACAGCTCTCATGGGTGTGACACATAAGAGTTCACACTTATACAAAGGATGAGGCGAGTATGGGTTCCAAGCCTGTGTTTATTTATAGACATGGTGTAGTAACCTATGCACAGTTCTGCAATTTGGTATTCTTCACCCCACACTGGGTCTGAATTCCATCTGTAATCATTTGTCCTTTGGTAGAGAGAAAGCCAGCCTCTTAACTGCCGGATGTAACCACCGTGTGACTTTCCCTCTCCGCTCATGCCATCCAGCTGTCCTCGGCTCCTCACTATTATAAGCAGTGCCGTTGCAAAAAGCTCTTGTTTATTTGTTTGTTTCTTTGTTTTTGGACAGGGTTTCCTCTCTGTAGCCCTGGATGTCCCAGAATTAACTCTGTAGACCAGGCTGGCCTTGAACTCAGAGATCAGCCTGCCTCTGCCTCCCCAGTAATGGGATTAAAGGTCTGCACAACCACTGTCTGACAAAAACAAAGTTATTTTTGTTCTTTTTTAAAAAAGGATTTATTTTTGTGTGTGTCTGTGCTAATTGTGTGTGTGTGTGTGTGTGTGTGTGTGTGCTCGCGCATCTACCCTCAGATGCCAGAACAAGGCATCAGATCCCTTGGCAGTGGCATTAGAGGCATTCCTGAGGTTTCTCCAGGAAGTGCAAGTGCTTTCAAACTGCTAAGCCATTTCTCCAGCCCCAGGTGCAAAAAAACTAAGTATTTTCCATATGAATGGAAAGAGTCTATTTGTATTAGTAAGCAACTGAAGTAAAGAGGATTCTGGCTTCAGAGGGCTGTGTCTGTGGTCTGCTGCCTTGGCTCTATTGGTGAGATAAAGCTGGAACCTCACAGACACCCTGGAAGCAAGACAGAAAGGGTCCCCGCATCCTCTCCAAAGGCACACACTTCCCCTAGGCTCCACCTTGGAAAGGTCCCATCAACCAGCTACCAATAGGGTTCAGATTGGAAGTTAGATCTTCAGTACATGTACTTGGAGGGATATTTACAATCTAAACAATGACACCACTTACTTTATAGCATTTTTCATTTGATAAAAGTTTCTCTCTCTCTCAACCTCACCCCCTCAACCTCCCATGCCGGATTTCTCTGTGTAGCCATGGTTGTCCTGGAATTCTCTCTATAACCAGGCTGACCTTGAACTCAGAGATCACTCGCCTTCCTAAGAGCTGGGATCATAGGTGTGCATCACTAACTGGCTTCCTAACATTTCTTAAATTTTTAAAGAGCAAGAGGTAGGAACTTTGAAACACATAGTGAAGGTTGCCAGTGCTCTTCCCGATGGGAGAGAAGTTCACAGCTGAGTGCCAGACTCCTCTTATATAGAGCATTACAGAGGCCTTGGTTCCCCATCACAGTGCAAGATGTCACTGTAGCACACACAGGGTCAGGCTGACTAAAGAAAATGAGGCTAATCTGCAGGAGGCTTAATTATTAAAGTTCAAAGGACAAAGAAATGAAATTCTTTGGAAGAAGCCTTGAGGGAATTAGAGAGGTGGGGGGTGAGGAGCAGCCCAGGACTAAAGGCTGGTGAAGCAGTTAAAACAGTCCTGACAAGGGTCCCTTTGATAGTACAGCCTGAATTTGGCACAGGAGAGAGAACTTGAGTTCCTTCCCGAGGACAAAAATAAAAACTGGTACAAATGATCTTCACTCTTGTGAATTTCTTCCGGAATTGAAACTTCAAATGTCACGTTTGTTAATTAAAGAGGAAACCGGGTTGACTTTTAAGACTATTAGTCCTCACCATCACTTACCACAGACCGTAGGTGGTGGGGAGTGTGACGTTAGACAGCCAATAGTAAACGAAGGACTTGGCCTCCACGCTGTTATTTCTCAGCGTCTGTCCCTGGACCAAATCCCCAAATGGAGGATAAAGGAGTGGCCGAAGTGTAAACGCCAGTCTCCGTGGTTGGTTCGTGCAACACTGATGTGTTTTATAAAACCATAAATCACTTTCCTAAAATGTGCCTGGGGAGGGAGCTGGTTAACCTGCGTTCTATTAAGCTCGGCAGTCAGGCGTCCTGTTTTATAATTTGATGCCCGAGTCTCAGCAGCCGGCTGCACTTTTCCGTGGCTGGCGCCGGGAGCCTGCGAACTTACTTTTCTCACCGACTGGTACGAGGCGTTTAGCAAAACCGGCGCTCCCGGGCTGCCGACTTCCGACGCGAGCCCAGAGCTGGGCAGGTGGCGGTGCGGCCCGGCCAGGCGGCGCAGGAAGGGCCGGCGGGGCGGAGCGGCGGGCCGGGGAGCAAGGCCGCGGGCGCCCCGCCCGGGCTGGTATGCGGCCGGGAGTGACGCGGGAGGAGGGGTCACGTGACGCCCGTGGAATGCCAACAATGTAGCGAATGTCCCGCTCGGGTCTGCGCTTCGGAACCGCGGTGTGAGCGCCCCGGGAAGATGGAGCCGCCGCCGCCAGCACAGCCGCCGCTTCCCCGGGCTCCCCCGACCCTCCGGGGTCAGCAGCCACTGCCGCCACCGGCGCCCGGTCTCCCGGCGCGCGAAGTCCCGGAGCCGCGGGCCAGGACGCCGCCGAGGGTGTAGAGCGCTCCCGGAGGTAAGGGGCCGCGGCCGGGAAGTTTGTCGGGACAGGGCTCCGCCCGGTCTCACGCGCGAGCCGCCCTGCGGAGCACGGACAGCCCGTCGGGTGGGTCCCGGGTGGGTTCGGGGCAGCGGGTGACGGTGGCGGGGCGGCTTTGTTGTGCTCGCGCAGCAGCGTCCGGAGGCCCAGACCCCGCGTCCCGCGGCGCCGACCCCGCCCAGCCTGGGCCTCCGAGCGCCGCGCCGTCCACCACGCGCGCTCGCGGCCTTGCGCGCTGTATCCCGGGCCCTCGGCAGCGCGGTGCCCGCCCGGAGCCCCGTCCCCGGCCGCGCCGTCCGGCGGTCGGTGCGGGGCGGTTGCGTAACGCCTCTCTCGAGTCGACTTCTCCCGGGTTGGCCTCCGCTGCTCCTCCCCACCCGCGACTCTACGGCCTGAGTCCGTAGCGCCGGTCCCTAGCCCCGGTCACGCACGAGCCTCGCCTGAGTGGCCGGGGTCTTACCCGGGCGACCTCGGCCACCAGCGGCGTGCTGGAGGCCGCCGGGTGAAAACATGTGCCTGTGAGTGTGAACGGGAGAGAACTGGACGTGCAGATTTTGTTGACAAAAAGTCTGAGCGAGGACTTTTCACGCCTTTAAATTTCTCCTGCTTGCCCGTAATGTACCCGCTTATTAGGGACTTTGTACCAAATCTTGTTTCGTATTTTTAGTTTAACCCCAGCTTGGGTTTGTAAATGATGCTCACTAGTTTTAAGTGCTAAATTTGGAGACAGGGCTACTTTTTGTGATATCTCCCCCCTCCCTTTAGCAACTGTTATAATAAGACGCTAACAACAACAACAAAAAATCTTCCAGCACAGGAATGCAGACGCTGCTTAGAAAGCCTGTTTTAACTTAACTATAATTAACAATACATTACAGTATTCAGCCTCTTGTAAAATTTTGTCTGATTATCCAGGTATAGAAAGCGCTGTTGAACGAATTCACCATGGTTCCTTTGAAATTGCTTAACTTTTACCACATTTCAAAATGTCAGCTTCATATGGTACCAACAGAGGCTGCTATGCGGAATTAGAACAGAATTGCAGAATTCGAAGTTTTGAATTGAGAGTTATTCTTCAGCCTCGCTAACTAGTTGGAATAGTGTAAGTGTAAATTGGAGCTGTCGGTATTTCTTAGTGAATCACGGCTTTGGTGGGAGGGACTTTCAGGGTTGGGAGGGACTTTGAATGGTGGGCGGGGAACACGTTTACAATAAAATGCCTTGTTATTTTAAATGCTGCGTTGTAAATAGCCTGCCCTAGGCCCTTAAAACCCACTGGAGAGTAGAATGGAGGTTGGAGCTGGTAAATCCACACTAAACTGGTACCAAAGCTACTGGGGAGCGATGGGGGGGGAGGGTAATGCGGGGCGGGGGGGGCGGGGAGGGGGTTAAAGGTGTTGTGTTTGTATCAGGGAAACCTAGATCAACACAGAGCTCTGTATTTATTTCATGCTTGTAATAGCACGAAACTTTTCAGCAATATTCCATTCTACTTAAGAATAGTAGTATGCTGGAAGGACTACAGATTATAAACTTAATGCATTTATACTGTCTTGGCTGTAAATGTGTCCTACAAACGATGATAGGTTCCAGTCCACAGAAGGGGCAGTTCGACTTTGTGGAAGCTGTAGAAATTCCCAGAAAGCTCGGTCCTTCTAAAAAGCTCCGTTCTTTTTTTTTTTTTTTTGGATTTGGTTTATTTCGAGACAGGGTTTCTCTGTGTAGCCCTGGTTGTCTTGGGACTTCTCTGTAGACCAGGCTGGCCTCAAACTCAGAAATCCGCTTGCCTCTGCCTCCCAGAGTGCTGGAACTACAGGCGTGCGCCACCACCGCGAGTCAAGCTCCGTCCTTCTAAAAAGCTCATTGCTTGGTGTGTTCTCTGGAGCAGCTGGAGTTCAGGGACGCGCTGAGGCACAACTGTTGTGTCACTCTCTGAGGGATGACTTCTAAGGACTTGCTTGGGCTGCTAATATCCCTGAATGTTATTTAGCTGCTCTCTCAATGCTGTTAAGCCGAATGCTACTTGATTTATTGTTTCATCTTGAAGCTATAATAAAACAGTAATGTTGGAAGTAAAGATAATTGGTGGAGATGCTAAAATTAGGAGAGAAGTTTGGCACTGCTTAGTGCCTGCCAGTCACTTGGCAAGTACTTTATGTTGGTTAACGTCTAGACTGTGTCGACTTCATTGTGAGAGTGGTGGGTTTTTTTTTTTTTTTGTAAAGTTAATTAACAAGTACTTTTTGTTTGTGTGCCAATATTTGACATACATAGGATTTTCTTGGAGGAAGAATGAAAAGTGTCCTATTTCATAGCAGGACTTTGCATTTCTTGTTAACCCTGATTGCTAAGATACCTTAGCAGACCCTGCAGATCTCTAAAACAGTTAGGGTGGCCCAGATCTTGAAGAATGGAAGTTGGCTTTGAATGAAGTAGGCCTGGGTTTAGAGTATGAACCCCTCTGCCTTCCAAAAGTTATCTGAAGTAGGAATGCGGAGGGCTAACACTTTCCATTACCAGTTAACTCCATCCCACCTCTGAGTCCTTCTCCTGCTTTATTTTATTTATTTCGTAAACATTAAAAGTTCCCAGACAGCACCTGCCCCCTCCCCAGCATTGTCTGACTGGCTGGATACATTCTTCACTCTTCTGTGTTCAAGCTTTTACACAGAAGTTGGAGCCTCCCAAGAGTAACGTGCGTACATGCGGTGAGTTCAGAGGAGGCGAGGTTTGCTCAATGGAATGCTAATGGAGGTGGTCTATCCTGCCCTCTTCAGCTACTTGCTCTTAGATTCTGCAGGGAACGCTTGTCTACTGTACTGTGGCCACTGTACACAGATTCACCAAGGTCTTACGGGCACCTGATTATTGGACAGTGGGGAAACAGTGTTTTCCTGAATCTCTAAGAAGACAGTCATTGCTTTCCTTGGGGAGACTCTCCTATGAAGGGCAGGCTTGACCTGTGACTTTCTGGAGTAGGCAGGACCGGTGGTATAGGTATGTGGTGGTATAGGTATGTGGTGGTATAGGTATGTGGTGGTATAGGTATGTGGTGGTATAGGTATGTGGTGGTATAGGTATGTGGTGGTATAGGTATGTGGTGGTATAGGTATGTGGTGGTATAGGTATGTGGTGGTATAGGTATGTGGTGGTATAGGTATGTGGTGGTATAGGTATGTGGTGGTATAGGTATGTGGTGGTATAGGTATGTGGTGGTATAGGTATGTGGTGGTATAGGTATGTGGTGGTATATAAATCTGACATTTAGTGTCTGGCTCACGGCCTGGCCTCTCTGCGTGATTTAGTTTCATCTTTGCTAGTTACTTATAGTGGGAATGTGATTTAAATAACAACTGGAGGTTTTGGTCTAAGAAATGCTGTTTTAAAATATGCCCCCCCCAAAAAAATAAACAAATAAATGAAGGGAAATGGGAGCATCATGGCAAAAGTTTGCCACCTGTGCAGAGGAACTAAGGCAGGTGGACTGTGAGTTAGAGGCCAGCCTGGGCCACGTAGGCCATGTTGCAGACAAGGATGGCCAGATAGCCCAAATCTAATGGCCGGAGTTTGAGTCCCTAGAACCTACATGGTAGAAGGAAAGAACTGACTCCTGCAAGTTGTCCTCTGACCTCAGGTATGCTGTGACGTTCATACATACAAACAAATGTAAACAAACATCAAAACCCCACTAAAATAGAGCCAGTGTTCATATGTATAGGTGCAGGTTTTGGCTGGCTCGCTAGTTGATGTTTGATGTGTGTTTGGCCGCCTGTGTGGGATGGGAAAGCGTGAGGAGGAACTTTTGAGAGTAAGAATTCTCCGGCAACTGCTGGCATCTGATCTGGGAGGACTGCAGCTGCCTTTGGGAAAGCATGGACGACGGGAGCCTAAAACGCTGCACTCTATCAGTCACTGGTGGCTGCCCAGCTCAGCAGGGGATTTGGGAATGGGCTCTCATTTTGCAGTGAAGTGGTTTTGTTTCCTGATTTGTTAAAGATATTTTGTTTGTTTGGGGTCTTTGTTTTGCTTTGCTTTGAGGTAGGGATTCATTGGGAAGCTCTGGCTGGCCTGGAACTCACTGTGTAGATAGACCAGGCTGGCCTCCTGAGGGCTGGGATTACAGGTGTGAGTTACTTAGCTGTTTCTGGTTTTGAGTTTCAGTGTCTTTTTTACTCTAAAATATATTTAAATCAGTTGTTTTTGCCAAAGCTTTCAAAAGCTGGATTTACTTATTTTATATTCCCAAGGGTCATATTTATAAACTAATTGATGAAGTAAAAATTCTCATCTGTCAGGTCTTGTTAAAATGCTGTGGGAGTTGCTCAGTGTAGCCCATCCCCAGCTGTAGTCTTCATTTGACTGATAAATATTTCCATGAAAAATTTCATTTAACAGTTCAAGGTTTGGCTATGAAACTAAGGTTTAGCCTTCAAACTAAGCCTTAAAATACAAGGTCTCCAAGCTGAGACCAGAACTTTTCTTCTCTATGGCAGGGAAAGTTTGCCTCTTTCTAAATGATTCTGTCAAGGACCAGGGACACCAGTAGGTGCTGTTTAACATAACCTCTTAAAAAGACAATAATACCTGGGGTGTTCTAGGACCAGCACTTCCTAAAAAATGTTGGGGAGAGATGAAGAGAAAAATCAAAACACTGAAGAAAACCAGCTGGTAGCTTCATGAGGTATCACTGAAGAATCCTCTTAGCCTGCCTGTGCTTCAAATTGTTCATTATTCTGGAAAGGGCAGACAGAACCAAAACACCTGGCCCTTGCTGCTGTCCCAGGCCCCTAGCTCAGCTCCACTCTGACACAGAAGGGTTTTGATTTTTTCTGGCTCTGGTCAACTGTTTATATTTTGAGACAAGGTCTCATATAGCACAGGCTGACCACATACTCCATGGAGTAGCTAAGGATTCTGAGGTCCTGCTTTTCTCCTCTGCTCCCAGCGTCATGGTGTTGGTTTTGTGTGATTGTTTGGGGAGGGGTGGGTTGTGCAGTAGGAGCTGCCATGGTTAGAACTTAGGACCTCTTGCTTGCTAGGTGAGGTGCTGTACACTGAGCCACACTGCCAGTCTCTTGGCTGGTTTTATGCCACGGGAACACTGTGTGCAAGTCCTCCTTTGGTGTGTTTCTGTGTCTGAGTTAGAATGACAGAAGGGTAGGAGGGTGTGTGAGCCACCCCTGGGTTCAGACTCCAGTCAGAGTGGGACTTTGCCTCACTATTAGGACCCAGTGTCTAGGGCCAGGAATGTCATTTAGGCACCATGGTTTAGAAAGAGAACTGGTGTGTGTGTGTGTGTGTATTTGCAAGTATGTACAGTTTAGTTCCATGACATTAAATGTATTCTTGCCGCTGCAGCAAATAGCATTTGTCTATTACCTAAAACTTTCTCATGGACATCAGGCTGTCACTTCCTGTCTCCTTGCTTCTAATTAGCCTCTGTTCTGTCTCTGGATTTGCTTACTCTAAGTATGCAAAGTGATAGGAGTGGTACTGTGTAGTTTGTGAGCAGCTACTTCATTCAACACATGTCTCTAAGGTCCTCTGTCCACCATGTGGCCTGTAATGGGACTTCTGCGTTAAGACTAGGGTGTAGACATGTGAGGCTTTGTGATAGTCTTGTGAGAACTGTCTGTCCTTAGCTATTTTTTTTTTGCTTGTTTTTGTTTTATTTTGGTTTGTTTTTGAGACAGAGTCACAGCATGTGTATCTGGCTGACCTGGAATTTGCTGTGTAGACTAGGCTAGCCTTGGACTCACAGAGATACACTTGCATCTATCTCTGGGATTAAAGGGGTGTGCCACCATGCCTGGCCCAACTCAGTCATGTTTTGTTTGGCCGCTGGAGTCATATGCAGAGAAAGGGCATTGCTGTGGATGGACACCCCCCACCCCACCCCCCAGCCCAGTTCTCTGTGCTTTACAGCACCTGCTAAGAAAACATGGGAGGACTGCTTTTGAACGGGTATCTCCTGGCTGTATGTTGCCATACATCAGACACTAGAGGGGGTGAACAGAGTGCTTCTGCCTGTCTCAGACAGCTTGCAGAAAAGCCCACTGGTCCATCTTATAGGCAGATATTGCACTGGGGTAGGTGTGGAAGTGACACCCTTAGGTTAGGAAGTGGTCTCTTAGGTTGCTGTCTAGGGGGAGCGAGCAGTTCTCAGTGAGTTTGTTCTCAGTGGAGTATAGGTCTGTGCCATTTACAAGTGAGGAAAAACCTGGTGCTTTTTTTTTTTTTTTTTTTTTTTTTTTTTTGGATTTGGTTTTTTTGAGACAGGGTTTCTCTGTATAGCCCTGGCTGTCCTGGAACTCACTCTGTAGACCAGGCTGGCCTTGAACTCAGAAATCCACTTGTCTCTGCCTCCCAGAGTGCTGGGATTACAGGCATGCTCCACCACCGCCCGGCAGACCTGGTGCTTTTAACTTGCATCTCAGAGTCTGCTATGCCCTAGCTGCTGGGCCATGGTCGCTTCTGTGTGTAGCTGCAGGTCTGTCTTCAGTGGTCTTGGAACAGGACTGGACTGGCATTTTCCCTTGGGCTTTTCTCCTCCTTAGACCGTCCTCCCACCCTGACTGACAAAGGAGGCTCATGGGCACACCTGCTTCTCTGTTCAGAGTAGCATCTTTTCTGCCATCCATGCTGAATTTGGATCCATGCTGGTTCTTGTCTCCTGACCTGGTTAAAACTTTGCACCTACTTGTTGTGAACACTTAGATATAATCACTGTAGTACACTATAGCCCTGTCCTGTGAGCATCACCAGTTCCAATTAGGCTGGGCCACTTCTCTTTATCTTCTAGATAGTAACCTGTGCCAGGCAGTGGTTGCACACGCCTTTAGTCCCAGCACTTGGGGAGGCAGAGGCAGGTGGATTTCTGAATTCGAGGCCAGCCTGGTCTACAGAGTGAGCTCCAGAACAGCCAGGGCTACACAGAGAAACCCAGTCTCAAAAAACAAAAAACAAAAACAAAAAAAAATTAGATACCAGCCTGTGTTAGAGCTGAAGGGGTTTTCAGTTTTTTATTTTTTATTTATTTTTTTATTTTTTTTTTGTCTTTTCAATTTTTCTTTTCTTTTGACACACCAGAAGATGGCATCTGATTCCATTATAGATGGTTGTGAGCCACTATATGGTTGCTGGGAACTGAATTCAGGACCCCCGGAAGAGTAGTCAGTGCTCTTAACTCTTAACTGTTGAACCATCTCTCTAGCCCTCCCATTTTTTCAAAACAAGTTTCTGGCTGTCTTAGAACTCACTCTATAGATCAGGCTAGCCTTGAATTTAGAGATCCGCTTATTTCTGCCTCTCTAGTGTTGGGCTTAAAGACATGCACCACCATGCCTGGCTTTTTTAATCACATTTTCTTTTTTTTTTCTTTCTTTCTTTTTTTTTTTTTTTATTTATTTATTATATGTAAGTACACTGTCACTGTCTTCAGACACTCCAGAAGAGGGAGTCAGATCTTGTTACAGATGGTTGTGAGCCACCATGTGGTTGCTGGGATTTGAACTCAGGACCTTCAGATGAGCAGTTGTTGCTCTTAACCACTGAGCTATCTCTCCAGCCCTTAATCACATTTTCATTAACACATTTTCATACAGGTCTTAAATAATTGATTATTTTGTCAGCTCTCATCTTAACATTTAAGCTGCACAGTCACAGGCTGGTCATTTTTTGATACCTCGTGAGAGAGACACCTTGTATAGATGTTCAGTTTGTGCACTGGTTCAGAGTTCTACACGTATGAGGGTGGGATTCATATCACAGATATTACCATTCATTTGAGAGTATGTTCAGCACATTTGGAGACTGGGCCACTCTCAGAGGACCGACAGCCACCAGTCTCTCTCCATCCCTGATAGCATCGTGCGTGCACATCGTCTCCAGTGCACATGATCACCCTCTTCCAGACATGTGCTGAGACTGTTCCTTTTGGTCCAGTTTCTGCCATCCCTTTGATTTAGACTCTTCCTGCCCAACTCTGTGCCAGGTTATGGCAGGTGGTATGCGCGTTGGCTGTATGTAGTCAGGGTTGTGCTTACAGGACCTGGAAAATGCCTGGGGCACGAGTGATGTAATAGAAATGCAGCGCATCCCGGGTCCTTCCTCACAGAGGGGTCTCCGCAGAGCTGCCTTGTGCTCCCCAGGACTGGAGAAAAGAAAGCATTGGTGTGGGAAGCAGGGCCTTGGGGCAGCCCACTCACTCCTCCTCACTAGAGACCCTGAGCTTGTGCCAGCGTGGCCTGAAAGGCACCGGCGTTAGTTCTGGAAGACCTGCACAGGAGAAGAGTACCTAGCAGTGAGCGACGGCTGCTGCCACACATGGCATGGACGAGCAAGCAAGAATCACGGGATGCTTGGTAGGGACCAGAAGCCAGGGGCTGCAGAATCCCACGGTGAGAAAGACAAAAGCTGGTCAGCTGATGGTCTTAGTTAGGGTTTCACTGCTGTGAGCAGACACCGAGACCCAGGCACTTCTCATAAGGACAACATTTAATTGGGGCTGGCTCGCAGGCTCAGAGGTTCAGTCCATTATCACCAAGGCAGGGGCATGGCAGCTTCTTGGCAGACATGGTGCAGGAGTTGCTGAGAGTTCTTTTGAAGGCTGCTAGTGGAAGACTGACTTCCAGGCAACTAGGATGAGGGTCTTGAAGCCCACACCGACAGTGACACACTTACCCCAACAGGGCCATACCTTCTAATAGTGCCACTCCCTGGGCTGATCATATACAAACCACCACACTGATCCTAGGTATTGGTCAGGGGGTGGTAATGACATGCCACCTGACGTACCTGTTGCTTCTGAGTATTTGAGCTCCTTGGGAATGCTGTCAGCCTAATGGTGTATGCACTAGGAAAAGATTGCCCATGGTCACAGTCCTCTGTTCCTCCTGACCTTAGCAGCCTCTGTTTCAGAACAAATTCCAGGGGAATCTTGGGAGGCTCGAGCTACCAGGGCCTCCTTCATTGCCCGGTAAGCGGGCCTTGGCCCTGGGATGCACAGGTAATATGGCTTAACATGAAATAATGGTTTAACAGAAACTTGTGTAGTTGCTTTCTTCATAGCCCTTGCCTTGCCTAGCTGTGGAAAGGGCTAGTAGACTTCGCTGTCTGCTAGCATCCTTTGGTGGTAAACTCTGACTGTCACAGACCACACCTTCCCAAAGGAATGTTCCAGGAGGAACTTATAGCCTCTGTCCTGATGACCCTTTGGCGTGTGTAACTCTGCAGCACAGGCTGAGTAAGTGCCTGAGCCTCTTACGGTCGCAACTTGTGCCTTTACACCCAGACCACTGGTTTGTGTGACCAGGCCCTGGAGCCCCTCTTTGTTCTACATACCAGCATCAGTGGACTGGACTGCTGCACTGGTTCTAGTCAGCCTCTGGATTCCTGGCCGAGACCCTGCTTCTAAGCCAGCTTGTGCACATGTGCCAAAGGCCCTTCGTAGTGGAGTCTTGCTGCCTCTGGTTTGTCCCCAGACTTCAGGAAAGCCCCAGCCTCTGCAGTAAACCCAGAGGAGGGGACTGCATTCTTCCCTCCAGCTGGAATTTTACTCCCACCCCCTCCCCCAGGCAGACTCCTTATCTATTCAGTTTCTCTGGCCTTCCCCTTAGTCCTCTGGTCCTGTGCTCCTCTGGGGCGGGGCCTCTCCTCTGCAGCTCTCCTGCTTACCCTCTGCCTCACTTTACTGTAAATTGCTGAAGGTGAGGTTTTTAGTCACTCTGTCAGTGCCTGAAACTTCCTAGGCATCGGCCCATGCCTGTAATCTAAGCTATGGGGAGGCTGAGTCAGGAGGATAGTGAGTTTCAGGCTTTCCTTGACTATTTAGCAAGGCCTTATCGCAAGAAAGATGCCACCAGGGCTAGAATGATGGCCCAGAGGCTGAGAGAGCTTGTTGTGCTGTTAGAGGACTGGCGTTTCATTCCTAGCACCTACATGGGTCTCACAGTCACTCATCACTCCAGTTGCAGGGAGTCCCGTGTCTTCTGACTTCCAGAAGCACCAGGTACACATATCATACTCTCAAAGACACTCTTTCCCCATTTACCGAGGAGATGGGGAAGGAATAGTGGCGGGCGGGATGGGTGCCTTATGTCAGGTCCCTTTCTTACACTTCCATTTGTTATAATAAAGACAGGTAATGTTAGTTTTGATTGTCAACTTGACACAGCCGAGTAGCACGTGGGAAAGAGTCTTAGTGAGGGGTTGCTTGGTCAGTTTGGCCTGTGGGTGGGCCCATCTGCAGGAGTCAGTTTTGATTGTATTCATGGAAGCAGAAGACTCGCCCACCTGGGCCATGCCGTTCCCAGGATCCTGGGCTGTGTCCATGTGGAGAGTGAGCAGGAATGTGTGCGTTTATCCTCCCTGCACTAGTACCTGCTGTGTGCTGTCCCGTACTGATGGGCTGTAACCTGGCATGTGAGCCAGGCAGAGCCTTCCTCCCCTAATTGCTTATTGTCAAGTGTTTATCAAAGCTGTGTTCACAGTTCTAATTTTTGAAAGAAAGGGAAGAAAATGGAAGCTTTAGAAACTGTGATTTTATGTGAATTCTGAGTGGGAAGGAAGTAATCCTTTGCAAGTTCCTACCCGAGCGAGGCACTCCCAGGATTCTCCACACCTGCTTTGCAGGCTCTTAGAAACTGTCCTGTTTTTGTTGGAATGTGAGCTTATGATTTTAGAAATCTAGGTGTTTGAGAACAGTCGATCAGCCCAGGAAGCCCCTGGGAATGAGTGGAAATATTGTAAGTAGAAAATATATGCAGTCCACAAAACCTGCGGCTCACAGCTCAGCAGCACCGCATGCTGCAGAGGTTCGTGCTTTTCCCTTGTCCCAGGGCAGCTGGTAGCCATGGACTCTGACGAGCATCACCAGAGCGGCAGAGAACACCTGACAGCAGCCCAGGGAAAAGTCCAAGTGCACATCCTGAGGATAGTGCCCCAGTGCCTTTCTTCTGCTCTGTGGGAGTTGAAGACTTCTAAGCCTGACTAGGGTCGCACACTCTAGTACTCGCTCATTCTTTTTAATGACGTATTTATTTCATGCATAAGAGAGTTTTGCCTGCTGCATGTATGTATATGACTGCTGCCTGAAGAGGGCATCAGATTCCCTCAACTGGAGTAACGATGGTTGTGCTGTACCCTGTGAGTGCTAGGAATTGAGCCCTGGCCTTCTGATCTTAACTGCTGAGCTAGCCCTCCAGCCCTGTTACATTCTTTCTCAGGGAATCGTATGGAACTGTAGTAGAACCTTCAGTAAGGCGAGTTTTGGATCTGTTTTATTCAGAAAAATTGGGGAGGGCTTCATAAGGAAAAATTTCAAAAACTGAAGGACCATAGCCTGAGGTAGGTGAAAATGTTGGGAAAAGCCGCAGGCTTTAGGGACAGTGGTGTGAATCAGGGATTGGCTGATATTAGGGACAAGCCAGAAATCTACTTGGTATGTTTAACCCTAAATCCCCAAGCTGTGGTTTTCAGAATTACATGACAGTGGGTGTGACAGTTGTTGAGACACTGTTGCCCTGGGTGGTGTTTGTGGAGACCCTGGCTGAGGGCTTTCTGTTACAGGGACCTTCTTGGGACAGCTCCAGAGCCAGGGAGCACATGACCCTTCTGAAAGCCATGTGCTTTTTCCTTACTCTCTAGGTGGAATATTTCCAAAATCACCATGCATTTCTGGAAAGTAGCATTAACATTATGTGAATCCACAAATGAACATTTCTGTCTCTTTTTCTTTTTCAGAGAGTGATGGTCTTCAAAATGAAAACTCTGGAAAATTTTAGGTTCTCTTTAGGAACTACAGAAATTGAAGGACAGAAATGTTGTGAAAGGAAGTTGTTGTGAAAGCATGTTTACAAATCACTGACACTGTTGACTGTTCTTTCTAAAATAACCAGACACTTTGAGAAGATTGTATTTATGGTAAAAGGAAACTGGACTAACGATGAGGCCAAAGACTTTTCCTGCCACAACTTACTCTGGAAATAGCCGGCAGCGACTGCAAGAGATTCGAGAGGGGCTGAAGCAGCCATCCAAGTCTTCCGCCCAGGGGCTGCTGGTGGGACCAAACAGTGACACTTCCCTGGATGCCAAAGTCCTGGGAAACAAAGATGCCTCCAGGCAGCAGCAAATGAGAGCCACCCCGAAGTTTGGACCTTATCAAAAAGCGCTCAGGGAAATCCGTTATTCCCTCCTGCCTTTTGCCAATGAGTCAGGCACTTCAGCAGCTGCAGAGGTGAATCGGCAGATGCTTCAGGAGTTGGTGAATGCAGGATGTGACCAGGTGGGTCTGGGGGCCAGCGTCCTTCAGCAGATGTGCAGGCTCTGACCTGTTTGCACACTGCCCGCTCTGTACCCCTTAGCCGGTGGCTGCCTTCTCTCCAAGAGTCTTAGGCACTTCTTGAAATTGTTCGTTGCTGCTTGTTCACTCTGCCGTGGGTTGGTTTGTGCATGCGTGTGGATCCCAAGGTCCTGTGTGTGCTAAGCATACGCTTCCCTCCTCAGCTGTGCCTTCTCCCAGTTCTATTCTTAGCCCTCTCCTTGGGACCTGCTTGGCTGAGAGACGTGCTTCTCTTACCTTGTTTTTGGTTTGTATATTCATTTCCTTCCTGAACGAGTGCTATTTATATATATTTAACACTGATAAACTAGTCTCTGTTTTCTACTGTTTTTGTTTTCTTTTTATTTGTTGACAATTCTATACCTGTTCTTATTCTGATTTCTTATTTATTTATTTGTTTGTTTATTTATTTATTTTTACCAAAGTTTTACCAAAGTTTCATATAGCTCATGCTGGCCTTGAATTCCTAATCCTTCTGCCTGCACCTCCCTAGTACTTAACCGGGGATCAAAGTGTGCCACAGAAGCCAGGTGTTTTCTCCTATTCCAAAAATTAGTGAATATACTGTTACAGAGGATATAGCCATGTGCAGAAAGCAGAGGCATTGATAGACAAGACCTGTGAATCATCAAAATGTGGCGGCTCAGAACCAGTGTCTCCATTCGGGGGCATGGAGCATCTGTTACATGGTAGTATGCGACTGAGAACCGAGTACTTAGGACCCCGTCACCATGTACACATCTGACTGTATCACAGTCACAGCACAGGCTAAGCACACCATAGCACAGGCTAACCACACCACCCGTTACTTCCAGAGGGAATCTCACTAATGTCTGGATCCCAGTTGGAGCACAGGCTGACCACGTTACCCTTTACTTCCTAGGGACTGTCAGTCCTCTTGTAGTTTACTGAACTTAGAGGACTGACTACCATGGTGATGTGTGTGTAAAACACCCCCTGACATTGGGGATGTGCTGCAGTTAACAGCCCTGCAGGCATTACTCAGTGGCGTTACCTTTGTATAGCAGAGCTTTTGAGTGACATGTGGCCTACTGTCGTATGTGAGAGTTTGATGTTAAATATGCTGCCAAGTGCTGCCTTCACAGAACGTGGTGGTCTAGAAGCAGAGAAGGGACAGCTCTGGGGAGACAGCAGAGTGAGGAGGAGGACGGAGCGGGAGTGGGCTTCTAGGCCAACTGCAAATCCTTCTACTGTAAATTAGGTACAAGCAAAAGAGGCAGCCAGAACCTGAAATGTGAGGGAAACAAGTCAAACAAACAATTCAGAGTGCAGGTGGGATCTTATTGAAGGGAAATCCATTAGTTCACTGAGTGCTTCTCTAATACAGTGAAATGCAAATCCAGGAGAGCACCGCAAAGGCCCAGCCATGCCTAATTTATGTTAATTGCTGGCAGAAAGGCCTTCCTTTTTACCATATCAGTGCTCCAAAAATAATTCAGTCAGTTTGCTGTTTAGTGTTCCTTTAAAAGTTAAAACAGCTGCACCCTTCTCCCCCTCCAGCTCAGGCAAGTGCATACACAGACAACAGGAGGGAGGACTGACAGTGTCCTGGAGCTGTGTGTGGGTGGGGTGGAGTTAGAATCTGCACGAGGTGAAAGCGCATTATTACCCTCCCACCTTCTCAGGCCTTAGTGCAGTAGACACACTCTTTAGATGCAACCTGGTCCTTCCCTAGTTTGACTTAAAGTGCCCCTCTAAGCTTCCTGTAATCTAGCAGAGCCGCCTAGTACCATGTTTCCCCGTGGGGTATGGTAGTGGCGGCCCATGGTTTTTCCACGCACACTATTTCTTTTTGAGCCAGGTGCTTGCTGTATGTCCAGACTGGCCTTGAACTCTGGAGCTCAAGTGAACCTCCTGCCCTGCTCTACTGAACTTAACGCCACAGTGATATATATATATATATATTTTTTTTTTTGAGACAGGGTTTCTCTGTGTAATCCTGGCTGTCCTGGAACTCACTCTGTAGAACAGTCTGGCCTCAAACTCAGAAATCTGCCTGCCTCTGCCTCCCAGAGTGCTGGGATTACAGGCGTGCGCCACCACCACCTGGCCGGTAATTTTCTTTTAAATGTCATAGTAAGGTAAAATTTACATTTTAAATGTGCACAGTTTATAAACTTAGAGCCCCATTATTTCACACATTAATTTTCACACATTAATTATACCCATATCTAGCATGTACGGGTACTTTTTAAACCTTTTAAAGTGGAAATATCTGGAAAAAGTGAATGATGTTAGAATATTTTCAGTATAACATTGTAAAGTGTTTGCCAAATAATATACTGTGTATATAATATGTGTAACTTTTACAAATAAATCACATGAAGCCTTATAGGCAGGTAACTAGGTTAATGTTATAGAAGGAGCTAGCTGTTCTTTAGCTGGAGATTGAGGTCTTGGAAAGTGAGGTTCCAATTACACATCACACTCTGCAGCTTTGGTAGCATTCCTCTGTGGGACTTGTGTTCTCTGCTTGAGCTGTAGTGGGTGACGGGCAGGTGGAACCCCTGCATGGTGAGGGTTGCATACTTGGGAGACAGGTGAAGCATGCGCATGGGGTGCAGAGGTGTTGCTTGGAGACGTGTGTGTGTGTGTGTGTGTGTGTGTGTGTGTGTGTGTGTCTGTCTGTCTGTCTGTCTGTCTGCCTTCCTTACGGTATCCATGAGAGGCTGCTGGGTGAGAACGGAGCAGCTGCATGGGGTCCAGTACTGCTAGGTGCCCTGGCTAAGGTTCAGGGTGTGGCTGGGATGGTAGCTTCTGCGACCTTCTGTGGGGTGGTTTCCTGTTCTCAGAGACTGGGGTGTTTTGGAGCCTGAGGTCTTGAGCATGGCTCCTGGTGCAGACTCTGGCTCCTGGCAGTCTTAGAACAGCACCTTCCCCAGGTTGTGTCCCTTAGGGGAAGATTTAGATGAAAAATTTCTTTCAGATAGGAGTGCTAGGAAATGGCGTTGCCTCACTTGAGGAATGCTGTTTTCTCCCTGGACGTCGCATCTGACCTGTGCTTTATGCTTGTCTAACCAGCCTGTAGTCGGTGTCTCTGTCCCTTACAGCTCCTTGGTCCTGGGTTTCTGTGTCAACTGCAGTTTTCCTAACCCACCCACATGTGCTCAAGTCATTCAGGGCTTTAATGGAACCTGGGCGGAGAGAATGTAAACAAACAGACTTTGTACACTGCACAGGCAGTGGTCAGGATGTGCCTTTTTCAGGGTGGCTTCCTGACAATAGGCTCAGTGCGGGGTGAGCACGATGCTCTGGGAAATTAGCAAAGGAAGTCAGTTCGTGACATTCTTAAGCCATCAAGGGAAAAAAACATGAAATTTCCTCAGCAGTCACGCAAGCCTTTGGCAGCACTGCAAAGGGGCAGCGCACCCATGCACTAGGAGCTCACTTAGGCGCGATGGAGCTGTTTGCACAGTCCTACATGCCGTGTGAGATGGGCTACAGTGAGCTGAGGGTCAGAAGAGCCCTACCTGGAGAGCACTTGCCAGTGGCAAGCAGATCCTGAGGAGCTGGGTGCTGGACTCGCACTGAGTGGAGGTGAGGAGTCTGGTTTGACATGCCATGCTTGTCTCCAGGCTCAGTGCTGGATGGGTGTTGGCTTTTCTGTCTATTTTCTGTGTGCTGTAACTTCTCCCTCTCATACCCTCACATCCTGCTGAGGGCGTGGATCAGCAAAATGCGTCTTCTGGCATTTGCTGCCTGAGTGCACAGCCCTTGCAAGCACAGGTATCCCCACCGCTCCAGCTGCAGCTGTGGCCCAACAGTCTGTTCTCCACCAGGGACAGATTTCCTGTCTGCTTACTTATTTGGGGCCTTCAGTGTTGTGTTTTGAGCTTCCCACCTTCTTCCTGGAGGGTCCTGGTGTTTATCGAGCTTGTTTTGTTTCAGCAGCATCCTTTCCTGGAGTCCCCGTGTGCATTTGAGTGATTCTGTTTAGCCCCCTATAGCAATTTGTTTCCGACTCGCAGGGCACTCGATTTAGGAGGCCTGTGACGGCAGGCTGTGGTACTGTGGTTTCACTTCCCCTGCTCTGAGGCGGCCTGGCTTTCAAGAGTCCTTCCAGTGCTCCACAGCCTCCAAGTGCTGGTTAATATTTGCCAAAGCAGATGTGAGTCATACTGGTCCAGGCAGAGGCCTACATCACTCCCCCACACCAAGTGAGGATAGTCCATAATCCACAAAGCAGATCTTTATGAAGTGTATCTGATTAGCATGAAGAGAACTGTAGAGAGCTAGATGTGTCATCACACCTGTGCACACCTGCTGGGTTTGAGTCCTCCCTGGGTGATGTAGGGAGACCCTGTCTAAAGCAAGGAAAGAGAAATGGGAAGAAAGAATGTGCAAAAGACGAAGCCAAGCTGCTGCGCTTGGCTTTGGGACAGGATCTGCCTCTGCTGAATCTCTTAAGTACAGGTTTTGGCAGTGGAGGATAGTGGGTTTAGATCTCGATATTTCCTTCTCCTCCCTTTTTGAAAGGGACCCACTTTCAACATGAACCTCCCCTGAAATACTAGTAAGTGGGGAAGGAAGAAAGCTTCTTTCAATTTGCTATGCTGGTGACAGGAAATGGTTCACAATGGTCTTTGGGTGGGACAGCTAGCTATTTGCCTCAGCCATCTTCTCCTCTTCTTCCTCTTCCCCTTCCTCCTCCTCTTTTCTTCCTCCTCCACCTCCTTCAATGGCTTTCAAATCTTTTGGCCCGGCCAAAAGGTAAACTTGGTGAAAAAGGATTTTAGGTAGCATGGGATGAGTGGCAGAGTACGTGCCTAGCACACTCCCAGCCCTCAGAAAGCCCAGTAGGTAAGTAGGATGACTGAGGAGATACAAGGAGTTTCTAGCTGCCATCCCTGCCCTTGGGCCTTCTCTCTGCTAAATGAGGTCGGCCCCTTTGTGGACCCTTAGCAAATACAGAAAGATGTAAGGCAAGAGCTGGCTGCCTCCCACCCATCCCAGCCGTGCTCAGGCCCAGCCCTGTCTTCAGCTTTGGAGATTAGATAGATCCAGGGTGCTGTGGCTATCGAAAGAGTGCCTGTAACTTTATAGACATGGGTATGACCACTCTTTAACATTTTGGGCTTAAAATTGCAGTATATGACTATACTAGGACATGGTTTTAAAGAAAACCCCAGCAAAATAGGTTCTCATTGTATGTGGCAGCGTGTGACCAGCTCTCAGCACCCTGGGTCTTTTCACATCTGGAAATATTTCCCACCATCCTGAGAAGGGCGCTAGAGAACCTGTAGCCTTAGACTCCCCTGTGCCCTTTGTCCTGCTCTGGTCCTGTGGATTTTGTTCTCAGACTTCCTGGTGCTGTCCCCTCACCCCACCCCAGGCTGTCTTGAGGCAGTGTTTCAAATGACCCTTTCCCCCAATCTCCATTTAAGTTAGATTCTTTTTTTTCTCTCATCACTCTGTAATTCCTTCTTGACATTTATCAGAGCTTGTTGCAGTGGTAGAGCACTGTAAGCCATAGCCCAGGACACAACGGATGTTTTCTTAGCCACCAGTGTCTGGAGCTCAGGGCCGAGCAAGCACAAAGCTAACTCTAAGCAAGTCAGGGGCAGGCACTTCAACAAGAACATCCTCATGTCATTCAATACCAGTCTAAAGCATGGCTTTTAAAGCTTGCACTGTAGTCTGTTGGTGAAAGAGCATCTTCTTCACAAACTGGAACCAGTGAGTCTCCCTGCGCGGAACTGATTTCCTTAGTGTAAATGTTAGGAAGGGAATTACTAAGGTAAATGGCATTTAGTCGTTAGGCTTCGGCATGCAGTCCCTGCTCACCCGGAGTAAGGAGCAGCACTGGGGTCGTTGTCCTTTATGTTTGATCCTGGCGTGGCTATGTGCAGGGAGGTAAGTAGGTGGCTATTGTTAGAGGCTCCTCCCATTGAGTACCAGAGGCTGACCTGCCCCTGTTCACTCAAGAAGGAATCTCTCTCCTCTCCAGTAGGTATATCTGTGATGCTGTAAGTCTTAGCCGACTTTAGAATCCCACTCTTTGTCAATTTTAATTTTTGAAAGAGCTGACAGTGGTCAGGGGATGGGTGAGACCTGGTTGTTGGGAAGAAGCCAGCAACACAGCGTGGAGCCAGTCCTTTCCTTCTTCGTTGCAGCAGCCAGGGTCCAGGTGATCCTCACAGCCCATCTCTGAGCTGAGACCCCTACGATAGGCAGCCTCTCCCCCTGATCCCAGCCCTCAGTACAAATGCTGTCATTTTCTTCGTGTGTCACAATGTGAAGATTGCTGGCGATCACAAGTAGGTTTACTTGAAGCCTGTTTTGTCACCCTGAAGTTGTCTGTCACAATTATGTGGTGGTCAGCTGGACTCCCAGGCTGTGACACCAATGTAGCTCAGATTAGGAACCACAGCAGCCTGCTGGAGGGGTTGGGGGAAGGCTTGGAATTCCAGTCTTGGGTTTGCACTGCCTGCCGGAGAGTTTTAAAACCTTTCTGTTGCCAGCAAACCATTTTGTGGATCTAGAGTAGGGTACAGGCTGGAGATACGACACAGTCGAGAGCACTGGCTGTTTTCTAGAGGACTGGGTTTGGTTCCCAGCACCTGAATGGCAGCTCACAGCCATCTGTAACTCCAGTTCCAGGGACCCCCTCCTCCTGGCATCCTCAGGCACTGCTGCACGGTATGCAAACATGCAGGAGGCCTCAGATGTTGGTAAGTGGTCCTTATGTCTTTAGTGGGTTGTGGGGACCTCTTGGAGACTTTGCTTTTTGACCCATGTCCCTCGGCTCAACACTGCTCTCCCCAGCCTCCCTGTGTCGGGAACAAGGTGCTCAGTAGTAGTAAGAATTCAGGAATTTGGTTTCTTTAAAAAGCACAGAAATACTATAAGAATGTTTTCGTTTTAATCCCAGGTGTGGGATATGGGGCTGTCCACAGCCGCTGATCATGATTTGCCCTGTGCTCTAGAAGGGTCATGATTTTGCCAGCTGCAGATAATTCCTGCAATTGTGTGAGACTTGGAATTCTGGGAACTTTTAAGAGCGCATATAAATGCTAGGGCCCCAGAAGTGGGGCAGCAGGGGGGTAGGTGGTTGTTTTTGTTGGTTATTGTTGATCTGGGTTTGTTAAATAGTCATGCACAAAGAAGAAACAACAAGAAGAAATTAAATATTCTGATGGTGAAGGTCAGACTTGCCCCCAAGGAACTTGGTGTCTGTAATCAGCAGGAATAAATCAGCAGTAACATTGCCCCCTTCTGACCTCTGGCTTTATTTAGTGATCTCTTATTTATTTATTTGTTTGTTTGTTTATTGTTTTTCGAGACAGGGTTTTTCTGTATAGCCTTGGCTGTCCTGGAACTCACTCTATAAACCAGGCTGGCCTCTAACTCAGAAATCTACCTGCCTCCCAATTGCTGGGATTAAAGGAGTGCACCACCACGCCCAGCTTAAGGATCTCTTTCCTTTCCTCTGTGTACCTGTTTCTCTCTTATCAAGTGTTAGGGTGCTGGGAGGGTGGAAGAGAAGATTCCACAGAGTAACAAAGACAGGCATCACTCGGTGACTCTGCAAGTTTCAGGCAGACAGACTGTGGACGCACCACCTGTGCTTGCTGGCCATAGATGCCCAACCCTGGGGCTTACTGCCATAGGTAGAAAAGGGCAGCTGGAGTGGCAGGATGTGGCTGTCATCCAGCATCACAGTAGGTAGGGCAGCAAGAGCTCTTTCTTCAGAGCTCCCTTCCTAGGCTGGGGCCTGGGAGCTAAGGAGCCGCAGCAACAGGCCCACCACCAGCCCAAGGCCGTTCCTGACAATGCTGTGTGCTGTCAGTTAGGAAGAAAGCGACTGAGGCTCTTAGTAGGAGTCTGTAGTATAACTGCATCATCTGGCATTATCACTAGAGAGAATCTTGTCCCTAGAGTATTGAGTTAAATACTCTTGCGTCATGAACTGTCTTGCGGAGTAGGAAAGAACGCCTTCCTGCACGGTGGCCAGCACATGGCTGGAGCATGGTGGCAAAACCCAATGCCATCTGCCATATTGTGTCAAATAACAAAGATCATTGTCCTCTGACCAGCTTTCAGTGTTCAGGTCCCCTTTTCTTTGGAATCACATGAAGATTTCCTCAACCCCAAATATCTGAAAGCCCTGGGTATACAATTCACTGGTTATGATATGAGAAGAATTATTAATCATATGATAGGCATAAAAGTTGTTTTGTATAAAAATAAGTGATTAACAACAAAAATTTTATCTCAGCCAGCAAGTAAACATTCAGTGTAAATTTGACATATTGTCATTTGGTTTATAAGAGCTTGTATTCAGTGAAAAAGCCTTGGCTGGTGACAAGTGACATCTGGGAGTTCCCAAGAATGTGACAGAGTAGAACAGAGTGAACCCTGTGTCAGCTGTGTCTTCGCGTCCTAAGGCGGCTCCAGGAAGCTTTGTGGCTGTTCCCTTCCCTTGTTGCCTCCAGCCTTCTGTTCAGCCTCACTGTTGCTTCCTGGTTTTCTGATTTACTTTGGGAAAGTTCAGGCAAGCAGCAGCCGCCTCCCCCAGCGGGAATGAGCCAGTCTTGGTGGGATGGTTCAGGTGTGGCCCTGTTCACAGCTCTGCCTTTGGGTGTCCCAGGAGAGCAAAGGGCCTGGAGCAGAGACCTGTCCCTCTTCAGATGCTGACGATGGTTTCAGGGCCCTTCCCCAGACAGGAGGCTTTGCGGCCTCTGCGCTCTGTCTGGTGCCTGTCCCTGTGCCCCCTTGCCCTCTCCGGCCCAGGACAGCCCTGGGCACTTCCTGTTTCTGTAGGCACGGCTCTCTACTCCAGCCGCGCTCAGTGGGTGCTGACCTCGGTGCCTGCTGCTTTTTCAAAGTGCTTTCAACCATGTGTTGTCACTGTAGATCTCTGCTCTGCATCTAGGTTCTGTTGCCTTGACCCAGTGACTCTCCCAGCAGGCTTCCAAATGCAGCATCCAGCACCTCCTTTGGTCCCCTGTGTCCCTCTTCCTCCTCCTGTCTGTCCCACTTACCCAGCAGACTGCATTATTTCTCATGCTTCAAATGGCTCTGCCTTTTTCTCCCTGCCACCAAGCTATGTGACCTTATCCTCTCTGGCTTTGCTCATATTGTCATTCCAGCTGGAGTGCAACCCCCTACTTGAGCTACATAGTCACACACCCACTGCCCTGTGGTCTCTGCAGCCATTTGGCTCAGTGTGGGCTGGGTCCAGTGCAGGCCGGCCCTCAGCTTTCTGAATCCCTGTTTGTATGAGAGCCTCCTGGTAAGTCCCCTCTACAAGGGACCACCACTTCAACCCAGTTTGTCCACAGTTGCTAAACCACATAGGGGGAGGGGGAAGGAGGGGGAAGAAAAGGGAATGAGGAAGGTCCTCCTGTTTATTACCATGGAACATCCTCAGGAGGAAAATTGAGCCATCATCAGCCCACCACCCATAGGCAGTTAACTGTTGGTTGGTTATGTGAATTTTATAACTGTTTTACAGAATTTCAGAAAGTTAGATCGCATACTGAAGCTCTGTGTGTGCGTCCACCAGCTAGGGTGTGAAACTGTCCCCTCTGCTTTCTTCTTCTCATCTGTCTCTGGGATTTTTAAAAACAAATCTTAAATCGAGTCAGGCGGTAGTAGCGTACGCCTTTAATCCCAGCACTCTGGGAGGCAGAGGCAGGTGAATTTCTGAGTTCGAGGTCAGTCTGGTCTACAGAGTGAGTTTCAGGACATCCAGGGCTACACAGAGAAACCCTGTCTTGAAAAAAGCAAAAACAAGCAAAAATCTTAAGCTGAGGTACAGTATCTAGGTGTTTTAAGACCAAATACTGGCCTGCTGTCCCTCATGAACACATAGGATACTACTCTCTAAGTGACAAAAGAACACAGGCTGTGGGCTGGGAGGATGCGCCTCGGGTCACACACACGTATGCAAGTGTGCAGGCCTGGGATTGGATCCCCAGGACACACAGAACAGCTAAAGTTCAGGGTCAGCCATGGCCACACAAGGCCTGGTCTCAGAAAACACCATTTCATCACCAACAAACTTCAGTATTTGAGAGATTAAAAATGCGTATCAAATCTGGGTGTGGTGGGACATAATCTGTAATCCCAGCTCTTTGAAGTTTGAGATTACATGTTGAAGGTCCTATCACAAAAAACAAAAAGAGCACTTGGGAGGCAGAAGGAAGCGAACCTCTGTGAATTCAAGACCAGCTTGGTCTACATAGTGAGTTCTAGGGCAGCCATGGTTTCCCCAAAAAGTTATCTAAAAGTTAATGTAAAAATGCAAAATAATTTTCTTTGTACGATTCAGGTTTAAAGACCTTATGCTTGTCATCATAGTAAAAAATTACTGCCATCACTTTCTAGCAGGCATGGGCTCTGATGGTTAAGGGTGTGAGGAGGGACCCTGAGGTAGCGCGGAAGGAAGAGCACTTGGCCAAGCCTCCAGATCTGAATTTGATCCCCCAGGGACGGACTTCCACACAGGGGCTCGGCAGGCTTTGAGAGTACTGTGTGAGCTGTGTGTTGTTCCTGGACCTCTGGTGAAGAGTATCAGGCTCGTATGAATGTGGCCTCCCTGATTATACTGCCCTGGCAGCATTATGGAGGAAGACAGGCCTCAGACCCACACTGTCACAGTAAGTGGCAGTGCCTGAGACATGCTCACCTTCCCTCCTACCTCTCTGCGGTCATCTGCCTGGGCAGTTCCCTTTTTACGCTGAAGCCTTCTCTCATCTTCCAATCTAGACAAGATAGTCGCTATGGCTACAGTCCTCCGCTCCAGATCAGAGAGAAGGTTGTATTCAGTTAACCCTATAATAAATTGTTTTGTTTTGTTTTTAGTAAATTCTTGCTTCCTAATTGAATTCTGAGTATTTTACACTTGCGTCGGCAGAGGCGGCTTCCTCGCTTCCGTTTGATGGTAGAAAGGGGCGCTTGCCACTTAGCAGGAGGGATGGCGGGTTCCAGAGCTCATTCTAAAATTGTATTTATTTTTATTTTATGTGTATGGTATTTTGCCTACTTATATGTCTGTGCCAGAAGAGTACATTAGATCCCTGGAACTCACGTTACAGATAGCTTTGAGTCACGATATAGGTGCTAGGAATTGAATCCAGGTCCCCTTGAAGAACAGTCAGTGGCCTTAACCATGAGCCATTTATTTTGTTTTATTTTAATACCAAGGCTATTATGTATCCCAGGCTAACCTTGAACTCACAGAGATATGCCTGCCTCAGCTTCTCAAGTGCTGGGATGAAAGGTCTGTGTCAGAAATGAGTCTTCATAAGGGAAGTATCCGTGACTGATAGCATCCAAGCCTGTTTTCCAGGCTGTGGGGAAAATCTTGAACTGGTCAACTAGTAAGTACAACCGTTACAAGGTCTCCTCCGGGGATTGGCTCCAAGACACACAAATACTAAAATCTGAGGTGGCTTAAGTCTCTTATAAACTGTGGGAGGACCTGTGACCACTGAGCTGCCTCAGCTCTGAACAGTTGTTACATTG
Organism: Apodemus sylvaticus; assembly: GCF_947179515.1. Taxonomy (NCBI): domain Eukaryota; kingdom Metazoa; phylum Chordata; class Mammalia; order Rodentia; family Muridae; genus Apodemus; species Apodemus sylvaticus. Next base: position 69,812,851 of record NC_067479.1, read on the forward strand.
CATTATTTAGTGAATGACAAGGGGGGGGGGGGACGACACAGTACTTCTTGAATCCAGACAATATTTTTCAGTTAAGCATATATTCATTGTACAGAGCAGTAGGCCCCGTGGCGGGTTTGTATACAGATTCTCTGGTCACTCGTCCCTTCTTCATCTTTCTCTCTCCTCCTCATCCCCAGTCTTCCTAACTTCATGTCTTATAGTCATATTTTTATTTTAGATTTTAGTGTGTAATCTGTGCATAGAATTGTGTGTGTGTGTCTGACTGTCTGTGTCTGTGCACATTTGTTGTATTTGTGGATCCAGGCAGCGTGGACACACATGTGCCACAGCATGTGTGCAGAGGGCAGGGACATCCGTGGGCAGTTCTCATTTTCCTTGCTTGAGGCAGATTTCTTGATTCCCGCCCCCCCCCCCCATACACATGCCCAGTGCGTGTCCATTCCCGGAGGTTCTGCTGTCTGCCCCTCCCACCTCCCAAGCAGCAGCACAGGTTCACAGGCACATAGGATTAAGCTCCAGTTTTGCAAGTCCTGGGACTTCAAGCTGGTGCCCTCACACTTGTGCTTGGAGCCAGACATCTTCTCAGCTCCTATGTCCATAACACTAAGGCTTGACTCTGCACAGGAGGGAAACACGCCACCTGGCTTCTACCTTGGCTGGTTTTGCTCCATAGATGACCTCCAGTTGCATCCACTGTTATTGATTGATTGATTGATTGTCGTTCTTACAAATGTGACTCTGTCCTTCAATATGGCCTAATAAAACTCCTTTGTGCTAACCTTTGTGTCTTTTTTGTTTATTGCTGGGCACTAAGGCTGGTTCTATCACTTGGTTTTTGGTGAATAGTGAGCACAGATAGGTATTTCTGTGGTGTGTGCATGGGGCTCCTGCAGGTAAACCCAGCAGAAGAGAGCATCAGCTCCGGTGGGACATGAGTTTCAGTTTGTGAGCTGCCTGATTGAGAATGGATCTGAGTCCTCTCTGCAAGAGCTGGAAGAATTTAACAGACCAGATGTTGTCTTGTTTGTATCTTTGTGTTTTGTTTTGTGTGTTAAGTTTGTATCCTGCAACTTTGTTAAAAGTGTTCACTGAGATCTGAGAGTTTTTCTGGAGGAGTCTCCATGATAGTTTAAGTATAGGATTATATTATCTACAAATAGTGATAATTTGACTTCTTGCTTTCCTGTTTATAGCCCTTTCATTATTTCTCTTCCTTTATTAATCTGTCTACATATTGAAGCACTTTATTGTATAAGGTCAGTGAGAATGGATTGATTTTAGTATAATGTTTGCTATAGTTTGTCATATACAATATTCATTATCTGGATGCTGATGTTCTTTCTATTCCTAATTTCTCCAGGGCTTTTATCATAAAAGAATTTTGGACTTTGTCACAGGCCATTTCCGAGTCTCTTGATGATTTCTGGGTTCTCTTCCCAGGTGTACCTACCTGCTTTTTTGCATGTGTTACTTTGCGTATATTGAACCAGCCTTGCATCCCTGGGCTGAACTGGCTGGATTGTGGTATATGATTATCTATACTCATTAGAGAAAGATGTTTTTGTTTTCTGATCTTGTTGAGAAACCCCGTGTGGTAGGGCAGACTGGGATTTTTTTGGTGGGGAGGGGTTGTAACAGCTTTGCTTTGATTTTATGAAAAATAAAAAGCAAATGTCAGCTCTAGAAAATAAAACATTCATTTTCTCTGTGTAGGAGAATGATGTCGTGCTCAAAGCTGGGCCTCAGGAATAGTTTTGTCACCTGCTCTAACCATCCTGATGCTTCTGACTTCTGGGAAATCTAGGAGCAAAGCATTCATGCCAAGGATGGCTGTGCTGGCAGCTTGCACCCACTTTACATGGACAGAATGCCTAGCAAAGGCAGCTTAAAGGAGGAGAGGATTATACTGTCTCACAGTTGTAGAGAATAGTCCGTCATAGCAGGAGAGTCAGGACAGGAGCTTGGAACCTCTGCTGGCATTAAGTGTTTGCTCCCTTTCTCCTAGTGCTCGGTGCAGAACTGCAGCTGCAGTGAGCAGTGGTGCCCACATTTCGTGGGTCTTCTCACTTCAGTCAGTCCATCCAACCTAGAAGCTCCCCGTAGACATGTCCAGAGAACTGTTTCCATGGCGATTCTCAATGCCATCAAGGTGACAGTGAACAGCACACCACCCCAGTGTTGTGTGCAGGACATGGTGGGTATGGTTTTCCTCTAATGTGCCCCAGTCTCTCTGCGTGCTGTCCTCTGGCCTCATCCTTGGGGCGCTGCACTGGACAGTGACAGGCAAGGTCAGCAGGTAGGACTTTCCCTGGTAAGTAAGGCTGCATGAATGTTTGTGGAGTTGTCTGTGGGAAGTTCCCAGTTTCTCTTTGTGATGTTCTTGTGCTGGCTCAGAACTGGCAGCCTTTCTGTAGGTCAGTGAGAGCTGCCCTGGGTAGCACAACCTCTCCGCAGGCTGCTGCTGTTCTAGGCGTTAGATGTGGTGAGATGTAGAGAAATTTCATTGCAGATGAGAACTTTCTGGATGCTTTTAAGGAAATGAACAATACAAAGGAGAAGCAGCTTTTTATTTTTTTTTTGCAAACTTCTGGTTTTCAAAACAGATTGTCTGGTTCTCTAATTTTTTTGCGGTCCCCTGACTCTGTATAGGAGTACTATTTAGGAGACATTTATAAGTTAGGTGTCTTAGGGTTTCCATTGTTGTGAAGAGACACCATGACCATTGCAACTCATAGAAAACATTTGCCTGGCAGTGGTGGTGCATGCCTTTAATCCCAGCACTTGAGAGGCAGAGGCAGGCAGATTTCTGAGCTCGAGGCCAGCCTGGTCTATAGAGTGAGTTCCAGGACAGCCAGGGCTATACAGGGAAACCCTGTCTGGAAAAAAACAAAACAAAAAACAAACAAACAAAAGAAACCTTTTAATTGGGGCTGGCTTACAGTTTCAGAGCATCAGTCCAGTAATGTCTTGCTAGGACGATGGAAGCAGGCAGGCACATGTGGTGCTGGAGGAGCTGAGAGTTCTACATCCTGACCCCCAGACTACAAGGAGAGACTGTCCCATACTGGGTGGGTTTGAGCATGTATGACCTCAAAGCCAGCCTCTGCAGTGACATACTTCCTCCAACAAGGCCATACCTCCAATAAGACTGTACCTCCTAGTAGTACCACTCCCTGTGGACAAGCATTCAGACACACGAGTCTGTGGGAGCCAGACACAATGTGGGGTTCCTATCAAACCCCACATTGGGTATTATTAAAGCCAAAGTTAATTGCTTGTCATCTCATGACAGCAGCTGGTCAGGACTTCTGAAGTTGTGGTTCGTGATGTGTGCACCGTGGTTATGATGCAATTCACTGTGCTCGCTGCTCTTGATGGTGTGCTGCAGTTTCCCTCAGTTCCATCTCAGGAATTGTGTCCTCTGAGGGTCAGATATCCAGTATGTTTTGGAGTCCTAGTCCCTTCTGTATCTGAACTGTGGGGTGTCAGGCAGGGCAGGATTCCGGGACAGCCACAGAGCTGCCCAAACCCCACCCCGCTCTCCTCCAGGCACTGGCATCTTTCCACACCTGTCCTTTCATCTGCGCCACAGCCCTGGAGCGTCCTAGCATGTGGAGAGAGGGAGGGCGTGGCCCTTTCAGCCGCTCAGCAGCCTGTTCTTCAGTCTGCAGAGAATTGGTTCCAAGACGCCTTCTCCTATGAATACCAAACTCCATGGGCATTTAAGTCCTTTGTATAAAACCGAGTAACAGGAAGAGGTAGGATGAGCCTGCCATCCCAGCACTCGGGAGGCTGAGGCAAGAATGAGGGTCAAGTATTTGAAGGCAGCCTGCACTGTGTGACAATACTTCGTCTCAGAAACAAGAAGGCAGAACACCAGGGTGCTCACATAGTATCTGTACGGATGGACGCTGTTCACATGCCCCTGTGAGGTCTGTATAGTCTATGTTTAGTGTCGTTTTCATATAGATGCCATACACAGTTGTTAGACTGTATTGTTAGAGAATGACAATAACAATACAAGTGTGGACATGATTAGTACAGATCAGTTTACCTTTGAAGTTTGTTTTTGACAGGCTATAGTCCAGGCTGGCCCCATTTCACAATCCTTCTGCCTCAGTTTCCTGAGAGTTGAAATCACAGGCTTGGCCACCACACCCAGATATTTTTTGAATATTTTTGCATGTGTGTATGTGTGTATATACATAAGTATGTGTGTAGAGGTGTGTGCCATGCATGCTCATGTGGAAGTCCTAGGCCAGTGCCAGGTGTCTTCTTCAGTCACCGTCCACACTCATTTGGAATTAGGTTCCTCTCTCTGTGCAGCCTTCCATCTGATGGTCTGACCCAGCTAAGCAGGCAAGAGGTACTGAGGGTCACAAGATCCCCTAGCATTAGAATAGAGTGTGGTGTGCGGAGAGATCTGTCTTCTACCAATGCTGTATCCTCAAGGACCCAGAAAAGAGCCTCGTGTGTGTGTGTGTGTGTGTGTGTGTGTGTGTGTGTGTGTGAGAGAGGGAGAGGGAGAGGGAGAGGGAGAGAGAGAGAGAGAGAGAGAGAGAGAGAGAGAGATTGCTTTTTTTTGAGACAAGGTTATAGTATGTAGTCTAGGCTAGCTCTCCTGCCTCTTTATTGATGGTATTAATAGGTGTGAAGTGCCCTACCCAGTTTGATTAATGGGTTTGCATGAAAGAAATCCAGCTGAATACAGTGCAGAGGCTCTGCCACTGAGCTGTGACCTCGGCCCAGGATGCGGCTGAGTCACTCACTGGAAAGGACTTCTCCTTGAACTGCCTGTTTCATGATGGAACCCACACTTCGGGCCACTTTCCCACTTGGCTCCCATCGTGATTCTGGGCCTAGTGTTAGTGCAATTTTTGTTTTGGTGATTCTGTTGGTTGGAGACAGGGTTTCTATTAACCCGGGTGTAATTGAACTCTGCATCATTGTCCTTAGCCTCTTACGTGCAGGGGTTGCAAGTGTGGGACACCATTCCTGCTCGTGCCACTCTAAAATGTGGCTGGCAATGCCAAGGATGCTGGCGGGGTGTGGAGCCTGGTGCAGCCCCTGGCCCCGCATCAGCCTTGCTCATCCTACAGGCCTCTCATTCTGCCGTTTGCTCTGTAAGTTTTCAAGGGCTTAGACTCCACTTATTAACTGTCTAGCAAAAGTGTAGGGTGGATTTTATTTTCTTTCTTTCTTTCTTTTTGGTTTTTTGAGACTTGAGACAGAGTTTCTCTGTGTAGCCATGGCTGTATGGCTGTCCTGGAACTCACTCTGTAGACCAGGCCGGCCTGCTTCTGCCTCCCAAGTTCTGGGATTAAAGGTGTGTGCCACCACCGCCCGGGGTAGGGTGGATTTTCTAAAATAATGGTAAGGTAGCACTAGATAGAATAGTTCCTACAAGAGTTGGACACTTAGTTAACAATAATAAATATAGCACTCTATCCTATATTTTTGGCTTTGAACTTGACAACAGCCAGCTAGTATTTAACCCTGAGTCTTTCAGACCTAGAAAAAATACATAGTAGGAGCATGGTGCTGGCAGACACTGGACCACCCTGCCCTCACTCTTCACAGGGAGCCTCTCAGCTGTTGAGAAGAGACATCTCAGAAGATGCAGTCCACTTGGACCCTGCCATATGAGCTTTGGTCTTAACTGCCCTCCTTTAACGTGAGTGTAGTGGCCATGTTAAAAATATGAGTCTTGGAGCCAGGAAATGGCTCGGTCAGTAAAATGCTTGCTGGGCACACATGAGGACCGGGTTCAGATTTCAGGCTCTGTGTAAAAAGCTAAGCATGACAGTTTGTACCTGTAATCCAAGCTCCTGGGGATTCCTGGCCAACCTTTCTAGCTAAATTAGCTAGCTCCAGGCCAGTAGAAATACAGTGGACTGCAATAGAGGAAGAGAAGATACCCAGGACCAATCCCTGTCCTACACACACGCACACCCCCCCCCCAAAACAAACAAGACACACACCCACAATGCCCTGGAAGGAGACAGCAAAAGACAGTGCAGCTTTCATGCGTGTCTGAGCCCCTGGGAGGGGCCAGTAGGAGATGTGGGACTCCACTTCTGACTGAACCAGAGCTGACACATGCTGACTGCGACTTGTGAAGCGGAGCGGATGCTTCAAAAAGTAGCTAAGAGGCAGAAGAAGCAGAGAGCCTCCTGGGTCTGGCCTGCTGGATGCTTCACCAGTGTGCGTTTCTGTGGAACTGTCACCACAGCCACCACATTTTAATGATAATTTTACAAAAGCTTTCTAGAAGCCCAGTGATTTGTGGTGTTCCTACTTCAAATGTCTTGAAGAACTTCACTTATCAAAGATGCTGGATTGCTGGCAATTTCTTATCCATAAGCAAAACTCAGTGGTTTTTTGTTGTTGTTGTTGTTGTTTGTTTTGTTTTGTTTTTTAAGTAACTATCTTGAATTGCATCTAAGATAAGCATAAATCATAAAAGATCATTTGTGAGAAGAAAAATGTCATGTAGCTTGCAAGAGCAGTTTCTGCAGAACTCCTTAGAGGAGAGGGTGGCAGAGGAGCCGGCCCAGGAGTGAGTCCTTCATGACTCTGAGTCAGGGGAGCAGTACGCCTGCCTAGCTCTTAGAGCTGAGCATGCAGCGGTGAACGGAGCAGAGGCACACTGTAGTGGCTGGCATCCCCCCCCCTTCCCTCCCTCCACTTGTAACTGACAGTGGCTATAAACTCAGTTTCTGGCCGGAAGAGCTGGAAGGACAAGGAACAAGGACAAGGAGAGTAGGGCATGGAACCCACAGCCCAGGTTTTACTGTCACTGCAGGACCTCGCTGCTGCTGACCGATGCTGAGTAACGTTGCCAGTGTTTACAAAAGCAGTGAGAGTAACGGAACATCGTGAGTGTGTGTGTGTGTGTGTGTGTGTGTGTGTGTGTGTGTGTGTAAACCTGTGCATGTAGAAGCCAGAGGACAGCTTAGTTGTTTCTCAGGTCTCGTCCTCCTTTTTGTTATCATTGACTGTCTGCTCGCTGTTCTGCAATGAGCTGGTGGGTCCTGCTGGCCAGATAGTGAGCTGGGTCAGTTGTCTGTTCTCCCCTGGGCTGCAGTGTCGTCTGTGTCTCTACGCCTTGCTTTACTAGAAGTACTGGGATTTGTTTGTTTGTTTGGTGTTTGTGGGTGTTTTGCCTGCGTGTATATGCATCGCCTGTGTGCCTACAGATGTCATCAGATCCTGCTACTGAGAGCAGATCCCCTAGAACTGAGTTACAGGCAGTTGAGCCTCCAAATGGGTGCTGGGAATCAAATGAAAGTCCTCTCCAAGAGCAGCCAGTGCCCCACATTATCTCTGGTGCCCGTTTCAAAGACCTTAACCAAAGCGCTCTGTGGCGTGTGTTGCAGGCCTGTGCTCGTCCCAGCCCTTCCCATGTGCCTCCTCCTCATCAAGGATGTCCACCCATCTTGTGCTTGACAAACTATACCTGCTCTATAGAGCAGGACTTTGTGATCCACCTTCTTCATTGTGTGGTAGTCTGTAATGATGGATGTGGCCAATTCAGCTGGTAGGCTGTGTGAACTGTGGTGGCACTGGCACCACTGTGGTGACACTGGCACCACTGCCCTTCTTCTGTTGTCACGCTGAAGGACGTTTACAAGGTCTAGTTTCCATTGTAGACAGGAGAGAGATAATCTGTCACTGCTGTGTGAGACAGTCTCCAAGAGTGGCCATGTTACCTTGGGCTGTGGGGTTTATTTTGAGTTTCTTTAATTTGGGCCAGTTCTCCTTTTTCCATTGTCTGTGCAAGTCCCTAGCCTTGCTGTGCTCTCCTGCATCCTGAATGTTTGCCAGTGGAATGGGTGTGAGCCTTCGCTCCCGGTTTGTGGAATGAAGTTCCGTGTTTACTAATGGCATGCAATTTCTTTGACTATTTGGGTTTTGCCTGTTAGGGTTCTGGGATTGAATCTAGGGCCTTGTACTTGCTGGGACAGGCATTCTGTTTCCCCCGTTCAGACTTTACCCATTTGAACCTAGGAAACTAGTCACACCAAGGTTCAGTTTCTTGGTTTGGAAAGATTAATGTCCACAATTTAGAGTAAAGAGTGTGGGGACCATGCTCACAGCTCCTGGTTCTTGGTGGTGGTGGTGGTGGGGTTTATCAAGACCAGGCGTCTCTGGGTAGCTGAGGCTGTCCTGGAACTTGTTCTGTAGATCAGTCTGACTTTGAACTCACAGAGCTTTGACTGCCTTTGCTTCCTGAGTGCTTTGCTCAGTTCCTGGGTCTAAGCATGCCTTGGTCTTCAACCATTCTGAGGGGCACTGCTACCTAATGGGAGAGACCCTGTCTAAAGCCACAGGAGCTAAACAAAGAGGTTGGTTGGTTGGTTGGTTGGTTGGTTGGTTGGTTGGGACTGGCAAGACCCCCCTGAACAGAGAAGGCTCCAACAGAGTCTCAGGAGAATCATATGGACCTGTAGTTCAGGGTGGAGACTGGCCATGGCAGCTGGACAGTGTTAAGACCACTGCTCTCTGTCTGCCACAGCCTGCTGTACAGCTGCTCACCTCTGCCCGCCTAGGTGCCTCTCCACGGGGGTGGGGGGTGGGGGGATGGGGGTGTTGTCCTTTGTGGTTGAAGACACAGAAGCACAGCTCTCACCTCAAAACCACGGATTCAGAGCTGAGTCCGAGTGACCGTGGCCCTGGGCAGAGATTTAGGTTCCCTCCAAATACACATGCAGCCTGACAAATGGTGGCATGAAGTTTTATGATAACCAAATAAAGTCATAAACTAAGGAAACATTAGGTGGGCAGAGCAGGAAGATCTCAGCCGGTGACCTCAGATGCCATCTGATAGCATTCTTAGCCTTCGGATTAGTGGAAGTTAGGGGTCTATTTGTACATTCCAAGGGATTTACCTCGTTCGTAGTCACAAAGGTGTTAGGTCACACTCAGGTGGACAAGGAATGCCAACTAAGGGGAGTTACACATAGTGCAGGGTGTGGCAGGGCATGGCAGGGTGCTAACTGGCTCTTAAGGGATGGGTCAGAATTGGGGACAGGTAAGAAGGAACTTGAGTTCCCACAGCCGCAGAGGCTACTGTGTGTGCAGTGGGGGGGCGGGGCGGGGCAGGGGGTTCTAACGGCACCATTACCAAGTCTTAGTTCCTGAACATAGAGATAGTACAGAACTCCCAGGAGAGTCTATCTCATCTCACCACCTGGAACCCCTGTGTCTGCGCTTATATACCCTTTTTCCACATGTGAAAGCCCGCAGTGTGCTTTGGATGAAAACCTAGAGGTCCTGATTCAAAGAGTGGTGGCCTTTGCCTTGATGAGATCCGAGCCTCTTTGTTGTAGTGTTTGAAGGTTCTTCCCATCCTGGTTCACACGCATCCATCACGTCAATTTCAGGCCCCGCAACTTCAGTTTTTGTATATTTTGTGTTTATATGCATGAGTTCGGGGCACGTGTCACAGCACACATGCACAGGTAAGGACAACTCTTGGGAGTTGGTCTCTCTTGATGCCTTGTGAGATGCTGGGATTCAGCTCTGGTCACCAGATAAAAACCAATGCACTAGCCGATCTACCTGCTGAGCCATCTCACTGCTCCAGGCCCATTGTCTGTGCTGGGAGCAGGCTCTGACTGCCTCTCCCCTAGTGAGAAACCACTGTGGAGGTCAGAGCATTCCTTCCCAGTGTTGTGTGCAGTCCCAACCCATCTCACATGCTGGCCTCTGCTTCAGGTACGGTTGGTTTTCTCTTGTAGGAAAACATGGGTGTCTGTGTACTTGGCAGGCAGTTTCTAGAACTTTCCTCTGCTCTCCTTTTCTATAGATCTGTCTTTCCTGTGCGTGGGATGCACCTCTCCAGTGCTGGCTGCAAAAGGCTTCCCTCAGGTCTCTGTGCCTGAATGAAGGGTTTCCCCTTGCCCACCCACCACCTCCCTTTTGTGTGTGTGTGTGTGTGTGTGTGTGTGTGTGTGTGTGGTTTTTGGTATTTTTCGAGACAGGGTTTTCTCTGTGTAGCCCTGGCTGTCCTGGAACTCACTCTGGAGACCAGTCTGGCCTCGAACTCAGAAATCCACCTGCCTCTGCCTTCCAGAGTGCTGGGATTACAGGCGTGCGCCACCACCGCCTGGCCCCCCCCCCCTTTTTTAAAGGGTTATTTCCACTGAAAGTAAGATACATGATCACTCACTCTGTAGATTTGTATGTTTGCTTTGGGGCCTTTTCTTGGAGTGGAGGGCTTGTTTTGGTGGGTCTACACACATTAACTTACAGGGTATCTGAGGCCTTAAAAGTAGAGATATCTGGTTAGACAGAAAAGAAAAGAGATAGATCTCACTGGGTGAGACTTCCGGTGTCTTCTCAGGAAAGTTGGCATCACCTAGGACTGTTAGAGCTGAGGACTTCCTGCCTGCAGCTGTGACAGAGAGGAACTGGCTGCACACACGTGCGCTCTCTCTCTCTCTCTCTCTCTCTCTCTCTCTCTCTGTCTCCCCTCCCTCCTCCCTCCCTCCCTCCCTCCCTTTCCCTTCCTCCTCCTAAGTGTTCCACCACTGTTTAGACCATGGCAGTGATTCTTTAGAAAATGAACTGTGACTGCTGGATTCTGTTAAAGCCAACTTTCCCTCCTCACCTGATTTGGTTTTTACTTTTTAAAGACTGAAGTGCATTTTTCCATAAGGATTGGACATTAATAATAGTTTGATATACCTTTTTTAAAAGATACAACAATGACTTTGAGGTAAATATTAACCCAGTTAAACACTCTAGAGCCCATAAAGACACAGGTTGGTTGCTAATACCTCAGCGCTGTTTACTGGCGGTGTGGTAGAAAGCTAGAGTGGACTACCCAGAAGGGAACACAGCTTCTAGCGTTACCTCAGCGGTAAGCGTTGGTCATTATCTCATGCCATCTCATCTCGTTAACACTCTGTTAAAAGCATACATTTACCCTTAAGAAAATAGTTTGATCTTTTTGGGATTGTTTTGTCTTTTTGAGACAGGGTCTTACTACGTAGTTCTGGCTATCCTAAAACTCACTATGGAGACCAGGCTGGCCTCTAACTCACAGAGATATGCTTGCCTCTGCTCTAGAGTGCTGGGATTAAAGGAATGAGCCACTGTACCTGGCAGATGAAAATATTTTAACCCAAAGAGCAAATTTGAGTTTATCCAGGTGAAAATTTAGGAGATAGAATTATTCAAAATTTAAGGTCAACAGGTGGGTGTACCCTCCAGATTACACACAGAGAACAAAGTGGTTATCAGTTATTGGCACCATGGAATAAATCATCCTATGGCTTAAAAGCAGCAATGATTCATCATTGCTTAAGTAAGACTCCAGTTTGGCTAGACCCTGCTGAGCAGTTCTGCTCTGTGTGGTGTCTGTGTGTTGAACTTCCGGGTGGAGCTCAGTCCTCACTGCTCTGCTGGGGCTGGGTGTGGACAGGAGTTCCACTCAGGTCACTGCAGCATGCGGGCAGGGTCAGCTGGGTGTCCAGCTATGTGGACCCAAGGAGAGGAAACGGAAACAGCCAGGCTTTGTAAGGGTGAAGCCCAGAACTGATATTGCACTGGCAATGAATAGACTTCATGCCAGTCTATTGTTTGGAGCAAATGGAAGGCCCTCGGCTTGTACAGACAGAATTGGGTGGGGTGGGAGGATTGTGGGTGCTCATGTTTGCTCACTAACATAGCCAGGGACAGAAGAATAGAAATATGGACCCACAGCTCCTGATATGCATGTAGCTGTGCAGAAACTAATAGGGGTTGTGCGCAAGTTTCCATCAGCGAAAACCCTAGGTTCTTCTATCTGTCCCTGGTGGCAGAGTTTTTCTTTATTCTGTCGAACATCTCTGGATGCTTACAGAGTTGAAGGGAATGTTGGGATGCCTGTCTCACACTCACCTAGTTCACGGTTAATCTGGAGAATTTGGATCTGACCATCCATAACTAGGAGATGAACATAGCAGGGCAGTTTTTATTATAGCAGGATTTGACGTGAGCAAATGTTCTTATCTTTAACAAAAAATTGATTACTTCAAATTGAAGACGATTAAGCCGACTTCTTTTACTCTTTTCCACTTAAGCTCTGTTGGCAAGCCTGCTGGGCTGATGCCAGGACACAGTGGGTGTTCCCACCCTGTTCACAGTGGTCTTCTGCAGCGTCTGCTGGTAGAGTTGTGATTGTGGGGGCTTCTCCATGCCTGTGCTGTGTACCCCGAGAGTACACAAATAGTTAGCCTTCTCTACCTCTGGACACGGCGGCTCTGTCTGACTCCCCACTGCTCCTCCTGCGGAACAGATGTCACTATGGAGATAGACTTTTTGACTAAGGCTCATTTAAAGTAGCCTGAAAGTAAATTTCAAGAAGAAAAATTTTAATAATTTTTAAATTACTTAGTGTGTGTGTTAGGGTGGCATGTTCGTGTGGGCACAGCCTGCCTAAGTTGGTTCTCCCTCTGCTGTGTGGGTTCTTGTGCCAGTTCAGGTGGTCAGTGTTGGTGGAACACCCTTCTCCTACTGAGACATCTTACTAGCATAACTTTTCATTCTTTATTTTTTGCAGCTTTATTTTATGTGTGTGCATGTATGTCTCTACAGCACATAGTCCCCCTGGAACTGGGGTCACTGGTGGTGGCTGGCCACTGTGGGTGCCGGGAAGCTAACCCGCTCCTCCACCACAACTACAAGTGCACTTACAGAGCCACTCAGCTTCCCAGCTCATAACTATTCTTAAAAATATTTGCTTGAAAGTATTTTTTTGTTTTAGGATTTTGTTTGTTTGTTTTTTATTAATAACCTTATTTTGGTACTGACAAGCTAGAAGATGCTGTTTTTATTAGTGTTTGATTATTGGCAAGGCTGCCAATTTTTCCTGTTGGTTTAGTTTTAGGACAAATTTCTTCCTCAATCCCTACTAAGTTACCTTTGAAAATATATTTTCAGCCGGGTGGTAGTGGCGCTCGCCTGTAATCCCAGCACTCTGGGAGGCAGAGGCAGGTGGATTTCTGAGTTCAAAGCCAGCCTGGTCTACAGAGTGAGTTCCAGGATAGCCAGGGCTACACAGAGAAACCCTATCTTGAAAAAACAAAAAAAAAAAAGAAAAAAAAAAAAGAAAATATATTTTCCTCAGCAATGCTCAGCCTACAGCCCTGAGGCTAAAGAAAATCATAAGGTGAGTGAGCCACAGCTACCTGGCAGGCTCAGGCTACTGTCTGGACTGGATGGCTGCGATCTGGTGCTCAGGCGTGAAGTAGTAACTCCTTTTTTTGTCTGTGCTCCCATCCATAATGCCAAGGCTGCTTCTGTTGCTCCCGGTGCTCCTGGCTTGGCTGGAACATGCTCTTAGAGCCCTGCTGAGCCTCTAGGCCCTCGCCATGAAGCACAGAGGCTGGGAAGATGGATGGATACCCTGAGTCTCACACAGTCCCCTGGGGCCATGTTTCTGGTTCAAGCTGACAGTTGTCCATGGGAGGCTCAGAAACACTGCCTCCCTGCTTCCAGAGGTTCCTGGAAGCAGCAGAGAAAGGCAGCAGTCAGCCTTGGAGGGCGGGCGGGGGCCGGGGAGGGGGGAGGGGCAGGAGGCCTCGGCCGCTACCTTAGCCTCTCTGGCATCCTTCCACTTCGCCCGCCCTTCAGCCAATCGCTCCCACCCTTGGACTAAATTCACAAGTTGTGTGAGAGGCCCAGTGACCGTCAGCCACAGACTGGTAGTCACTGGAGGACCTGGCCAGGCCAGAACACTCCATTTCTAGTTTTTCAGCCAAACCTCAGAGTTAAAGCCTGGGCTCCGGTTCCTGCTTGCCTCTGAGCTAGATGACCCTGTATGAAGAGACTCACTCGCACAGGCCTTACTCTGCGCACAGAGAAAGTGTGGGGACGTGAGCTGCAAAGGAGTAAGGTCACTGGCAGCTCCAGTGTGGTGGGAGCCTCGAATTGGTCGGTTCTTGTCCTGTGGGTAGGCCGACTGATGGCAGAGCCTCCCAGCCTAAGGTGAGCTTGGATGAGAGGACGTGATGATGATGCAGCTGCCGCAGAGAAGATTCCCTCAGACGCACGCGGGCCAGTCTCGAGGTCCTAGTGGAGCATTCAGAGGCAGCTGAGCCTGGTGCCTGGGACCTGGTGCACAGCAAGCAGGGACTAGACCTGACTGGGGCTGTAGGACAAGGCAATGAAGAAATGACACACAGCCAGACACAGAAAACAAAAGCTGGTATGGACAGGTCTGTGCTCAGATGGAGAAACTGCAGTGTCTATTGTATACAGTTGAACAGAGGTAATTGGTACAGACAATAAGGTGGCAGGCTTAGCTAATATCAGTAGGAGCCAGCTCCTCAGGGGAACAGTGTTCAGGCCGTCTCCATGGGGATAGGAGCTTTGGTGAAAATTCTCTACACACTATCAACATCCACACATAGATCCAGGGGAAGGGTTTGCCATCTCCACAAGCCTAGCCTGCGCTTGAGGTAACCAGAGAAAACCAGAGATAGGTATTAAGGCCTGGTGAGGGGAGCCAACACGCTGTTTATGTAATTATGGTTAAAAGGATAAACTATGATCCTGGGACACAGGGACACCAGTGGCCTGCTCAGTCCCAGAGCAGCCATAGGTAGCCTCATTCCTCAGGTGAGCAGACATGCTCAGAGCTGGTAGAAGATCTGAGAAAGCTGCATAGGTGCCAGGCAGCAGTGGGGTGTGCACACACTCGCCTCTGTCTGTCGGCACTGTCTTTGGATTGGACAGGCAATTCTAGAACATCTGGACTCCACCCTGTGCAATGTTCTGAGAAAGGAAGGGGAGAGGCCAGGTCACTCTGCTGGGTTTCAGCCACCCTCTGGCCTCAGGAGACCTCTCTTGCCATGACCATTGTAATTCTACGTTATTGTCCTTGACACTGAGATCTGTGCTCCTGTAGACTTAGAAACAGATTCTAGACTTCCTTTAGCTCTTGCTGAAGAGCTCAAGGAGGTTGGGGGTGCGGATTAGTAGAGAGCATCGGCAGCGTGTGTGAGGGTCTGGGTCCCACCCCAGCACTGCAGAGGCAAACATCCGGAAGTGTTTGGATATGTGCAGGGGCATGTATGAGCATTAGTGTTTAGAGACTACAGATCTGCTAACCATTAGGGATGGACACATGTACAAAGGGCAGAACGGAAGGTTTTATTTATAAGCATGAGGGTTCATGAATGTCACTTGGTCTTACGATTTAAAACATGCCCGTCATTCCAAGTCTCTGTCGAGGTTTCAGAAGGTTCCTCCTGGCTATGTCCCTAGACCAGAAGCATGGGAAAGAAGCTCACAGGTCAGTGGGAATTTGGCTTCATATGCAGATGACAAGCTCTTTCCTGGTGCTTTTGCTTCCCTGGCTGTTGGCAGGTCCTGAATTAGGCAGGTAACTTACCCTGAAGAGACAGCCAGTTCCCACAGAGCAGCTGGACTGTAGTGCCAAACGGCCTGTGGTTAGGGGCAGCTCCACTTGGCACGTTTTTAATGGGAACAGAAGACTCCAAGTGGTGAGCTGACATGTAGCCTTGGGAGTGTGTAGACATGACCTCATCGCATAGCTTAGCCATGAAGTAGGGAAGGCGAGGTGTCCTCACCAGGCTGCAGGTGAGGTGGGAAGCACTTCATGTCTGAGCTCTGCAGCTGTCCCATCGGGCAGTCCCAGGTGATGAGCCTTGGTCCTTCTGTCAGGCACAGTGCTGCCTCATAGAATCCCCAGCACTGCTTCCCAGCCTGCTTCCTCAGTCCTCACTCCTGCCCCTCTTTGTGGTGGTACCTCAGACCTCTGTCTGTTCATCCTGCTTCCTTTGACCCTGCGGTCTTGTCAACTCTCAGATCTGGCCACATGTTCCATCTCAGCTGTCAAGCAGCCAGGAACAGAACACGACGTAACAATGGGTTGCTGCATGGTTCTAGGCACCGTGAAGTGGGAAACTATGAGTGATGGGGGGTTCAGACTGTCAGTTTTCTCACAGTTCCCCCTCCCCACCAGACAGGGTTTCTCTGTGTAGCCCTGGCTGGCATGGAACTTGCTCTGTAGACCATGCTGGCCTGGAACTCAAAGAGATCCACTTGCCTCTGCCTCCCAAGTGCTGGGATTAAAGGTGTGCCCTGCCAAGCCGGCCTGGTTTCTCCCAGTCTTAAGGAAACAGACTAGGATAAATGGCCAGGAAAAGAGAGGGTCGTGCTCTCCCAGAATGCTTCTCTGTTCTGCAGCTGGACCCCCTACTACTAACCAGCCCTCCATACCCCTACTGCCTACCATTCTCACCAAAGCCTCACCCTCAGTGCCTTCTTCCCTTAGCTGCCTGGCCATGCCGCCTTCTGCTTCCTTCATCTCTGCCCTAGAGTGCCTGAAGCTGCACCCCACTGTTGCCCCCAGTCTCATCTTCAGACTATGTATGTCTGTGTTTGAAAGTTCCCTTGGTATTACAGATAGGCAAAGCCAGTGATAGCCCAACCCTAGATGGAAACTCCCTGTCCCGTCACATGCCCCTGGGTGTTGCCACCACCCTCCTGGTGGACTCTACCCACAGCTCCTTCCTGTCTAGCCCATCGTCCCTGAGTAATGTTCTTTCCGCTTGGATGGACTCTCTACCTTTTCCAAGTGCATCTGTCCCTGAAAGGATCTCTGCTTTCCCTGGGCAGAAGGGAGCCATGTCTTCAATCCACAGTTACCTCACTGCCCTCTCCTGTGGGTTCATTCTGCAAACACTTTTAAGGGACAGAGCTCCAGGGGCTTCATGAGGCTTTCTTGGGCAACTCCTTAACTGCTGTAGATAGCAGCAGACATTGTCAACAGGAGACATTCAAACATCTCATAAATCCATGCATTTCCACTGTTCCCAGAGTTAGCAGAGAGATGAGGTGGCATTTTCTTCTTTAGGGTAAGTTGGCTGCGTAGGTTCATTCTGGATCCACCAATCCAGTCACTAAAGTTCCTCCCTCCCTCCCTCCCTCCTTTCCTGTGAGTGCTCTGTCTGCATGTACACCTGCATGCCCAAAGAGGGCATCAGACCCCAGGATAGATGGTTGTGACCCACCATGGGGGTCATGGCAGCTGAACTCAGGGCCTCTGGAAGAGCAGCCAGTTTGCTACCTCTCCAGCCAGTGTGCCACCTCCCCAGCCCATCACTGAGTTCTTTAAAGAGCCGGAGTCTCTTTCAGACCAGCTATCAGAGACCCTGCACATCCTGGCACGAGCTCATGTGTCAAGTCCATGGTATAATATGTGCAGATGATCACAGTGGTCATCTGCAGCACCTGATAGGGCCCTAGCAGCCATGAAGAGGAGGCACAGGGGACTTTGTGGTAGTGAAGAAGAAGATGACGATGACAACGATGACATCCCTTGCTTCCTTCCTAGGAGATGGCTGGCAGAGCGCTCAAGCAGACAGGCAGTAGGAGTATTGAAGCTGCCTTGGAATACATCAGTAAGATGGGCTACCTGGACCCCAGGAACGAGCAGATTGTGCGGGTCATCAAGCAGACCTCCCCAGGTGAGGCTGACCGTGTCATAGGAAAGGTCTGTGGCCTGAGAGCAAGGGGTCTGCACAGAGAGCCAGGCCTAGTCAGCCCTGGTATTTAACCTCAGTGCTCTCATGACCAGACTCCCTTTACAGCAGCCTGGGTTACTGTCTGGAGAGTTCGTTTGTCTGCTAAGTTTTCCATCTTTCAGGGAAAAAGAGAGTTAAGAGTTCAAAAATTTAAAACCTTTTATTGGGCTTAGAGAGGGTCTTTGAAAAGAGAGGCTTACTAATTCCAAAACCACATTTTTTCTTACATTCAATAGCAGGCAGCTCTCAAGGCCTGCAGCTGTGAGCAGTGTGTCAGCATTGGAAGGGATGGGGATACTTCCCTAACTGGTCTTTTCTTTTTTTTCCCCCCAAGACAGGGTTTCTCTGTGTAGCCCTGGCTGTCCTGGAACTCACTAAAGATTTATTTATTTATTTTATATATTTGAGTACACCATTACTCTCTTCAGACACATCAGAAGAGGGCATTGGATCCCATTACAGATGGTTGTGAGCCATCGTGTGGTTGCTGGGATTTGAACTCAGGACCTCTGGAAGAGCAGTTGGTGCTCTTAACCACTGAGCCATCTCTCCAGCCCTCCCTGACTGTTCTGATGTTCCTCTCCAGAGTTGGAGTAGATGGTCTCTGATTCCTGGGCATGATAATGGATGTATTTATCCCTGCTTGGTGGAAGACCTGGAGTAAAGGCTCCCATGGTGGATGAGGACCTTCATTGTGAGGGTTTCCCGAGTGTCTGTATTGTGGTAGGGGATGCACAGTCCTGGTTTCTTGAGGAAAGAAATTCCCCTATGGGCTCCAAGCTGGTTCAGGAGTCTGTCCTGGAGAATGGCGCTGCCGGGAATAGGCCCAGCTCTGCAGACACTGCCTGCCTTCTTGTTTTTGGTGTGGTGCTAGCGACCGACATTTGCTCGGCCAGGCAACACAAGGCCCTCCGGCAGCTGTAACTCACGTTCAGGGCCAAGGCTGCTGGGTTATTTCTGTCAGGTGTGTTAGGATGGGTGAGGCTTTCCCTTCGAGTGGATAAGACACCGACCACCTTTGGACTTGAGGATTCGGTGCCAGACCAAGTGGAGACGAAGCATCTGTAGGATGAGAGTAGCCTTTGTCTCTCCAGGCATCGACTTTAAATGAGGAGTTTCAGAATGGAGAAGTCAAGAATAAGGAAGCAGCAGCCATTTGTGTCTGTTTGCGTGGTGGTTGAGAGAGGGACTCTTTGTGGGTTGTTTTTTTTTTAAAGGAATTTAAAAAATTATTTTTTTGAAATTTATTTTATTTTTAATGGGAGCAGTGCTCTTGATTGCAGTATTTTGCAGGGGCAAAATCCCCCTGAAGCCGGAGCTCAGGCAGTGGGAGCTCCCTGATGTGGGTGGGTGCTGGGAGCCAAACTCAGGTTCTCTGCACTTTTAGCTCCCTGAGCCATTTCTCCCTCTTGGCTCCATTGTTTGGTTCCTAGTTAATGTTGGGATTTATCTATATAGATATAGATATATAATCACTTTTTCCTTAATAAAGAAAGAAAGAAACCCAATAGAGCTTCAATTTGGAAAATAGATGAATAGATGAAAGGAAAATGAATATTTGGACAGTGGGTACAATTCTGCCCTTTGTTAGGAAAAGTAGACCGTCCAAACGTGACAGTAAGTAAACGTGGCTCCTCCCTCATAACTGCCTGTCATGGAGAAAGCCATGTTGGCCGTCCAGGTAGTCCCTAGCATGGCTGGGGACTGACCCTAGGTGCGGAATCCTGAAGGCACCTCCCCCCCCCCCATAACCTTTTTTGACCTTGAGCTCACAATCCACTTCCCCCTACCTTGCATGCCACTTTAGTGTGACCAGTTTCTGCCGGACACACCTTGTCAGGGATCTTGGGTAGAAGACATTTTACACTTTTGCCCTGCCCAGCCCAACGATAAGGCTAGGCTGAGGCCCAGCCTGCAGTGCAGCCGCGTGTGCCTTGAGACTGACCTCTCATTCTTCCCACTCTAGGAAAGGGCCTGGTGCCCACCCCAGTGACTCGGCGGCCCAGTTTTGAGGGCACAGGGGAAACAATCCCATCCTACCACCAGCTGGGTGGTGCAAGCTATGAGGGCCCTGCTGCTCTGGAGGAGATGCCACGGCAATATTTAGACTTCCTCTTCCCTGGGCATGGCACCCCGCCTCACCAGCACCCTCCCAAAGGCTACAGTGCGGCCGTGGAGCCGGGCGCGCACTTCCCAGGCACACACTATGGTCGCGGTCATCTACTATCGGAGCAGCCTGGGTATGGGGTACAGCGCAGCCCCTCCTTCCAGAGCAAGACACCGCCAGATGCCTATTCCGGCCTGGCCAAGGCCCAGGGCGGCCCTCCCACCAGCCTCACTTTCCCTGCCCATGCTGGGCTGTACACTGCCTCGCACCACAAGCCGGCGGCTACAGCACCTGGGGCCCACCCGTTACACGTGTTGAGCACCCGGGGTCCCACGTTTACTGGCGACAGCTCTGCACAGGCTGTGCTGGCACCGTCCAGGAACAGCCTCAACGCTGAGTTATACGAGCTGGGCTCCGCGGTGCCCTGGTCTGCAGCTCCCCTGGCTCGCCGTGACTCTCTGCAGAAGCAGGGTCTAGAGGGCTCCCGGCCCCATGTGGCTTTCCGGGCCGGTCCCAGCAGGACCAACTCCTTCAGCAACCCGCACCCGCAACCGGAGCCCTCACTGCCCGCCCCCAACACGGTCACCGCGGTGACGGCTGCACACATCCTTCACCCTGTGAAGAGCGTGCGTGTGCTGCGGCCTGAGCCCCAGACAGCTGTGGGGCCCTCGCACCCCGCCTGGGTGCCTGCACCCACAGCACCAGCCACAGCCGCCGAGGGCCTGGAGACGAAGGAGGGCAGCGCAGGCCCACACCCGCTGGACGTGGACTATGGCGGCTCGGAGCGCAGGTGCCCACCGCCTCCTTACCCCAAGCACTTGCTGCTGCCCAGCAAGTCTGAGCAGTACAGCGTGGACCTGGACAGCCTGTGCACTGGTGTGGAGCAGAGTCTGCGAGCTGGCCCTGAGCAAGACAGGAACGAAAAGAGCCACAAAGGTGCGAAGGGAGACAAAGCTGGCAGGGACAAAAAGCAGATCCAGACCTCCCCGGTGCCAGTGCGCAAGAACAGCAGGGACGAAGAGAAGAGAGAGTCTCGCATCAAGAGTTACTCCCCATATGCCTTCAAGTTCTTCATGGAGCAGCACGTGGAGAACGTCATCAAAACCTACCAGCAGAAGGTCAGCCGGAGGCTGCAGCTGGAGCAGGAAATGGCCAAGGTAATTCCTCACTTCCTTCTTACCGTGCCCCCAGCCCCCCTCTGCGCTGCAGCAGCCGCCTCACACACCCATCCATAGACTTGGTCATGAGCCAGACACTTGGAGAAGCCGTAGTGCGTGGCGTCCCTTCCCCGTCCCCAACCCCAGATGAATTCGAGGACCCTGGCTAACAAGAAAATTAGCACATTGATGTGTGTGCTGTGTCCATACTCTTGAAGAAAGCACAGTACCTTCTGTTAACATTTTAAAAGGATGAAAGTTTTCTTAATTAGTTATTTTAGAGAAAAATACAACATCACTGATTCATTAATCCAAATTAGTAAATAATGGTTTTGGTTTGCATCTTTGAGACAGTGTCTTTATCCATAGCCCCCATCGAGCCGGGTCTCCTAGTCCTGGCCCTGCTTCAAGCGCCAGGGTTATGAGTATTCCCAGGACCTAGCTCAGGATGTAGTTGTTATTTTGGGTCGTTTTGTTTTGTTTGCTCTTGTTACTGGTTTTTTGTTTTTATCCTTGCACTCTCTCTCTCTCTCTCTCTCTCTCTCTGTGTGTGTGTGTGTGTGTTGTTTCGTTTTATTTTAGATTTATTTTTTCATGTGTATGAGTAGTTTGCCTCCATGTTTGTCTGTCCACGTATATTTTGCCTATGAAGGCCAGAAGAAGGCATTGGATCCCCTGGACCTGGAGTCCCAGGCAGTTGTGCTGCCACGTGGGTTCTGAGGATGAAAATAGATCCTCTGGAAGAGCAACCAGTGCTCTGAACCACAGAGCTGGCTCTCCAGCCCCAGGAAATGCTTTAAACATTCTGTAATTGACACTGAAAAGTACTAGAGAAGGTACTTTTTATGACATTTTAAATTCACATCACAGTAAATCTACATCACATAAATTAGTCATTTCAGATTCTAAGACTTAATTCTGTTCTCATTTCCTGTTGGCCCAGAGTCATTGCTTGTTTTCTGTTTTCCCATTTTTTTTTTTTTTGAACTACTGAAATACTAACTAGATTATGGGTTCTAGGAATGTTTTACACAGAACTTTTTTTTGAAGTAGTAGTGGTTTTCCTTGGTTTTTAGAATGTAAATCACCGGGCAGTGGTAGCACATGCCTTTAATCCCAGCACTTGGGAGGCAGAGGCAGGCGGATTTCTTAGTTCGAGGCTAGCCTGGTCTACAGAGTTAGTTCCAGGATAGCCAGGGCTACACAGAGAAACCCTGTCTCAAAAAAACAAAACAAAAGAAAAGAAAACAAAAGAAAAAGCCTTTTCTTTGGATTCCATATTTGCATGTATGTGGATGAATGTAGAGATGGAGACTGGCTGGCGTCTCCTGTCTAGTCTGGTAGACCTAGTCGGTTCCTTCTGAAGAGTCCACTGCTTGAAGGCAGCCCTGCCCCTCACTCAGCTGCTGTGGGGTCCGCATAACACGCCTTTGATTTTCCTTGTGTGCAGGCTGGACTTTGTGAGGCCGAGCAGGAGCAGATGAGGAAGATCCTCTACCAGAAGGAGTCCAACTACAACAGACTGAAGAGGGCCAAGATGGACAAGTCCATGTTCGTGAAGATCAAAACTCTGGGCATCGGTGCCTTTGGAGAGGTGTGCCTTGCCTGTAAGGTGGACACCCATGCTCTATATGCCATGAAAACTCTGAGGAAAAAAGACGTCCTGAACCGGAATCAAGTGGCCCACGTCAAGGCTGAGAGGGACATCCTGGCTGAGGCAGACAATGAATGGGTGGTCAAACTCTACTATTCCTTCCAGGACAAGGACAGTCTGTACTTTGTGATGGACTACATACCTGGCGGGGATATGATGAGCCTGCTGATCCGGATGGAGGTCTTCCCTGAACACCTGGCCCGCTTCTACATTGCAGAGTTGACTCTAGCCATTGAGAGTGTCCACAAGATGGGCTTCATCCACAGGGACATCAAGCCTGACAACATCCTGATTGACCTGGATGGTCATATTAAGCTGACAGATTTTGGCCTCTGCACTGGATTCAGGTGGACTCACAATTCCAAGTACTACCAGAAAGGTACTGCTTCAGGCCTACTGTGTGCATCTCCTACACACACACACACACACACACACACACACACACACACACACACACACACACACACACACACATGCCTCTCCAGGCAGCTGTATAGTCACCATAACACTTTTCATTTCAGATGATCTGTTGTTGTTGCTGTAACTTGGTGTGACGCACTACTCTTTGTAAAGTAGTGGCAGGACATGCACAAGGCTGTTTTCTTTGTTAGTAGTCTTTCTTCCTGTATTTTCTTGACCACTAAAAAGGCTTTGATTTAAAAAAAAAAAAAAAAAACCACCATACACTACCCTATTAAAAGAAACTTTGAAAAATAAATCTCAAGGTTCCTGGAGTAGGTGCTCAGTAAACGATGCCCGAGTGGCACACAGGAGCCCTGGGGCCGTCAGTGGGGAGGAGTTTGTGAGACAGGAATGACCAGAATCATGTTGAGTTGCAGCTATGGCTTTGCTACAGTGTTGAATATCAAAATTCATGCTCTTTTCTCTCATTTCACCTTCTTATAAAGGAAACCACATTCGACAGGACAGCATGGAGCCCGGTGACCTCTGGGACGATGTTTCCAACTGTCGTTGTGGAGACAGGTTAAAGACCCTGGAGCAGAGAGCACAGAAGCAGCACCAGAGGTGCCTGGCACATTCTCTGGTTGGGACACCAAATTACATCGCTCCTGAGGTGCTTCTCCGAAAAGGTATGCCAGCCCACGGCCTCCTCAGCTCACTCACTGCCCAACTTCGTAATGCAGTGTGTGTCCTTATGTGTTTGCACCTACCTAAGCCCGTGAGCTTAAGGTTTCTCTAGCAGCAAGGCTCCAGCATCTTACTGCTGGTCTGGAAGGGCCTTTGCTTCACCCTGATTAAGCCAATATTTCCTCACCCTCTACCTGGGGACCTTGGGTTATAGGCTTTTTACCTCAGATCTGAGGGAATGACTCTGAAATTAACTGGCTTTTTCAGGGTCAGCTAGGGGCTAGAAAGATGGTTCACCGGTTGCCCGTGCATAAGACACAGGTTTAATGTCCACCAGAGAACACCTACCTTGTTGTTTGTAACTGTCTTAACTTCAGTTCCAGGGGATACAATACACTCTTCTAGCATCAACAGGTGCTGCATGCACATGGTACACACAGCAAACATGCTGGTAAAACACCTATACATATAAAAATAAAGTGGAAAAAAAAATACAGTGCGAGCTGATGAGACTGTCTGGTCTATGGGGCCACGGCCTTTGCTGGACCGTCTCCCGAGCTCCGCTCACCTCTCCCTTGTCTAGCTGGGCTACTCCATGTCTGGCATACAAATTAATTCTCCCTGTTGGGCCAAAAACCTTAATGGGCATCAGATTACTACTTGTTGGTGAAGTTGGTTTCCTGGATAGATGGTCTGGACACACTGTCTGCTTCAGACCTGGAGCAGCCCCAAGGGAGTCTTTGTGGTTTGTAGTGACAGTGGGTGTCAGCTCGCCCTCGTAGTAAACCCAGACCTCGACAGTCTGTGGTTCATATTGTACTGATGTCTTTAAACCTAGTCCAACTCAGTTCAGGATGAGGTTTTTCCAGTATGGTGGTCTGATGTGGGTTATTGATCTCTCAGCTTGTATACACAAAGATGTCTCCTGAAAGCTTATAAATGCTAAGTCTGTGCCCAGGAGTTCTGTAGGCTGGGGTTATTCTGTAGTCGCCAGTGTTAGGAGGGGCTGATAAAAACAGAGTCCAGCTTTAACTCACTGCTCCTGTTCCAGAGTTTACTAACAAGTGGCTCTGGGGCCTAGAAGGAACAGTGGGAGAGCATCGAAGATCAATGCTCCTGTTTTATAGCCTTCCGAGGCCAGCCTGGTCCACACGGTGGGGTCCACCGACACAGGGGCCACCTCGTCGCCATGTTCTTCAACATCATTTTAAACTGATGTATACACTTCCCTGTGAAGCCATCTGCTTTTTGTACCTGCCACATAGCCAGTGAGTGGAGCGTTGTCCAGCCTGAGCTCAGTCCCTGAGATCCATACTGTGCAAGGAGAGAACAACTCCCACAGACTGTCTGTAGACCCCCAACATGTGCCAGAGCACACATGCCCACTCAAAGTCATAGGAAACACCAGTTGCTAAGTCTTGTCTCCTTACTATAAGAGCATCCTGTGTTTATGAAGACCAGTGATTAAAAGTAAGAAAATCCGCCGGGCGGTGATGGCACACGCCTGTAATCCCAGCACTCTGGGAGGCAGAGGCAGGCGGATTTCTGAGTTCGAGGCCAGCCTGGTCTACAGAGTGAGTTCCAGGACAGCCAGGGCTACACAGAGAAACCCTGTCTGGAAAACACCAAATCCAGAAAACAAACAAACAAAACAAAAAACCAACCAACCAAACAAACAAAAAGAAAATCTAAGTGTCTATTGCCTATGATATCTATTAGCACCTTGTGAGCCCGTTGGAGGCCCTGGTCTGAGCCCCCTGCCTGAGGACATGCTTTTAGTAGCACAGAGCTACCTCTGAGCTTTCTCAGTCCATCCTCCTCAGTCGGTCTAGACACCCAGGACCCGAGGGAGCCTGTGTGAGTGACTGAGGACGCTGTCTTTCAGGGTACACACAGCTCTGTGACTGGTGGAGTGTCGGGGTGATTCTTTTTGAGATGCTGGTTGGGCAGCCGCCTTTCTTGGCACCTACCCCCACGGAAACCCAGCTGAAGGTAAGCCTCACACCATGGCGTTATGTTGTGTGTGTGTCTGTATGGTGCAGTGTGCCTTTCCAGAGCCCTTGGACAGCTTTGGACCTCTTGTTCCACATAGACTAGAAATGGCAGTTATTTATAGTGGGGGGTTTCCAAAGAAAAAGTCTCTTATTTTTACTATACTTTTGAATTTTTATAATAAAACAACAAAGCTACACATGAGTTTTAATGTATTTGTACGCCTGTAATTTTATGTAAACCATTGCTATCTCTCTGCCCTCTTGTTATTTCCAAGCAAGAATAACACACAGATGCAATGGCAGCTGTGGTCAGCTCCCTGCCTCGCCTGCCCTGCAGAGAGCAATCAGCCCATGGCCCGAGAAGCCTGGTGCTTATTCAGATGCCACGCACTGTGACCGTAATGACCAGCTAGGTGGTCAGGCTAGACATGTGTATTCCCAGTACTCACTGAAAGCAATTGGATCTATCACTTAGCCCCCAGGAGCTTAGAGTCACTGCCACCTGCTTTCTGAAAGAGTTAATCCTTATTCAGAGTTAAGCTGAAAATCCGAACTCTTTGGTTAGTGGATTTACAGAAACACAATTCTAGGGAGGTTTTTTGTTTTTTAATCCAGATCAGTCTATGGTGGAGCATAAGAAACTTTGAATCAGCCAGGTGGGTGGCAGTGGTGCATGCCTTTAATCACAGCACTTAGGGGGTAGAGACAAATGGATCTCTTGAGTTCAAGGCCACCCTGGCCTACAGAGCAAATTCTAGGACGGCCAAGGCTACACAGAGAAACCTTGTCTTGGGGAGAAATAAAAAGAAACTTTGAGTAAAAACTCAGATTAACTGAATGATAAATTAGTTTTTGCATTTTCTGCTTACTAGTTAAATTGCTGAACCACTCACTAATTTGCCTGTACAAACCATTCCTGGATGTTTTCATCTTACGTAGAAGCGTTGTACCCACTAAACAACTAAGCGCTCCACCCCTTCCCCCACCCCCACCCCACGCCCTGCTGTTTTTGCACCAGTCTCAGAAGTTGACTGGGTACCTTGCAGAGGTGGAGTTGGGTTCTTTTCTATCCTCCCTGCCATCTTTCACTTAGCACGATGTGGTCAAGGTTCACCCTGCTAGCGTGTGTGGATGTCCTTCCTGTAAAGCCTGACCCGCACGCAGCCTTTCGGTCTGTGCCCCATGTTTTGCTAACTTGTTCACTGGTTGGGGGGGGGTCTGGATGTTTCCCCCCATTGGCTGCTGTGAGTAGCACTGCTGCTCACACAGGGGCCTAAGCTCTGCTTCAAGCCCTCATCACACACAGCCAGTCATTCTGGAGTCTGTGTATAGTGCGTGTAATGCATGCACTCAGTCTTCCTGTTTTGTTTTGTCTTGTTTTTGAGACGGTCTAGCTTTAAACTTGAGACTTCCTACTGCCTCGGTCTCCTCAATTCTGAGATTACACATTTGAACCTTTCACTCCACTGGGTACACAGGCTCCATTTTATCCTCATCTTTGTCACCACTTATTAGTGTGCATCTGCCTTGACCTCCTGGGTGCTGGGATTGCAGACATGTATTTCCACATGTAGCCTAACCCCCCTTTTTTGGAAGAGCTGTTATCCTTTGGGTGGAGGTGGGGTGGGGTACCACTGCAGCTTTTGTCCGTGATCATCACTGACACT
This sequence comes from Apodemus sylvaticus, assembly GCF_947179515.1. Classification (NCBI taxonomy): domain Eukaryota; kingdom Metazoa; phylum Chordata; class Mammalia; order Rodentia; family Muridae; genus Apodemus; species Apodemus sylvaticus. The sequence goes on from NC_067479.1 coordinate 69,840,065, forward strand.
GAGCATGTGTTCCTGTATGCCTTTACTATTTGTGTGCTTTTAAACATTCAGATCATTTGTTGGAGTTCTTTATGCATTCTAGATGTCAAGTCCTCTACAGGCATAGCTCTGCAGACAGTCTATCTCATGGGTAGCATCTTCCCTCTTAGTAACTTGAGTAAGTGAAGTACCATTTGTGTATCCCTGACTGACCTGGAACTCACATGTAGACTAGGCTAGTCTTGAGCCTTGTGGCTGGCCTGCCCTGCTTCTGAAAGGCTAAGGTACTAGATGTATATACCACCACACATGACTCGACCTTTCATAATTTTCATGAAATCCAGTGGACTCTTTCTTTCCTGCTGGTGTCTTGGTATCCAGGAAGACCTTTGTCACATTTTATAGTTTTACCCTTCTAAAACATTTGCTGTCAATCAAACCCTCAGTCAGCAGTCAGTTAAACTATCTAGTTCCACATTGGGCCTAAGCCTGAACGATGCAGACAGCCTTAGGTTTTTCTTCACAGTACACATGGCTTCATGACAGATGTTTTTAATGACCTATCTGGGGTCAGTTACTGCAAAGAAAAGAAAAATCCGAAGGTGACCCTCTGCCTCAGTAAATACCAAACTGAGCACTGCAGAGGCCCAACAAAAGCCCACTGCATAGCTGAGGATGGGAGAGGCCCACACTTGGTGCATCTGAGGTCGAAGCTGTGCAGGCTCAAGACCTAGGTTGAGGGAGCTCTAACAGTGGCTCTGCTGCCCACAGGTGATCAACTGGGAGAACACGCTGCACATCCCCACGCAGGTGAGGCTCAGCGCTGAGGCCCGAGACCTCATCACTAAGCTGTGCTGCGCGGCTGACTGCCGCCTGGGCAGGGATGGAGCCGATGACCTCAAGGCGCACCCATTCTTTAACACCATCGACTTTTCCCGGGACATCCGAAAGCAGCCTGCCCCCTACGTCCCCACCATCAGCCACCCCATGGACACCTCCAATTTTGACCCGGTGGATGAAGAAAGCCCCTGGCATGAGGCCAGCGGAGAAAGTGCCAAGGCCTGGGACACGCTGGCATCCCCCAACAGCAAGCATCCAGAGCATGCCTTCTACGAGTTCACCTTCCGCAGGTTCTTCGATGACAATGGCTATCCCTTCCGGTGCCCAAAGCCCTCGGAGCCGGCTGAGAGTGCCGACCCAGGGGATGAGGAGTTAGGAGGGGCGGCGGAGGGCTGCCAGCCGGTGTACGTGTAAGCGGCCATGTAAGCGGCTGTGGCCTAGTTAATCACAACTCGGAGAAACTCCAAACGAGATTTTTTTCAAAAGACAAACTCAAGCTTAGGAATCCTTCATTTTTAATTCTGGTAAATGGGCAAGAGGAAGGGTCACCATGACTTCGAATTAGCCCTTTGAGGACCTTCACTGCATTAAAACATATTTTTAAAAATTTAGTACAGTATGGAAAGAGCACTTATTTTGTGGATACCCATTGTTTTCTTACTAAATTATAAGGACTGACCTTGACAAACCATGCTGCTGTTATTTCATTTGTGTTGTGTCTGATAGCACTTGTCTACATTTAGAAAAGGAAGAGCTGAAGACCGTGTGGTAAGGAGTCTGTGCAATAAGAGAGGACGAGACCGAGCTCCACTCGAGTCGCGAGGACCGTTTATTTACACAGTGGCTTTGTTTTGTATTTTCCCACATTTCAAATTGTGATGTAATGTTGGAAGCTGCTTTCGTGCTTTTGTGTCTTTTTTTTTTCCTTTGCATATTATAGTTCCTAGAAAGAGTGAGCGAAGAGATGGTGGGTGTGACTCCGGTGTCTGGTGTGGAGAGTACTGCATGAGCAGAGGTTTTTAGTATAAAATTACCGTATCTTGCCATTCACAGCAGGTCCTGTGAATATGTTTTTAAATGAGGTATTCTAGACAGTGTGCTGATAATGTATTGTGTGGATGATGATTGTAGCCCTTATTGTTAAAGATATGCATATGTATAACTGAAGTGTGATTTTTTTTTTTATTATGTGTGTCTTGGATATGACTGGGTTCTTTGGGAGGCAAATGTAAACATTTGTCATATATAAAACACATCAAAAGGGATTAAATCAGCTATGCCAAAACATTGGACATAATTATAGCATTGTGTCCAATGCTATAGCATCTAGTCCAGTATGGTGTCAGGCGTGGTGTGGGGGAGCTGGATCTGGATCATGCTACTTCATACTTCCACACACAGGGTTCCCACAGCAAAAGGTGATGTCAGGGTCCTCCTGCTTCCTGTTCTCTCAGCCAACCAGGAGGTTCCATGAAACTCAGTCTTCTGGGCCTCTTTCACATGTGAGGTGTCTGTCACATCTCAATGTGACTTAATATGTTTTTCTAACTTTGTAAAAAGAAAAAAGATGTTTCGAAGCAACATTGGAGTACAAAAACAAGCCATACTTTTTTCTTAGACATATAGGTGTGTATATAACTATAGATAAACACACAAAATAGTCCTTATTTCAGATTAGTACACTTCCTACTTAAGGTGATTTATATTTGAGTACATTCAATTTCTTTAGCTTTTAAAGGATGGAACGCATCACATTTTCATTGTACTATGCCACATTTTCATTGAGGTTCTTAGCACAGTGTCTCCGTTACTTAATATGTATCTAGACAGAAACACTTACAAACTTACCTATGTCTAAGAAACATTCCCGTGTCCTGGTTTACATTTGTATGAATGGCATATTCTGAAGTCTGCTGTGCTTGTATTGTGACTTACAGTATTCTTGCTATTTTGTAGTAATGCCGTGGTATTTACAGCGCTCTGACATAGATTCATGTGGTAGGTTCTTTCTCAGGAACTCAATTTAACTATTATTTATTGATATATCATTGCCTTTGAAAGCTTCTACTGGCACAATTTATTATTAAAACTTTAAACCCCAGTCTCTTTGTTTGTGGTGTTTGTTGGAATTTGTAAGATCTTACATAGTCACCATGCCGAGGCTTCCCAGGTTTCTGACATGAGAGGGGACAGTCTAAATCAACCTGAGATCGATAGTAAAACATCATCTGCAAAATGGGGATAAAATATATCTGTTTAGGGTTTTGAATGGATTGAGATTCAAACACAGGTGGCAGGTGATAAACTCAAGGGTGAACAGCTGTAACGCCACCTGTGTCCTCATGACAACCATGGAAGAGGGACAGTGCTAGGATCTGAATACAGATTAGTGCAGTGAGGATTAACCCTTGCTGGATTCATTCTCGGTGGTATTGGAAGAAGTAGGTGAGGTGAAGCAGGAACCCCTGGGTGCACACCCGGGCTGGGCTTTCCCAGCTCACCTTTCTGAGTTGTTCTGGTGAGTGATCTGCCTCACCTCAGGCCCACACGTGGGATATGCTGAGCAGAGATGACAGCCTTTCCATCCACAGGTCAAAATAAATCTCCCCTCTTCTAACACAGCTTCACTTGTCCCAGGAAACTGACTGACAAGCTCACAGCCTTTAGTTGGAAATAGTGATTGGTAGTCTTTCTTTTGATAGTTTAAAAATATTATTTTCCATTGTTGTGATGAAGCGTCATGGTCAAGGCAACTTACAGAAGAGTTTATTAGAATTGCAGTTCATGGAGTGGAACCTGATCACCAGAGGGGGACGCCGAGGACTCACTACCTGAGCGCATTCCAAATGGCCTTGCCTCAGAACCTGCCTTTAGTGACATTCCTCCTCCAACAACCACACCTCAGACTCCGAAACACCACCAGCTGGGGACCAGGCACTCGGTACCTGGGGCTGTAGAGGACACCTCACTGGGGGACCTCACTGGGGAACAGACGGTCTCCTCGGTTCCTAGTGAGCTGCTGCTGCCTTAGCCTCCTGAGCACTGGAATGAAAGGGTGTGTCATCCCAGGGGCTCCTCGGGAGTTCTTAGAAAGTACAACTGAAGTACCACTTGCTTTCAACTTGGTTCTAAGCTCCCATTATGTCTTTAACACGGTTTTCATGATTTATCTTGATTTACTTATCTTAAATATTTTCTATTATTAGAATAATTAGCTGTATTGTGGTCATTTTCTTATACTTTCTACCCCACCTCCTGTTTCTCAATCCATTTCTATCATAATTTTTAGATGTTGAATTTTTAATAATACATTGTGTTGTATTTGCTCTTCCCTTTTAATACTTGACACCTTATTTAATTTGCAGTGTTGTCTTTAAACCATCAGACTGTTTAGTTTTGCTTGAGATTTTTCCATCTTTTACTGGGGTAGAGGTCTTTTCCCCCCTTTTGATTCCTGTTTGATTCTCTCCAAAGCATCTGCCCAGGGCCAGGCTGCTTCCAGGAGTGTAAGTGCCTCATCCTGTGTGCTCTGCATGAGGCTGCTTCCTAACTGGTAAGAGCCGCCATCTCCCGAGTTCTCCTGTCTCTTTTCCTATGTTTGCCACAATGCCAGGTCTTCGTTTTTTGTTTTTTTGTTTTTTGTTTTTTTTTTAATTATTTGTGCCTGGAAAAAAATGTATGATGAAAATACTCTTTTTTTTTTTTCTACTAGACTGAAAATACACTTGGGCATAAAATTCTCAAGAGAAAACGCAGAGTACAGCCTTTGCCCTTCTTACTCCACTTCCAGTGTTTCAGGCCTCTAAGGCCAATCTGGTTGGCTGGTTGGTTTCTTGAGCCAGTCACGTTTATGTTTATGTAGCTGACTTCAAGCTCATGATCTTTCTGCCTTTAGCTCTAACAAGTCTCAGGATTAGAGCGCATGTGTGTGTGTGTGTGTGTGTGTGTGTGTGTGTGTGTGTGTGAGTGAGTGAGTGTACACACGCGCGTGTGCTCTGGTCTGCTCCTCAGACCTGGTGGTTGTTTTTTTGAAATGAATAAAATCTTTGGTTTAGTTCCCTGATTAGCTCATCACTTACGTACTAGTTTATTCTAAGCCCTGACTCATGATTAGTTACCTCTCCTCAGTTTCACGAGGTTGTCTCTATTGTTGGGGCAAATATTCTGTGCCTATTTCCAGACTCCTGCTCTCTCTCAGGATGTCTCACCTTCCAATCCTGCCTCAGATAATTGGCCATAGGCTTTTTATTGACAGGTGATGCTTCTCCACTGGACTGACCAGCTCAGGTCTATCTAAGGCCCCAGATCCAGGGCTTTGAATTGGTCCACCCCAACATCTACCCCCTAGCTGGACTACAGGAAGGGACCCGGCTTTGAGATCTAAAACTACAGGACCTCCATGACACAGGCCAACAGGATAGGTCTCTGAGAGGCAGGTGGGTAGTATTGGGGTTCCAGTATTGATAGGTGATTGCTTTTTCTTTTTTCCTTTTTGGTGGCTGCTTTTTTTTTTTTTTTTTTTTTTTTTTGGAGACAGGGTTTCTCTGTATAGCCCTGACCGTCCTGGAACTCACTATGTAGACCAGGCTGGCCTCAAACTCAGAAATCCGCCTGCCTGCCTCCCAAGTGCTGGGATTACAGGCGTGTGCCACCACCGCCCCGCTGCTTTTTCTAAGAACTATCTAAGATAGTCCTTTTGTGCCCCATGAAGATGGTCCCTGACAGAGATTGTTGGCTTTGTGTCTTTTCAACACTCAGAGCTGTCAACCTTCAGACCCAGGTTCTTCAACTTTTTGAAATGTATTGCTATAGTTTTTCTTTTCAATACAGGGTCTCTCTGTGTCCTGGCTGTCCTGGAACTCCCTCTGGCCCAGGCTGCTGATGCCTGAGTGCTGGGATTTTAAAGTGTGTGCTTCATAGCCAGACTGTTTTCTCTGACCTTTATTCTGTGTTTTCAGTGCCTGTTCCCTGGACAGTGGACTTACTGTACATTTTCCAGGGAAACAAAAGTGATTTTTCTCCTTTGTTCTTACCCCAGATCTGTCAACACAGGAGACTTCTGTGACCTCGGAAGGTGGGCTATCTGCTGCCAACAAGCAATCCTACATACAGCAGCTAGTATGTAGGAGGTCAGGTCAGGGCCTACAGGTTGAGGGATCTGTCCCCAAGAATGCCTCCGCTTCAGCTGACAACCAGAAGCCTGTCAACGGACTAAGCAGCTATGAATCAGGGCCCCATGGTGGGATTTCTGATACATACCTTTAATCTCAGTACTTGGGAGGCAGAGGTAGGTGGACCTCAGTGAGTTCGGGGCCAGCCAGAGTTACACAGTAGGACCCAGTCTAAAGGAAATAAATTGGAGCTCCACTGTGTATCTCTGGCTTTGATGGATTTGTTAAGTAGTGCCTACCCAGGTTTATTATGAAGGATATTACAAAAACATGCAGATAAGGAAACACTTAAGGAAGGCACAGGGGGAGGGCCTGTAGAGTTTTTATGAGGATTTCTTTCTATAGATGTAAATATTTATCAGGTTTTTATTGCTGTGATAAAGCTATGACCAGAAGCAGCAGCGTATTTAACCCCACAGTCATCCCATCATGAACGAACACAAGGCAGGAGCCTAGAGCAGAAGTTGTGGAGGAGCGCTGCCTACTGGCATAGCCTCCATGGCTCACTGAGCCTGCTTTCTTTTGTGTTTAAACCGGGTCTCACAGTGTAGCTACTGCTGATCTGAAACTTACTGTCTAGGCTAGGCTGTCCTTGAACTCGGATAACCCTGCCTCTGCGTCCCAAGGGCTGAGACCAAGGCTTTTGCCGCCATGCCAGGCATTCAGCTGCTTTCTTAAACACCTAAGGACTACCATCCTAGGGGTAGCACCGCATCCTAGAGTGCTAGGCTCTCCTACATAAATCATCAACCAAGAAAATGCCCTGTACACTAGCCTATAAACCAATCTGATGGAAGCATTTTCTCAATTGAGGCGGCTTCTCTTCCCAGAGGACTCTAGCTTGTGTCAGGCTGATAAACTAACCAGGATGGCATGAGTGATTCCTGGTCACAGAGGTCGATGTATGCCTCAGTTCCCCTCTCTTCCCCAGAGCTGAGAAGACAGAGCTGAAAAGTCCCAGCCTTCTAATCCTCCCTTGGTCTTTGAGATGCCGCCAGGCCACACCCTCTTGTTAGGACCTGGCAAGCAGGAATCAACTGTTAATACACAGAAGAGCATGTGCCACTTTAATTACTGCAGGGCTTTGGGGAGTCGCTGGCTAGAGCTGTGTTATTAGGAAGTAACTGTTAGATGTATTAGTTATATTTCTCACTGCAGTGATCGTGACGGAGAAGGCGGGGTGGCAGGCGTGTGAAGCAGCTGTTCACACTGCACCCTCCACAGAAGGGAGGAAGAGACGCAGGAAGTGTCCCCCTATAAAACCTCAAGCCTCCACAACCTTCCCAAACAGGGCCACCAGCTGGGGAACGTGGGAAATGTGTGGGACACTTTTATATTCAAGCTACAGTTAAAACCATGTGTTTCAGAATAATCACAACAGCGTGCCATCGCTGTCTCTTTTTAAATCACTTTCTGGAAGATTCCCTTGACTTTATCATTCAGGGTTGTATTAATTTTTTTTTTTTGGAGGGGTAGCCATTTTGTGGTGGTTGTTGTTCCCTAGAGGTTATTCTCTTTGCTAATCACGCTTATCTAATCCCTTTATTGCTTGTCTGCAGCTCCCTGAGGTTATTTTCACGGTGTTCTATACATCTTCCGCAATTGTCTCTCCTTCACCTAAGTTCTTTCTAAAAGCTTTGCACTGCTTTATTTTTATTTTCCCACTTTCATCTGAGGTCTCCTCACACGACTCTGTCTTACTTGCTTGAAATAATAGCATTACTAAGATATGATTCACATATTACAACACCCACTTGTTTAAAGTGTCCAGTTCTGCAATGTACATCTGTAATGCCAGCACTTCAGAGACTTAGGCAGGAAGGTCATGAATTCAAGGTTAGCCTGAGCTACAGTGTAAAAACCTTATCTTAATAAAAGAAAACAGGGGCTGGAGAGATGGCTCAGCGGTTAAGAGCACCGACTGTTCTTCCGAAGGTCCTGAGTTCAAATCCCAGCAACCACATGGTGGCTCACAACCATCTGAAACGAGATCTGATGCCCTCTTCTGGAGTGTCCGAAAACAGCTACAGTGTACTTACATATAATAAATAAATAAATCTTTAAAAAAAAAAAAAAAGAAAACAGGGGGCCAGAGAGATGGCTCAGTTAAGAGCACTGGCTGCTTTTCCAGAGGACCTTGGATCCCCCCCCCTTCACACACACACACACACACACACACACCAGCACATATGGAAGCTTACAATAGTTTGTAATTCCAGTTCCAGAAGATCCACTGCCGCCTTCTGGCCTCGAAAAGTACTGCATGCATGTGATACACAGACATACAGGCAGGCCAACACCCATAGGCACAATTTTAAAAAATTAAAACACAGCCATGAAAAGAAAGAAAAAAAACTATACAATTTGGTATGTTTTAACATATGTCTGTAGTTGCATAATGACCATAATTTTACCACTGTTCCCTTCAGCAATCAGTCCCCTCTATGGACCACCTCAGAGGAAGCTGAGTCTACCTTTGGTCTCTATGGATCTGCCTCTTCTAGATAGTTTTTATCAGTAACCTTAAGGACTGTGTGGCCTCTTGTGTCTGGCTTCTTTCTCTTAGCAGCACGTTTTCCAGGTTTATCCACCCTGTAGCACCTGCCAGCACTTCCTTGCTTTCATGGCCAAGCAATATTGTTCCCCAGAACGCCCTGCTTGATTTGTGCAGTCCCTGGTCGACAGACACTTGCATGGTTCCCACCGTGGGTCTTCCGTGGATAGTTCTGATAGTTCTGCGTGTGAGCAGCTTTTGTATAGATATGTTTTCATTTCTCTGGACCATACCCTGAGTGTAAAATTGCTGAATCAAATGATGAGCAGGTGTTTAAGTTGAGGAATTGCCAAACTGTTTTCCCAAAGCAAGGAACCAACCAGCCTGCATCCCAGGACTGCAGGGCAGCACCATGCTCTCCCAGCGGCGCTCACACTCTTCCTGTCTGTCTTCTTTCTTAAGCCATAGTGGTTAAGGGAGTGTTACTGCATTGTGGTTCTGATGTGCATTTCCTTAAGCACTAGTGATAGCTCATTTCATGGGATTATTCGTTTTATATCTTTAATGAGAAAATGTCTCCAAATTATTCACTTATTTTTAAATCTATTTTAAATTTATTTTGCTCATGGCTTGTGAGAGTGACTTTATATATTCTTTGTACAAGTGCCTTGACACAAATATGGCTTTCAAATACCATTTTAATTACCACTCCCAGGACATTTGACTTCCAGTTCTTTAGTATGTTTTATGTGTATGGATGTTTTCACATGTGTGTGCGGTGCCCACAGAGGCCAGCAGATGCCATCGCATCCTCTGCGACTGGAGTTGTTGGGAATTGAACCTTGGTCTTTTGGAAAGGCAGTCAGTGCTCTCAACCACTGAGGTGGTGAGGTTTTGTCTTTTATTGTCTATTACAATGCTAAGTGTGGGCCCCCACGACCTGAGACTTGATGGAGCCTCTGTGACCCTGCCCCCAAGTTAATTCTGATTGGTGAATAAAGATGCTGACAGCCAATAGCTTGGCAGAAGAAGTATAGGTGGGGTTTAGGTTTTGTGGGCTTGGGGGCAGAGGAGGATCTCGAGGAAGGAGGAGGAGGTGCAGGAGAAGAAAAGGAGAAGCCACCATGGGTTAAGAGTCAAGAAGTGTGGCCCTGAGCGCTGGCCAATTGGAGCTGAGAGCAGCCCAGACGAACTACAGTAGTAACTCGGGGTTACTGATAGAAGCAGATGCTACCAGCATGGAGGGTAGGCAGTTTAGCAGCCCAGCTCGGGTGCTGTTTAGGGCTTATTGTAAATATAAAGGCTGTGAGTGTGTTTTATCTGGGAACTCAATAACCAAAAATGGGGTAGAAACCCCGGGCCGGGATTTAAACACTGAGGCATCTTTCCTGCCCTAATGTTCAGTTTCTTTTTGCTTCCTCTTCTCTTCTTTTTCTTCTCGTTTCTTCTCTTCCCTTCCTTCCTTCCTTCCTTCCTTCCTTCCTTCCTTCCTTCCTTCCTTCCTTCCTTCCTTCCTTCCTTCCTTCCTTCCTTCCTTCCTCCCTCCCTCCCTCCCTCCCTTCCTTTCTTTTTACTGTCCTGTCCTATCCTTGATTCCTTCCTTCCCTCCTTCCTTTCATTTTTTTGAGACAAAAGTTAATCTGTGTAGCCCTTGCTGTCCTGGCTTCAAACTCAGAAATCCACCTGCCTCTGCCTCCCAGGTGCTGGGATTAAAGGAATGCACCACCACCACCACCACCACCCTGCTTGATTTTTAGTTTCTGGGGTTTTTTTGTTTTTGCTTTTTTTTATTTTAGTTTTAGGGGTTCGGAGACAGGGTTTTTCTGTGTAGCCCTGGCTGTCCACTCAGAACAGGCTGTTATTGAACTCAAGAGATTGGCTTGCCTCTGCCTCTCAAATGCTGGGAGTAAAGGTGGGTGCCACCACTATCCAGCTTGTTTTCAGTTTCTAAATGGAGTCTTCTCAAGTATAAATATTTTTAATTTTGATGGTATACATTTTTCTTTGCAGTACTGGGATTTACGACTAAATTACATCCCCATTTTCTGAGATAAGCATCTCCAGCCGCCCAGGTTGGCCTTCAGTTGGTTCTCCTAAGCACTGGGATTACAGCTGTGCACGCCAGGATGCGTCTGATAAGCACTGGGGTTACAGCTGTGCACACCAGGATGCGTCTGATAAGCACTGGGGTTACAGCTGTGCACGCCAGGATGCGTCTGATAAGCACTGGGGTTACAGCTGTGCACGCCAGGATGCGTCTGATAAGCACTGGGGTTACAGCTGTGCATGCCAGGATGTGTCTGATAAGCACTGGGGTTACAGCTGTGCACGCCAGGATGCGTCTGATAACCGATTTCTTCGGTTGCTTGTACTCTTGGTGCTGTGCCTAAGAAGTCCGTACTTAATCGTGAAACATCATGAAAATGGTACTCCTATATTCTCTCCAAGTATTTTCTAATTTAACCCCAACAGTTCGGTAGATCTGTGATCCATTTTGAATTTTTGTGGGATGAGAAGGCTCTAATTTCATAAGTTTGAGTTGACCAAACTTAACTTTGGTTGTAGAAATTTTTAATCCCAATCCAGGGTTTCTACCCTACCTTTGACCATTTAATTCCTGGATAAAAGACACACACAACCTTTATATTTATAATAAGCCTTAAACAGCACAAGAGCCAGGCGGACATCTGCTCTCTAGGCTGTTGGATCTACTTTCCTAACGTTAATTCTGAGTTATAACTTACTGGGTTTCATCTGCTGCCTCCAGGGCCATGTTCTCACAACTCCTATCCAATGGCAAGTTCTCTCTCCCCTTCCACCTTCTTCTCCTCACAGTTCAACTCTGACCCCAAATCCTAAGGAATCCTAAGCCCCACCTCTGTCCCTTCTGCCCAGCTGTTGGCTTCCTTATTTACCAGTCAGAAATAAGTTGGGTTAGGGCGACACGGCCCCACTTGGGTCTCCACCCTTAGCATTATAATAGACAGCAAAACCAAACTCAACAACTTTTTATTGAATTTTTGTGATTTTCACATCATGTACCCCAATCTCACTCATCTCCCCATCCTTTCCTATCTGTCCTCTGCTCGTATAATAAATGATAAGATAAAATAGAATAGAATAAAAACAACTTGTCGTGAAAACTGTAGTGTGTCACAGTGTGTCACAGGTCACATGGTATATAGTCTGTCCACACATCTTTACTTGCAAGTGTTCATTGCCGAGAGTCACTAGTCTAGGCTGTCTGGGCAACACGCTGGAGGGACCCTTTTGTGTGTCTAACTTCCTCCATCAAATCCAGGGACTGTAGGCTTGGGCCAAGGTGCCTGGCTTTTTACTGGGATGCAGGGATCCCAGCTTAGGTCCTTATACCTATGCATCAAGTACTTTTTACTAAGCCATCGTCACTGCCTTTACTACACTCTTAAAACAAACAAACAAACAAACAAACAAACAAACAAACAAAAAGCCGTTCCTTTTCTGGATTACATACTCCCTTATCCAATCGATTCTTTTCTTTTGTTAAAGCAAGCATGGGAAATGGGAGGTAATTGAGTTCTAGTGACCTGCCCAATAGGAAGTAAGGCATCCAGAGTTTGTTCTAAAAATTGCTGGGAGTGGGCGCCACCTGGTGGCCAAGCCTATGTAATGAGGCAAATGCCTTAGGGCTGCTAGGCTGAAGTAATTTCCAGTTTATCAAAACTGTTCACTCCAGACACTGCTTGGGTTTGTATTTTTAGATATTTTCATTAGCATATGGTAATTATACAAAACAATGGGCTTTATTGGAGCACGTGGCTCACACTGCACTGTCAGTACTCAGAAGGCTAAGGCAAGAGATGACTGTAAGCTCATGATGAGCCGTGGGGAACCCTGGGGAAGATGGGGAAGAAGGATTATAGGGGCCAGAGAGGTCAAGGACATCATCACAAACCTACAGAACCAACTAACCTGGGCCCAAAAGGGCTCACAGAGACTGAAATGACAACCAGTTAGCCTGCATGGCACTGAGCTAGGCCCTCTGCCCATATACAATAGTTGTGCATCTTGGTCTTCATATGGGACTGCTAACAGCAGGGGCAGGTGCTTTCTCTGACTCTACTGCCTATCTTTGGAACCCTTTCCTCCTACTGGGCTTTCTCTCTAGCCTCAATAGGAGAAGATGCACCTAATCTTACTGCAACTTGATATGAGATCCATGCGATGGGGAGTAGGGGGAGGACTGAGGAGAGGCAACAGTAACCAGACCAGAACACCTACCCAACAAAGACCAGACCAGATATCGACATCAAGAATGTGAAAAGCCGCCGGGCAGTGCTGGCACACACCTGTAATCCCAGCACTTGGGAGGCAGAGGCAGGCGCCAGCCTGGTCTACAAAGTGAGTTCCAGGACAGCCAGGGCTACACAGAGAAACCCTGTCTCAAAAAAAAAAAAAAAAAAAAAGGAAAAAAAAGAATGTGAAAAGCCAATACAATATGCCTTCACCAAAAGCCAGTAGCCTATAGGCCTTGGGAAAAGCACAAGACAAGGACTTCAAAGTAGCAATCACGAATATGCTCAAGGACCTTAAGAGGACTCAAGTAAATCCCTGTGGAGTCTCTGAAAAGACAAACAGTTGAATGAAATAAAACAATTCAAGACATGAAAGTTGAATTTAACAACAACAAAAAATAGAATCACTAAAGAAAATTGAAACAAAATAAAACTAGAGGTGAAAGATTTAGGAAGTCTTAAACAAAATGCTCATAAGTAAATCTCACCAGTGGACTATAAGACATGGAGAGGCCAGGCATAGTAGTGTGTTCCTTTAATCCAGCGTCCAGTAGGCAGAGGCAGGTAGCTCTCTCTAAACTATAGGCCAGCCTAATCTACATATAGAATTCTAGGACAGCCAGGAGCTCCATGGAGAAACCCAGTCTCAAACAAACAAACAAACAAACAAACAAACAAATGAAATGAGAACACAGCATTTCAAACCTTTCAGGACATAGTGAAGGTGGTCCTAAGAGGCAAATTCATATAGCACTACACCAAAAAAATGAGACAGATCATATTGGTAAACTTAGTGACACAGTAGAAAGCTCTTGAACAAGAGATAAACTCAAATAGAATATATGACAAAAAATAAACTCAGGGCCAAAACCAATGAAATAGAAACCAGCAAGATGGGCGGTGGTGGGGCACGCCTTTAATCCCAACACTTGCGAGGCAGAGGCAGGCGGATTTCTGAGTTCGAGGCCAGCCTGGTCTACAGAGTGAGTTTCAGGACAGCCAGGGCTACACAGAGAAATCCTGTCTCAAAAAACAAACAAACAAACAAAAAAAAAGAAAGATAGAAACAAGCAAACAACACAAAACAATACAAAGAATCAGTGAAACAAGCTGGGCAGTGGTGCACACACCTGTAATCCCAGCACTTGGGAGGCAGAGGCAGGCGGATCACTGAGTTTGAGGCCAGCCTGGTCTACAGAGTGAGTTCTAGGACAGCCAGGGCTGTCTCAACCCTGTCTCAAAAAAACAAAAAAACAAAAACAAAACCAAAAAAAACAAAACAAAACAAAAAAATAGAATCAGTGAAACAGAGATTGGGTTTCTTGAGAAAACCAGTAGGACTGACAAACCTTTACTCAAATTAAAAGACAGAGAAAGAGCTGGGAGGTGATGGTGCACACCTTTGATCCCAGCACTCAGGAGACAGAGACAGGTGAATCTCTGAGTTTAAGGGCCAGCCTGATCTTACAGAGTAAGTTCTAGGACAGGAGACCCAAATCAATTAGAGATGAAAAGGGGAACATTATTTCAGATACTGAGGAAATTCAGAAAATTATAAGGACATACTTTAAAATGTGTATATCACCAAACTGAAAAATCAAAACGAAATGGATATAGTTTCATATGTACAACCTTCCAAAGTTAATTTAAACAGAACCATGAACCATAATCTCTAGTGAAATAGAAGCAGTAATTGAAAATGTCCCAACCTTGGGGGGGGGAGGGGTTTCACACCTGTAATCCCAGCACTCTGGGAGGCAGAGGCAGGCAGATTTCTGAGTTCGAGGCCAGCATGATCTACAGAGTGAGTTCCAGGACAGCCAGGGCTACACAGAGAAACCCTGTCTCAAAAAAACAAAAAAACCAAACCAAACCAAACCACATGATCATCCCATTACATGCAGAAAAGGCATTTGACAAAATTTAACACCCTTCCATGATAAAATCCTGACAGACTGGGGATACAAGATACATACCTCAACATAATAAAAGCAGGTTACAGTAAGTCCACAGCCAAATCAGCCTAAATGAAGAGAAACTCACAGTATTTTTTCTAAAACGAAGAAAACAAGGTAAGGACCCCCACTCTGTCCATGCCTGTTCACTATAGTATTGAAGTCTTAGCTAGAGCTGTAGTTCCAAGAAGCGTTTGCCAGCCCAACAGACCAACCAGGAGCCAACTCAGATGCAATCACATTAGGGTCTCTTTATTACAAACTCCAGTTTGGGCTTACTCACTGCCGGCCCCATGGAACAGAACTACAGGATGGTGTGGTGAAGCAGCCCTGAACTTTCACTGGCAGGAGGCTAATAGGAAATGGCAAACAAGGGGTGGGGAGGTTGGAGCCTGGAAAACATCCAAATTGGGGGGCTATTGCTGTCCTTCAACAGAATTGGCTGGTGCTAGGTGTTAAACATAAACTTAATTTCTGCTTTTCTTCCAACTGGTAGTTGTTAGGAAGTGAGGTGTCAGGGGCAGGCTTGTAGCCTGGAGGTGCAGATTTGTTGGGGGATAACCTAGAAACCTGTGCTAGGTACCGACCTGTTAGTTAATCAAGCTTAGCTTTAGGTCAGGTTCTCTAAGATGGAGTCTGAACCCAAGATCTGGTCTCTCAGAGCAATAAGATGGAAGATCAAGGAGATACAAGTAGGACAGGAAAACACCAAAGTACCTTTATTTGTAGATGATATGATAGTATACATAAAAGATCCTAGAAACCCCACTGGGGAACACTGACAGCTGGTAAACTCTTTCAGAAAGTGTAAGGATATAAAATTAACACACAAAAATCATAGCCCTCCTACATACAAATGGCAGACTGACAATGAAATCAGAGCAAAACTACCTTTCGCAATAGCCTCAAAAAAAAAATTTTGGGATAACTATAACCAAGCAAAAGACATATAATACAAACTTTAAGACATTGAAGAGATTGAAGACACCAGAAGATGGAAACGTAAGGTCCGATGATATGAAGGCTTCTAAGAAAGTGTTTGCGGTCTAGGAAGGTGTTTGAGGTTGGTAAATGCAAGTTATGAAGGTTGGAGGATGTGCAAAAACCTTGGATGGTGACGGGGAGTGAGTCAAGGGCCATGGGAGGAAGGAAAAAGCCTCAGGTCCCCGCCCCTCGCTGTGCTGTGCTGTGTTAAGACTTCAAAGTTCAGAGCTTGAACACCGAACAGTGGTTATACTAGCATATCTGAAAATTATCTTTTTGTAAACTTATAAAAGATTCTTATATCTCCAACTGTCAACCGACAGCCTGTTTCCCTCCCTTCCTGCCTATTCACGAGGATGGGAGCCTGCCAGTCTGCATCCTGGGGGCCCAGCCAGGGGGGAATCCGCCAGTGTGGCATGTTTCCCAGGGCTCGGTTGTCACCAGAACCACTAGTGGTACAGCTTTCTTGCTGCCCTGTGAGACTCAGTGGGCAGCTAGGAACTGGAGCCGGAGCCATGCCACCAAGCAGGAAGTAGCTGCGGCCAAGTGCACACTACCAGCGAAAACTCTCCTCTGGAGTGTTACAGCTCAGGAAGACGGGCGCTCTCAGAGGATCTTTGGTTAAATGACTGATACATTTTATTCCTGTGGACAGGGACCTTATAAACATTTTGGAGTGGGATGGGATCTAGGGGTAGGTGCTTCCTGTTGGTCTGGTCTGAGATGGTAGGGATGCTCTACCTGCATGGGGGACAGACTTCAGGTGTTGTCTCTATGTGGCAGGTTATCGTGGTCCTTCTAGTGGGGTGTCTCGGTCAGGAGCTAGTTCAAACTCCTGCCATGTTCAACTATGAGTCTCATCAGGGTTCTGAACTTTGCCACAACCTTACCAGTTCTTCTTTCTGGTGGTAGGGTCCACTGCTCCACAGGAGCCCTCTCCTTTTCCCTGGTCCAGGGACCTTCCCTCCCTCGACCTGCCAAGATCATGGGCCTAGAGGTTTTAAATGTTCACCCAAGAAACAAGTTTTTCTCTCTAAACACCTTATCTCCTTCCCTAATATATATATATATATATATATCTGTTCCAGCATCCTGTCAGGCCCAGGCATTCCCTCAGAACCTGCACCAAAGATAGCCCCAAAGCAGTTCCCACAGGTACTCCAGCCCAGCCCCACCGACTGTTTCAAGTGGGCCTGCACTCTCCTACCCACCTCCCCCGACCCCGCCATGGTCTCACAGTCTGGACAGCAGTGAAACCATCAGCTCCTCCTGGACTTGGCTGACAGTCCAGCTTTTTGCCTCCCCGCCCCCCAGTAACAACATAGACAATTACCTCACCCCTATTCATTTATTATCAACAAAAGGCTTGGGTGTTGGGTTTCAGACCCTGGACAATGGGCTGAGGTGCGTATTTTACACACCAGTGCAGACCTGGTCTCCAGGTTCTTCCAGCATCCCTCACTCCCTACCTGGCACACCCTGCCCTCTACCCTGAGCTTTCCAGGCCGAGGGCTGTGCTGCCCTTCCCCAGAGGCTCTTCCCTATAGAATTCAGACATTTTGGTCTCTCCTGCCCCCATTTGTCCTTTTCTGCACAAACGCTCTTCTCCCCTCCGCCCCCATCTCCCTCCTCGAGGTGGCTTCCCTGGCCTCCTTCCTGGGCCAGTGAACTCTCCTGGCCAAGAACAGTTTCCCAGTAAACCTGTATTTATATATATTTTAATCTGACTTGAATTGGCTTATTTCACCTGGCTGAGAAATAACTTATCAGGAAAGATCTCCCATGCTCATAAATTGGTAGGATTAATACAATGTTAATGGCCATCCTACCAAAAGCAATCTACAGATTCAACTAAATCCCCACCAAAATTCCAACACAATTCATTAGAGGTTTAAAAAACACATTTTTGTTGTTGTTTTTGCAAGACAGGATTTCATTGTGTAGTCCTAGATATCTTGGAACTCAAACTGTAGACCAGACTGGCCTCAAACTCACAGAGATCTGTCTGCCTCTGCCTCCTGAGTGCTGGGAAGAAAGGCATGGGATACCACCACCCAGCTTTTTAAAATTCTTATTTTCTCACTGGGAAACTGTAGTCAAGTTATACTGTATGAGAAGAGAATCTCTCTCTCTTTTTTTCCCCCTGAGTCTGATGTCAGCCTGGTCTACAAAGTGAATTCCAGAACAGCCAGGGTCACACAGAAAAAGAACTGTATCTTGAAAAACCAGGGGGGGGGGCAGAAGGGGAAGGGAGAGGAACAGTTCCTGTTCCAAATGGCTACTCTAACCATATTCATTAGGTTCATTAAGTTGTATGTAGTCTTTGGGTCTGGCTACTTTCATTGTGTGATTTCTTTTCTTTTCTTTCTTTTTTGCAACTTTTGAAAACAATAAAACTGAACTCAATTCTCTAATTCTTTTTTTTTTTTTTTTTGGATTTGGTTTTTTTGAGACAGGGTTTCTCTGTATAGCCCTGGCTGTCCTGGAACTCACTTTGTAGACCAGGCTGGCCTCGAACTCAGAAATCCGCCTGCCTCTGCCTCCCAGAGTGCTGGGATTACAGGTGTGCGCCACCACCTCCCGGCTCAATTCTCTAATTCTTAAATAAAGAAAATACAGAACAAAACAACTGAAAAATGAACTGGAAGAAAATACAAATGGGCTCTCTTACTCTCGCCTCTCTCTCTCCCCCCCTCTCATCTCCCTCTCCTTCCCTCCTTCCCTCACCCCCTTGCCCCCTTGCTCCCCTCTCTCCCAGTTCCCAGCCCCCCCACATGGTAGTGGCCAGCCTCTACTTCTCTACTCTCTCCCTCTTTCTGCCTTTCTCTGCCTCTACTACTCTCTTAACTCCCTTCCCCATGCCCTAAATAAACTCTATTCTATGCTACAAAACAAAACAACAACAACAATAAAATGGAAGAAAATACAAATGGCCAATAAAAAGAGCTGTAACTCTGTTGGCAGAGTACCTGCCCTGCCTGCAGGAAGCCCTGGCTGGATCCCCATTATTATATTAATTTACCTAACTAAGAATAGTATCTCACACCAGGCGGTGATGGTACACGCCTTTAATCCCGGCACATACATATTTGTGTATATATCTATATCTATATCTATATCTATCTATCTATCTATCTATCTATCTATATACATATATATATATATATATATATAAATGTTATAATGAAATCCTTTGTTTTCTACGCTGCCCACCTCCACCAATTTTTTCTTTGAGACAGGGTTTCTCAGTGTAGTTTGGCTGTCCTGGAACTTACTCTGTATGGCTCTGTATTGGCTTCAAACTCATAGAGATCCACCTGCCTCTGTCTCCCAAGTGCTGGGACTAAAGGCAGAGGCTACCACCATCTGGCCCAGCCCCTGAAATCTTTTTAAAGGTCATCAAAAATTAATGAATAGGATGTAAATGAATAATAGAATTAATTAAACAAAAAAATCTGTTCTTTAATGAGGTAAACAAGATGGGCAAACCATTAAGGAAACTAATCAAAAGAGAGCAAAAAAATAAAAATCATAAAATTAGAGCTATTACAACCAGCACCAATGAAATTCAAACAGCAGAGGATGCTGTTGCTATGCTTTTGCAAGGGAGATTTGCATGTATTTCAAAGGCTATCAAATTTCTTGGCATGTTGTTTCCTTGGGAAAAAAGGCAGTTAAGCAAGATGCTTGAAAATTGTACTTTTTCCCTAGTGATTTCTTTTTATGTTTCTGTTTTCTTGGAAGATATTTTTTGTTTGTTTGTTTTTTTGAGACATGATTTTTCTGTATAGCCCTGGCTGTCCTGGAACTCTGTAGACCAGGCTGGCCTCAAACTCAGAAACAGGCCTGCCTCTGCCTCCCAAGTGCTGGGATTAAAGGCGTGTGCCACCAACGCCCAGTGGAAGGTATTGTTAATACTACATGATCACTTAGAAATATGACATTATTTTGCAACTTTTTTTATTATGTTCAAGTATTCATTAAGTACTATCTCTCTTCCAGGCTGAAACATCACAAAATAGCTAAACACTCTTAAATGGCATAGTCTGTCTTTTATGGATTGAGTAGTGTGTCTTTTCTTATTTCATGTTAAAGGAACAAAATAATGGTGGGCAATGTTATTCTGAAGCACTACTCTGAGCATCGTCTTACACACATTGAATGCCTAAAATTGAAGCCTAAATTAGTTTGCAAAACCTATAGGGGGTGCAGTGTGTGTAGGAGTTGATAACAAATTTTGGTATGTCAAAATAATAAAGCAGCCAGGCGGTGGTGGCGCACACCTGTAATCCCAGCACTTGGGAGGCAGAGGCAGGCAGATTTCTGAGTTCAAGGCCAGCCTGGTCTACAGAATGAGTTCCAGGACAGCCAGGGCTACACAGAGAAACCCTGTCTCAAAAAACCAAAAAAAAAAAAAAAAAAAAAAAAAAAAAAAAAAAAAAGAGAGAATAAAGCAAATAGGATTATCTGCTTTGGTTACATATATTAGGTCATTATTATTTACTTTTCAAATTTTAATTTTTGTACCATTTAACCTCCAGGCTTTGGACCTAGAGAAGAAATTAACACCATAGAAAGGATAGAGAATTGCTTCAAATCCAATTCTCCATTCTGAATAAAGGTAAGGGTTGTCCTGATTAGTTTGTCAACTTGACACAAGCTAAAGCCTTTTGGGAATAGAGACTCTCCATAAGATTGGGCTGTACACACTCCTGTAGGGCATTTTATTAGTGATCAATGCAGGAGGGCCAAGCCCATTGTGAGAAGTATAAATCGTATAAATCATGGGCTGGTGGGCCTGAGTGCTATAAAAGAAAGCAGGCTGAGCAAGCCAGGGGAAGGAAGCCAGTGAGCAGCATTCCTCTGTGGTCTCTGCATCAGCTGCTGCCTCCACAGTCTTTGATGATGAACTGTGATGTAGAAGTATTACAAAAATTAACGCTCCCCTTCCCAAGTTGCATTTAGTTGTGGTGTTTCACCACAGCAACAGAACTCTGAGACAGGACAGTCAGACAAGGTGCTTGGAATAGTCTTTGATAAGAAGACTTGAGGGTTAGGGGGTATAGCTCAGTGGTTCGGCCCTTGCCTAGGATGTATAAGAATTTGGACTTGATCTCAGGCAAGACGAGAAACCAACAAACCAAACCCCAAAGTGGAACTTGAGCTTTGTTGGGAGAAAAGATGTGAATCTTTTCTTGAGGCAGATATCCTGCCATGGGTGAGAAATATGGATCTAGGTAGAATGCTTGCCTTGTGCTAGTGTGGATGAGAATGACCCCATTGGGCTATAGATTTGAATGCTTAGCCACGGAGGTGGGGGGGGGGCAGGGGAGTGGAACTGTTTGGAGGACTGTTGGAGTAGGTCGGCTTTGTTGGAGGAAGTGTGTCACTATGGTGGGCTCAGTCTCCATCTCCTTGCTGTGGTCTGTGGATCAGGATGTAATTCTCGGCTCCTTCTCCAGCGCCATGCCTACCTGCCGCCATGCTCCCCGCCATGATGGTCATGGACTCAGTTCTGAAACTGTAAGCAAGACCTCAATCACATACTTCTTTTCCTATAATGTACTTATTTTAATGGACACTGGTGTTTTGTCTGTATGTCTATGTGAGGGTATTGTATTCTAGAGCTTCAAACAGTTGTGAGCTGCCGTGCAGGTGCTAGGAATTGAATCTGAGTTCTCTAAAAGAGCAGTCAGTGCTCGTAACCACTGAGCCATCTATCTCTTCAGCCCCACATATTTTTCTTTTTAGGTCTTGCCTTGGTCATGGTGTCTCTTCATAGCAATAAAACAGTGACTAAAACGGTGTTCCAGCACTGCAAAACATCTATAAGTCAACTCTCAATCTTCAAGTATTCAAGTGTTTCAGTGATCAACATTAAGAACTAGGTAACACAATGGCAGAACTGTAAATTTAACTGTTATTGGCCAAGTGTAATTGTCATCCTGGAGGCTTACTGCTGAATAAACTCATCTTTTTTAGCTCTTTCTGAACTCTGGCTGGCTGGTTCAACTCCATTGTTCTGGCCCAAACTCCTCTCCAAGCTGACAGATTAAAATGGCTTCTCAGGTTCTGACTGAAGTGCTCTTCTTGACCTCAAACTAACTCTGGCAATCTCTTCTAATCTTCTGGCTTCTACTGTCTTCTTCCTGGAACCTTAAAGAAACATAAATATAGTCCCAAAATCTGAGAAGGGTACAAAAGCATCACAAGACATATGCAAAATTAGAAAGTAACAGAAAATAAGAGGCAAAAAGATTATAGAGTGAAGAGTTTTATTTGAATGTGCATTGGAGTTTTGTCCTTATGCATGTATGTTTGAGGATGTCAGATTCCCTAGATCTGTAGTTACAGAGTTATGACAGAGAACTCAGGTCTCCTGGAAGAGTAGCTAGTGCTCTTAACCACTGAGCCAGCCCTAGAATGGCTGAAGGTGAAGTTCTCAGATCTCTCTGGCTTTAGCAGGCTGTGTCGTATATTAGAGAGGAGTAACACACTGGGAGCTGCTGGTTTCTGCAGCTGCAATGTTCTGGGGGTTAACTGTATTTCACTTAGTGATATCCCTTTTCCTAAAACCTGAAGTAAGATAAGGATTTGTTTCCATCACTCATACTGGAGGATTCCTAGCCATCGTTGCAAGCAGGTTTGCCTTTCTCAATCACTAGAAGACATCTTGGGTTTGACCTACTCTGGCTGTCCTGGAACTCATTCTGGAGACCAGGCTGTTCTTGAACTCAGAAATCCACCTGCCTCTGCCTCCCAAGTGCTGGAACTAGAGGTGTGAGCCACCACCGCACGGCTAGCATCCCTCTTTCAATGGTTCCTTTTTACCTTCAGCACAGAGGCACTCTTCAGTTCCATCAGTATCAAGTAGTTTTAAGTAAGCCTAGTTTTTAGGCCCATCTTTGATAAATTTTCATGAAATAGCATTGTATACTTGAAACACACATACCACCATCAAATTGTAATTTCTTGCTTTTTTTTTTTTAAACCTGTATTAGTTACTTTTCTGTTGCTATGATAAAATACCACAAGTAAAGACCAATTTAGAGAAGAAAAGTTTATTTTGGCTTATGGTTTCAGAAGGACAGAATCCATCAGGTTGAGAAAGACATGGGAATAGTCAATGAAAGTATGGTGCCAGGTGTAAAAAGCTGGATTACCATATTTCATTCACTTGCATTTACAGATTTCATAATTCAATGCTGACTTTTTTTCCTGGTGTACACATGAACACTGCATCCATGTGAGCGGAATATGTGTGTATGTGTCTGCAGTGAACTAGATCTGTGTACTACAAGAGAAGTTCTTGGCTGCTGAGCCATCACTTCAGCCCCCTTTTTATTTTACTTTTTTCTTTCTAGGGATTGAATTCAGGTCCTTATAGATGAAAGGCAAGCCCTTTATGGACTGAGTTCTCTTCTATTCTGGTTGTTTCTCTGCTGCTTTGAGAAAAATCATGACTTTGACAAAGGTGTTTATTTCATCTTACTGTCCATCACTGAGAAGTCAGGGCAGGAACTCAAGGCAGAGACTGAAGCAGAGACCATGGAGGAATTCTACTTACACACTTATTCTCCAGGGCTTGCTCAGCTAGTTTTCTTTCTTTCTTTCTTTTTAGATTTATTTTATTATTATATGTAAGTACAGTGTAGCTGTCTTTAGACACACCAGAAGAGGGCATCAGATCTCATTATGGATGGTTGTGAGCTACCATGTGGTGGCTGGGATTTGAACTCAGGACCTTTGGAAGAGCAGTCAGCGCTCTTAACCACTGAGCCATCTCTTCAACCCTCAGCTTGTTTTCTTATAAAGCCAAGATCATCTATCCAAAGGTAGCACCACCCACAAATGGGGCTACGCCCTCCCTTATAAATCATGAATCAAGAAAATGCCCATAGACATGCCCATAAGACAACATGGTGGAGACTGTTCCTTTTCTCAGATGGCTCGAGTTTGTACCAAGTTGACAAAAAACCTAAGCAGTCCATTTCCTCAGTCCCACAGAGATGCTTCTCAGTCGGCTTTGCGCAGGCTACTAGTGGGAGAAATACAAGGTCTTTTAGCTTACAGCTTTAGAGAGTCAAAGTTCAAGCCTAGGTAGTGGTAGATGTTAGGTCTCTGTGAAGGTGGTGAATTGCAATGACAGAAGTGCACCTCAGAGTGAGCACTCAAGGCAAAGAGGAGAACTGGCAAGATTCTACATCCTTACAAGTTTGTTATTTTTAATAGCTGAATGTAGTAGCTCACATCTTTAATCACAGTATTCAGAGGCAGAAGTAGACAGATCTCTGAGTTCAAATCTAACGCAGTCTACAGAGTGTCAGGATAGCCAGGGCTACCCAGAGAAACCCTGTCTCACAAACAAACCAAACCAAACCACCCCAACATAGTTGGAAAGAAGCAAGATGATAGAAAACTAATTATTTTAAAAGATCTTAGTTGTTGTTGTTTTAACAAAGACAGGTTGTTCTGGGTAGCCCTGGCTGACCTGGAACTTAGTCTGTAGACCAGGCTGATCTCAAACTACCTGCCTTAGCACATCAACTATTAACCAAGAAAATGTCCCACAGAGCCGGGTGTGGTGGCACATGTCTGTAATCCCAGTACTTGGGAGGCAGAGGCAGGTGGATTTCTGAGTTCGAGGCTAGCCTGGTCTACAGAGTGAGTTCTAGGACAGCCAGGGCTACACAGAGAAACCCTGTCTCGGGGGAAAAAAAAAAAGAAAATGCCCCACAAATCTGCTCACAGGATAATTTGATGGAAGTAATATTTCAAGATCTCCCTTTCCCAGATGTTAGTCAGGGTTTCTATTCCTGCACAAACATCATGACCAAGAAGCAAGTTGGGGAGGAAAGGGTTTATTCAGCTTACATTTCTACACTGCTCTTCATCACTAAAGGAAGTCAGGACTGGAACTCAAACAGGTCAGGAAGCAGGAGCTGATGCCGAGGCCATGGAGGGATGTTTCTTACTGGCTTGCTTAGCTTGATTTCTTATAGAACCCAAGACTACCAGCCCAGGGATGGCAACACCCACAAGGGGTCCTCCCTGCTTGATCACTAACTGAGAAAATGCCCCACAGCTGGATCTTATGGAGGCATTTCCTCAACTGAAGCTTTTTCTCTGATAACCCTAGCCTGTGTCAACTTGACACACAAAACCAGCCAGT
Source organism: Apodemus sylvaticus (assembly GCF_947179515.1). Taxonomy (NCBI): domain Eukaryota; kingdom Metazoa; phylum Chordata; class Mammalia; order Rodentia; family Muridae; genus Apodemus; species Apodemus sylvaticus. The sequence continues at coordinate 69,864,934 of NC_067479.1, forward strand.
ACACCAGATAAGTCTAGATTTGTGTTAAGTTGACAAAAACTAACTAGCACAGTGTATGTTACAGCTGCATGAAAGTAGACAAGGGTGTAGAAGTCAGAGGGCAGCTTTACAGTCTGTTCTCACCATCTGCTGTGCCATTTGGCTGGCCTAGGTTCACATAACCGCGCGTGTGTGTGTGTGTGTGTGTGTGTGTGTATTTTCTCTATTTACATTTCAAATGTTATCCCCTTTCTTCGTTTCCCCTCCGAAAACCCCCTATCCCACCCCACCCCCCTGCTCACTAACACACCCACTGCCACTTCGCTATCCTGGCATTACCCTACATGGGGCAAAGAGCCTCACAGGACCAAGGGCCTCTCCTCCCATTGATGTCTGACAAGGCCATCCTCTGCTACATATGTGGCTGGAGCCATGGGTTCACACAAATCTTAAGAGTCAAACCATTAACCAAATTCTTAACTAACTTTTCCATCTGTTAATGAAATGAAAGGCACTTTATTTCTCAAGCAATAAAACATCTCATTAATTTACTCTCTCAAAAAATTGTAGAGATGTCAAAAAACAAAACAAAAAACAAACAAACAAACCCAAACAAAAAACAAAAACAACTGGCCATGCCTTTAATTCCATCCAGCACTGAGGAGGCAGAGGCAGGTGGATCTTTGTGTTTGAGGCTGGCCTGGTCTATAGAATGAATAGAAAAATCCTGTTTAAAAAAAAAAAGGTACTGAGGGTGGGTAGGGTGAAGAGAAGAAATTACATCTGTTTCAATAGTGATGCAATTCTGGGAGATAGAGATAGCTTAGTGGTTAAAAGTACTGGCTGTGGTTAAGAGCACCGACTGCTCTTCCAGAGGATCTGAGTTCAATTCCCAGCAACCACATGGTGGCTCACAGCCATCTGTAATGGGTTCTGATGCCCTCTTCTGGTGTGTGCAGACAGCAACAATGGACTCCCATATATAGAAAAATAACTGTGCATCTCTGTCCGTGGTTCCTTGGCTTTCTTCACAGAAGCAGAATTGCAGGGTGGCCATGATGTCACAGTTTTGCTGTATGGACACATTCTTCAAAGCAAACCTGCTGCAAAGTGTCCCCCCATCTCCTGTGAAAGCATTCATTTTCTGCTCCCCTGATAATAACCCTGGGTATTTTTTTATCATTAAAAAACATTTGCAACTTAAAAAAAAAAGCACTGGTTGCAATCCAGGGGACTCAGGTTCAGTTCCCAGCACCCACAGGACAGCTTACAACTGTCTGTAACACCAGGATTTGACACTCTCACACATACATGCACACAATGCACATAAAATTAAAAAGAAATCATTTAAAAATTAATGCCATTCTCATTTTGTTCGGAGACACAAAACCTCAAAAGTGTGTGTGTTTTTGTGTGTGGGAGGTGGGGTAGGGGGCAGACTTACAAATCTCTGGGAAAACCAGGAAGGCTTCAACAGAAGGAACTCACAAATGTGGATTTACTTCCAGAAAGCAGAACAGGCACTCAATAAAACTTAGAAAAGGGAGATGTCAGGTCGAAACAATACAAATACTTCAACTAGACTACCTTTTGAACATTGAACTAGCTAATGTCAGGATCACTTTCCTGGACGTAGACTTAAAAAAAAAAAAACCCCTATAGAACAGAAGGGAAGACAGCGCGTTGCACTTACTTAACGCACCTTTCCTTAGCACTGCTATTATAAACACAAAGCTGTTAACTCCCGAAGCACAAAGCTGGTGGTAGCTGAGTTCTCACTGATTTCAGGAAGCCAAATGGTTTCAATCAAGAAAACCAAGCCTTCCATCTTCGGATGCCCCCTGCTCACAGCAGAAAGAACCGCGGAGCGGGAGGCCTGAAACGCCTGGCTTCTGGGCGTAGGCACACCTTTAGGAGGGCGCTTCCAAGGCTAAGAGATCCTGCTCCGGGCTGGACAGCCTAAGCAAGCGAGAGAAAGCTGCCGCACGGGCAGGACACCCGTACCTTAACCCGCAGCTCGTGGGCTGCGCGGCTGGGATCCAGGATCTCGCGGCCCGCACCCAGCAGCGAACCACGCATGCGCAGCTCAGACCCGCGCGGGATGCCCGGCCGCGGCTGACAGAGCCAACCGCCCGGCCTCGCCCGGTGCCGGCTGCCGCCGCCCTCATCCCAGCGCCGCGACCGGGCTCACGTTTGTCTCCTCCCAGCTGCTCAAGACTCGGCGGTCCCGTCAGGCCGCTGAAGACGTGACGCCGGCGGCGGCTGCGACAGCCCCGGAGGCGCGAGAGGCGCCGGGGTCGCGGCGGCGATTGGCCGGCCGCGGCGCCTGCTCCCATAATGCAGCGCATGGCGCGTCATTGAAGAGAGACCATGATGGCGGCGGCGCTGGGGCCCCCAGAAGTGATCGCTCAGCTGGAGAACGCGGCCAAAGTTCTGATGGTGAGGACGCCCGGCCCGGAGAGCCGCGGGATCAGTGGGACTCCGGCTGGCTCTCCCGGGTCAGGCCTGCTGTCCGCTGGGTTGGTGGCCGGGAAGGGCCTTGGGATGAACCCTGAAGTGGAGGTGGTGGTGGCGTGGCGCAGGATTCTCCATCCTACTTTCCCTCCTGCCTTGGTTCTTTACTTTCTAGTGCCTTACTTTCTAGTGCTGTCTCCTTCCCTGACCGCCTTGCTCCTCAGCCTGGCATTTGGGTGTAGTGGTGTAAGATGGAGAGTTTCCTGTGTCGCCAGCTTCGCTCTATAACTCGCTAGGCAGACTGGGTAGCAGAGCAAGGCACGGGGTGAACCCCGCAGGACTTGGATCAGGGAACATTCTTGGGACTGTGCGCAGGACGCTGGGGAGTTGATCTGTTAGGGGAGGGATGGCATAGTCTGGGTGCTGTTAGCAACCCTCGTCCCCTTGTGGATAGGGTCCCCTAGCTCTTTGCCTGACATGCAGGCAGTTCTGGGTAACCGCAGCAGGCGGCACGTGGACGGACCGGCAGGAGGGAGAGAGGCTAATCTTTAGGACCAAGGTCGTTGGGGCAAAACTTGCTTCAAGACCGAGCTCCTTGTGGGTTTCGTGTTTTGGAAAACTGACTCTGTGGTACTCATTAGCTGAAGTCTTACAACTACCACGAAATAGTTTGATGAGAGTGTTTGAGCAGGACGAGTCCGGATTATAAACAGTATTCTCCACAGGGAGCAAAAGTAAGGATAAACTATCTTGTCTTATGCTTGATGGCTCAGCTTGATTTCTTTTTTTCTTTCATTCATTTTTTTGGGGGGGTTAAATTATGACGACTGCATTTGTAGGTTTCTTTTCTTTCTTTCTTTTTTCTTTTTTTTTACTTAGAGGTCCATTTTATTTCTTGAAATGATTTAGACATTTTAACAACTAAATGCAGCCAGATTTTTTTTTTCACCCTGAACTTTTTACTTTAAGGTTAGCGTTAAGGATTGTGTTGGAGCATCACATTTAAGGATGTTTTAGTTAAGGCCTGGAGAGACTGCTCAGTAGTTAAGAGCACATGCTGCTCTTCCAGAGGACCTGAGCAGGTTTCCAGGTGGTTCAGCCAACTGTAACTCCAGTTCCAGGTCATCTGCACTGACATGCATATACCCATACACAGATGTAGCACGTAATTAAAAATTAAAGTTAAAACATTTAAAAATTGTATTTGAGCCAATTCTAGAGCAGTCATTAGTATCACTCATTAAGTTTTGTCTTCCCATATAATATCAGATGCTTTGGCTTTTAGAAAGTGAGAAGACGGACTAGAGAGAGCGATGGCTCAGGGATTAAGATCACTTGTTGCTTTAGCAGAGGACCCTGTTGATTTACAACTGTCCTTGACTCCAGTTTCAGGGTATCTGATGACCTCTATGAGCCATGCAGATAAAAAACATAAATAAATCTTTTAAAAAATATGCAGTAAAAACTTAAGTTTAATAAAAGTTTACTAAAATCCCCAAATACAGAACCCCTGAAAATACCTGATTTCCTAGGAGATAAGGGTACTGTTTTAAATTAGATTCTAGATTCAAAGAACACTACAGTGCTCTAGTATTTAAATTGATAGGTTAATTGATGATGTTCATCGTTGGCCTGATGGAATTTAGAATTTGTGCTTGGCACTGTATATCTTTTCTTCCTGGCAAGACTAGTTTTTATCGACTGTTTATAGGTGGGTAAGAAAAATGGTACTATGATTCTGTTGTGTGCTAGAGTATAGGTTCTGTATTATGAATTCCTGTAGCAGCTTTGCACTGTTGAGAGAAACTGAGGTTCAAAGCAGTAAGGTCACAGCAAATTTAGTGATGAAATTGATCCATTACTTAGTTTACCAGATTCCCATTTCAGAATTTATAACTCTTTTACTCTGTAGCATAGGCTAGGTTAGAACTCATGTTTGTAGCCCATGCTGGCCTTGACATTTTTGTGGTCCTTCAGCAGCCTTCAGAGAGCTAGATCATAGGCATAAGCTAAATCCTAACACTTTTTAACTGTTAATTTTTAATTCAACATGTTGTTTTTCTCGAAATCAGCCTATTATCCTACAAGGATACAGTTAGAATCAGTTCTTTTAAGGTTATGGAATAAGGTGTCAAACATGAAGTATTATGATGGACCTACAGGGTGCAGGTATAAAGGACTTAGTGAGATGGGTCACTTGGTAAAGGTTCTTGCCACCAAGCCTTGACCTGAGTTGGATCCCCAGAAGCCACATGGTGGGAAAAAAATGATTTTTGTCTGAAAGGTATTAATAGGGGATGGTTTCTGCGATCACTGCTTGATAGGAAATAAATGTAAAGGTAGATGAGCTAGAATGGGGAAGTGCTATTGTAAATTCGTCACCATAACCAATGCAATTACGCAATTTTCTGAAAACATTGTGGAAAATGGGGAACTGACAGGGTCTCATGTTTTAGTCTTAGCTGGCTTGGAATGCAGGTCTGTAGGTAAGTGGCATGCCTTTGCCACCAAGTGCTAGAATGAAAGTGTGTACTACCATACCTGACAAGGAAAATAGTTTTGTTTTGAGACAGGGCCTGTTCTGGAACGTGCTTTGTAGTCTACTCTGGCCTTGAATTTTCTGTCTCCTTGCCTCAGCCTCCTGAGTGCTGGGATTATAGGTATGTACCACCTTATCTGCATGGAGAAGTATTTAAATAAGCTTCCCAAATTCAGTTTTTCAAAAAGATTCAGGTTGTTGACTTTTACTTGAGGATGGTAGCTATTTTACAGAGTAAAACCAATCATACTTCCTATGCTAACATTCTCTTCATTGAGTTTTTTTTTTTGGTTTCAAGTTTTATCAGGTTACCTAAATGTAGTCTTGAAAACTTGATATTGAAAATACATATTGCCAGGGTGGTGGTGGTGCACCCCTTTAATCCCAGCACTTGGGAAGCAGGGGCAGTCTGATTTCTGAGTTTGAGGCCAGCCTGTTCTACCAGTTCCAGGACAGCCAGGGCTGCACAGAGAAACCCTGTCTCGAAAAGCAAAAAAAACAAAAACAACAACAAAAAAAAAACCACATATTATATCATAGATTATAGCAGAAATACTGAACTGTATGTTTTTTTTTTTTTTGGATTTGGTTTTTTTTGAGACAGGGTTTCTCTGTGTAGTCCTGGCTGTCCTGGAACTCACTCTGTAGACCAGGCTGGCCTCGAACTCAGAAATCCGCCTGCCTCTGCCTCCCACCACCGCCCGGCTTGAACTGTATTATTTTAAAGTAAGTCAATTCACAAATATTTCCCACCCCATTTTTCCTTCTTATGTAATCTGCATGGCATTTTAAATATGCTTTGCCTTTTCCACTGGATTTTATAACACATATTCTATGGTTTTTCCTATTTATTTATTCATTTTTATATCAATGATGATATAGTGTGAGTATTAGACCTGACTTAAAGTGGTCTTAGCAATACCTTTCTGAACAGTAACAACTAAAGCTATACAGAAGTGTGGAATATGAGGGCAATTACAAATTCCCTAAGCTGTTCTACCACTCTTCTGCAATGACTGCTTCTTGAGTCTCCACGTGGAACATCTCTAACATTATAAAGACATACATACAGGACATACATACCTGCTCATTCGTTTAATTCTAGCGCTTAGGGAGCAGAAGTAGGAGGTCTCTGTGTTTGAGACTAGTCCTGGTCTACTTAGAGAATTCTAAGACAGCCAAGGCTACGTATATAGTGAGACCCTGTTTCAAAAAAAAAAAAAAAAACCCTAAGAATAAAAATAAAACAAACAGCAAACAAAAAAAAGAATAATTATGAAAATAATCAAGAACTTTTTTTGTTTGTTTTTAATTTTAAGACAGTGTCTCTCTACACAATCCTGTCCTGTCCTGGAGCTCACTACATAGACCAGGCTCACCTTGAACTCACAGAGATTCACCTGCCTTTGCCTCCCAAGTAAGTGCTGGGATTAAAGGCATGTGCTACCACACCTAGCCACCAAGAACATTTTTAAAGCAAAAATGAAGGGTCTTCAGATTTGATGTGCCACTTACCAAAGTGTGTATAGAAGAAACTACAATAATTGAACTGTTAGTGCACTGTCTCGAAAAGAATAGAAAGTTGTAACAATGATCCAAAGCAAGTAAATACAATGGTGCTTTAAACTGTCAAAATAAGGGAAAGTAGACTCCGCTAGTAGAAGTAGAAAATATGACAAATTGTGGTAAAGGTTTGCACTGAGTTCCAGAAGCCTTAAAAGTTCATCTTTTTTTTCCTCCTGCTATTTCACTTGTAGGCATTTATTCAGTCTATACAAGTGAACTGGTATTCTATGTTAGTTAATGAAATTTTTAAAAAATCCATAGATCTAATAATATGTAGTGCTTTTTGGGGTAGGGTGGGGTAGGGAGACACAGTTTGAGACCAGATCTTCTTTTTAAAGATTTTTTATTTAGTTATTATATGTAAGTACACTGTGACTGTCTTCAGACACTCCAGAAGAGGGCGTCAGATATCATAACAGATGGTTGTGAGCCACCATGTAGTTGCTGGGATTTGAACTCAGGACCTTGAGAAGAGCAGTCAGTGCTCTTAACTGCTGAGCCATCTCTCTAGCCCTGAGACCAGATCTTTTTATGTAGCCCTGGGTGTCTTGGAACTTCCTAAATAGATCAGATTGGCGACACAATCTGTGTGCCACCACATCCAGCCTAATTTTTTTTAAAGATTTATTTATTATGTATATAGTGTTCTGTCTGTCTGTATGTCTACACCAGGAGAGGGCACCAGATCTCATTACAGATGGTTGTGAGCCACCATGTGGTTGCTGGGAATTGAACTCAGAACCTCTGGAAGAGCAGCCAGTGCTCTTACTCCTCTGAACCATCTCTCCAGCCCTCATATCTGTTTTAATATATAATTTGAAATTTTTACTTCAAGTAAAAACATTACTTGAATCATAAATAATTTTTGAATTCAGGTCCCCTGCAAGAGCAGTATATGCTCTTAACTGCTATACCATCTCTTTAGTCCCCCAGAATTAATATTTTTAGTTGATAATTGTATTTTTTGGGGTGGGGGAAACCAGGTGATGTTTAGATACATGAGTGTGTGTGTGTGTGTGTGTGTGTGTGTGTGTAATGTAATTTTCAGGTTTTGTTTTTTTTTTTCTTTCAAGACAGGGTTTCTCTGTGTAGCTCTGCCTGTCCTGGAACTCACTCTGTAGACCAGGCTGGCCTTGAACTCAGAAATCTGCCTGCCTCTGTCTCCCAAATGCTGGGATTACAGGCGTGCACCACCACTGCCCTGCATAATATAATTTTCAAATCAAGGACTTTTATCTTAAAATCACAAGTGTTTCATAGTTTATACTAATGCTGGGTTTGTAGTGTTTTATTTGTAGGTCAGGTTATTCTGTTTCCACAGATTTGTGCTACTGCTGCTAGCTTAGCATAATTCTGTCAACAAATAAAGAGAAAAATGCCTTTCAAGTCAGGAAAAGTTAATAGAAAGGCAGTAGGGACTTACTCTCTATTCAGCTGTAGTTGTGAGAAAAGTTAGGTCACTTCCAAATAACAGTATTTCAGAGTAGAGTCTTTCAAGGTTTAGACTGTTCAATCAGTCTTGGTGACTGTAACAATCCTGCTTCTGTTGTCTTCTGTAGAGAAGTCCTGATTAAGTAGACAGTGTTTCATTCTGCTTCCTGGTCTTTAATGGCTGAAACCCCTTAGATCTGAAAGCTCAGTGGAGCTCTTAGTCCTACTTTACATTCCAGCTATAAAACTCTTCCCACCAAGAGTCTTCTTTTTCTACCAGGACTGGCTTCATAATCTTGCAAGGCCCAGTGCAAAGTGAAAATGTTAGAAAGGAGATTGAAAGTTCTGCTGAAGATTGTAAAACCCAAAGCCTTTTCTTGTTAAATATTTTATTATAAAGCAGGTGGTAGGGGTGGCCTAGTTGGTGTAGTGCACACTGGGCAAGCATGAGGACCTCTATTCCGTTTCCTGGAAGCCAGATGCACTCAGCCCTGGGGAGACACAGACAAGCAGTCCCTGGGGCTTGCTGGCTGCCCAGCCAGTTTCAACAGTAGATGAGCTCTGGATTCAAAAAGAGACCTTGTCTCAGACGGGACAAGATGGAAAGCATCATCACAGGTGTGCATGAATGGTTGCACACTGTGCACATAGATGTAATAGTAATTTGTGAGTAAGAGAAGTCACAGGGCATGGTATTATGGTATCACAATGTTTAAAAAATAATTGCCTGGCAGTGGTGGCGCACACCTTTAATTCCAGCACTTGGGAGGCAGAGGCAGGTAGATTTCTGAGTTCTGAGCCTGGTCTACAGAGTGAGTTCCAGGACAGCCAGGGCTACACAGAGAAACCCTGTCTCAAAAAAAAAAAAAAAAACCAACCCAACACCTTCCCAAAAAAATAATTACTATTATTAACTTTGTCTATGGGTGTTTGGCCTATATGTATGTTTATATACCATTTGCATACTGAGGTCAGAAAAGAGTGTCAGATTCCCTGGAACTGGAGTTTACATAAGGTTGTGAGCCACTATGTGGATATTGAGAATTGAACCAGCCGGGTGTGGTGGGGCACGCCTGTAATCCTAGCACTTGGGAAGCAGAGGCAGGTGGATTTCTGGGTTCGAGGCCAGCCTGATCTACAGAGTGAGTTCCAGGACAGCCAGGACTATACAGAGAAATCCTGTCTGGGGGTGGGGAATTGAACCTACGTCCTTTGGAAGAACAGCCAGTACTCTACACTGGGACATCTCTCTAGACCTTATGGTTTATATATAATATAGTTGATTTGATATCTTGATTGGTCATGTCTTTCTATAAATGTATTACCTTTTTTGGTTATATTTTGTGTTATTGTTTTCTTTTGAGATAAGATCTCACTATGCAGTCTTCCTGGCTGGTCTGTAACATAGACCAGGCTGACCTTGAACAGTTGAACAGTGTGACGTGTTGTTTTCAAAATTCGTTTTGCAAGTTCATCTTCAGTCAGTAGAGTTGAAAGTAACATCAGTGGCTCTTGCCAAATATAAGACTGCAGTTTTTTCTTTTAAGAAGATATTTCTGTTGATGCATCTATTACTACAGCTACTGTATTTTAAAGTTAATAATATTAGAGTACTTTTCTAGTTCATTATTTTGGGGTATTAACCTACATTTAGAGCTGATAATTCTTACAGATTTTTAAAACATTTTTAACTATACAAATCAGTCTTATGTAAGTTTGAATTTAGTTTGGGTGTAAATGTACACAGTATTTCTGTTTTTCTTCTGACAGTTTTTGGTAGAAGTCATACAGTGCATTCCTAAGAGAGTCACTTCATGAGTTATAGAATTTAAAGTCCCTGATTATGTATCTTGCTGTTTTATCTTCAGTTATAAGAAAGTAATTTGGAACTTTTTCCTCATTAAAAATTAGGTCATGTAAAGTGTTTGTATTAAAATATCACCGTAATCTGGTGGGACGGCTTCGGGGATAGAGCTCTAGCCCAGTGTGTATCGGGCCCTGTGTTTAAAACTAATTTCTCCATTTCTAAGCTTTTAGTTACTTGCCTTTTTTGGTGGAAATTCAAAACCAGTAAACTGAAGAATTCTAGTGATTTCTTGAAGTGATTAATTCTCTTTGTCCTATAATTGAAGTTCACTGAGTGTGGGTGACAATTTTTTGTCCGTGGTGCTCAGGTTGTGGTTAGGGTTAGGGTTTAGGGTTAGGCTCTGGTGATATATAGGCAAGATGGTTTCCCACTGTAGGTTCCTGTATGGTCTGAGTATGAAGTACCCTAGTATGTCACTACTGCCAGTCAGGCCTAGGTCTCACCTCAGACTCCTGAGAGACCTTGGTGCCCCAGTTTACCCTAAAGTAACTCATGCGGTTGGCTACCATTCTATTCTGTCTTCACAATTCACACATATCTTATTGTCTGCTGGGCTTTTCTTAGAAAACACAAGTTCCTAAGCACTTCAGGGCATCCTAGTAATGCCCTTTTGGGAGTGGGACCTCATGTGACTATACAGTGCCCGCCCCTGAAGCCTGCTTGGCTCTTGCATTACTGAGTCACCCATCTGTCACCATTGATTGGCTCTCTTTCAGAGCCTTACCTGTCTCTGTTGAGTTGACTGTAGATGGCCCTCTCTAACTTTTGCCTAGTTAACACTCTGTTTCTTAGTTCCTGTAGTTGTTTCTTTTGTCTAGACTAGTGCTTGTTTGTGGCCCTCCCTGCTTTGGTAACATTTCTTTTCTTTTTTTTTTTTTTGATTTTAGAAATGTTATCTATTGATTTTCTTTCTTTTTTTTCTTTTCTTTTTTTTTGGGGGGGGGGTAACATTTCTAAGCATTGCAGTGATACGCAGTGTGACTTGCTGACTGCTGTAGCCAGCAGAAGGCCCTGCAACATTAGGGGTTGTGTGAATTGCTAACTGGCTTGTGTCCTGCACCATCAAGCTTATGGAGGGTCACATCATGTGCATTTGAGAGTCATTTGAAGTGGAGAATGCTGTGGGAGAGTCTGGAGACAGACTTCGCAGGTTTGAACAGACCCATTCAGAGGACCCAAAGGGCAACAGCAGGCTTTGGATAAGCTACTGGCTTGCCAAGCTTCTTGGAATACTTCTCCCTCTCTGTGGCCACTCCAGTTTTCTTAGTAGTTCTTTCGGTTTTCCATCCTGTCACAAGGCATTTCATAAACAATTCATTCTGTCTAAAGAGTGTTCTTCACTTTTCAGGGAGGCCTTTGTTGACCTGGAAGGTAAGGCTCACCTGTTCTATACTGACCTACATTCATAACTGCCTATATGTTATTTGATCAATACTGGTCTTCCTTGTTAGACTCTTACTATAGTGTGGGACTTTGCTTGCTTTTCTGTAATAGTTTATGCCTAGGGTCTGGCACAAGGCTTCTCTTAGGGTAGTTGCTTTAGGATATATTGAATGAAGAAAATGAATAGTTAACTGCAGAGGAGAGTAGGATGTTGTGACCCAGAGAAAACAGGCAGCTGTGGCCCTGTCTAAGTCCTCTTTGCCACTATAATTACCTTGAGTTTGCACATTGGTGGGACTTAGGAATTGTGGAAGGTACTGAGATTCTGAACAAGCTTGGGGTGTGGAATATATTAATTTTATTTTTTTAATGCCAAAATAACTGCTGGAGAAATGACTGTGTTTGTGTGTGTGTGTGTGTGTGTGTGTGTGTGTGTGTGTGTATGTATGTATGGGGAAAGTGAGGTTTAATTTCTCAAACAGGCTCAGACTTTTTCTCAATGTTCATCTTAAAAATTAATAAAAACTTTATTGTAATCTATAATAAAGCCATGTTTAATTATGAAATTATTTACTTTCACCTCTCAGGTGTCATCATAGAGAAGTCACACTGTGTGTGTGTTTGTGTGTGCATGTGTGTAAAAGTACAAGTGGAAAAGTTATTGAAGTCATGGGAATTAAAAGGCATTGTAATAAAGGGTCTAGAATATCTGTTGTTTGTTTTGTTTCGTTCTAACAATAATGGTCTGTGATATTTATCAAGTTAGTTAGCCTTGGTGTCTGTTTTTCTTTTTTCTTTTTTCTTTTTAAGATTTATTTATTTTATTTATACAAGTATACTGTAGCTGTCTTCAGACACACCAGAAGAGGGCATTGGATCCTATTACAGATGGTTGTGAGCCACCATGTGGTTGCTGGGATTTGAACTCAGAACCACTGGAAGAGAAGTCAGTGCTCTTAACCTCTGAGCCATCTCTCCAGCCCAAATGTGTAGCCCAGGCTGGCCTCAGCTCGTGATCCTCCTGCCTCTGCCTCCTTCAGCAAATCCTCCCGGCATGCGCCACCACAACTGGCGTCTGTTTTTCAACTACAGTAGGGTAATGAATGGGACTGGAGACATGGCTGAGTGGCTAAAAACAGGTACTGCTATTGAAGAGGACCTAACTTCATGTCCCCAGCACCCATGTTAAGTGACTCACAACCACCTTTAACTCTAGTACTAGGGATCCTATACCTCTGGCTTCTAAGGGCACTTGTACTCACATGCATACACACATAGACATAATTACAATTGAAATTTTTTTAAAAAAAATATTTATTTATGTATGAGTACACTGCAGCTGTCTTCAGACAAACCAGAAGAGGGCATTGAATTCTATTACAGATGGCTACAAGCCATCATGTGGTTGCTGGGAATCGAACTCAGGACCTCTGGAAGAGCAGTCGGTGCTCTTAACCACTGAGCCATCTCTCAAACTGAAATAAATCTTAAAAAATTAAATAAAACAGGGAATAATGTTTTTTAAAAGATTTATTTGGCTGGGCGGTGGTGGCGCACGCCTGTAATCCCAGCACTTGGGAGGCAGAGGCAGGCGGATTTCTGAGTTCGAGGCCAGCCTGGTCTACAGAGTGAGTTCCAGGACAGCCAGGGTTACACAGAGAAACCCTGTCTCGAAAAAAACCCACAAAAACAAAACAAAAAAAGGGTGTCAGATCTTGTTACAGATGGTTGAGAGCCACCATGTGGTTGCTGAGAATTGAACTCAGAATCTTTGAAAGAGCAGTCACTGCTGAGCCATCTCCTCAGCCCAAGGAATAATTTTTTTTTGTTTGTTTTTTTCGAGAAGCCGGGCTCCTCTGGTTGTATATCCAATTCTTGTCATCAAATAATAGTTAAGGCTGTGAAAAGGGGCTATGAGAGTGTAGAACTGCCTACAATCAGGACGAGAGACACAGATGTGTCTGTGTGGGAATGAGGAGGACATGAGTTAAGACAAAGTTGTGAGGAATATTTGCAACAAATTGGAGAAGGTGGTCGAAGAAGACAGGAGTCTTAGTGGAGAGCTCAGCATCCTGGGAGGCATTAGACACGGGTCTCCTGGATTGTCAAGCTTGGTGCTTGATACAGAGTCAATCTTTCTTTCCTTTTTCTCTTCTTTTCTCTTCTTTTCTCTTCTTTTCTCTTCTCTTTCTTTTCTTTTCTTTCTTTCTTTCTTTCTTTCTTTCTTTCTTTCTTTCTTTCTTTCTTTCTTTCTTTCTTTCTTTCTTTCTTTCTTTTAAGACTTTGAAAGTAAGAATAATATCATTAAAAACAAAGTCTGAGAAGAAACAGTTGGTAGGACAACTTTGGAAAATGTACTGGAACAGCTTGAGGGGTTAATCCGGGCCATGCCTCTCACTTGATAGCAGAAAAGGACAGTGCCTCCAATCTGTATGACTTCTTGTAGAATGCCATTAAACATGCTCATTCATTCATTCATTCAATTAATTAATTAGTTATTTAATTATTTGGATGTTGTGGTTGTTATGTTGTTTTTGAGAGAAGGGCTCTCAAAACTGACTGACCTGGAACACATAGAGATAGATCTGCCTGCCTCTGCCTCTTAGTGCTGGGAGACAAGGAGACAAGGTCCCCCTATGTAGACCAGGCTGGTCTGGAACTCAGAATTGCCATCTGATTTCTTTCTGGGTGCTGGAATAACAGAATAAATGTAAAATATCAAAATATTATTTTATAGGAGTAGTTTTAAGTTTAGATAGGAACAGTTGTAAGAACCAAAGGTTCAAGAAACTATAAAGGGAAAACTGAAAGTTAAGTAAATTCTAATTGAACTCTTCACAGATTGAATCAAAGGCTACTAATATTTGTGTGTTTGGGTGGCATGTCTGTCATTTTGTAATTAGAACATGAAGCCATCTATTAAAAAAAAAGTAAGTGTTAATTATGTATTTATGGTATGGCTTCAAACCATGTTTTCTTTTACTCTTGCAGTGTTTTTTTTCTGTCTACAAACAGTACCTGATTATTCAGTCTGACTTCTGTCTTCTTCATGACCTGTATATAATGGTATATATAGTAAGCTAAGAATGTTAGCATATTCTACCAGACATCTGAGAGACAGGACTCAGTGTTTATCCCTGGGATAAGGTTTGTTTGTTTTGTTGTTTTTGTGAGACAGGGTTTCTCTGTGTAGCTTTGGGTATCCTGGAACTCACTCTGTAGACCAGGCTGGCTTTGAATTCAGAGATTTATTTGACTTGCTTCTGCCTCCCTAGTGCTGGGATTAAAAGCATTTACCACCACTTCCCAGCCTGGGGATAAGTTTTAATGTTGTGTGTATTTGAGGTCAAATTCTGGTTATGATTCTTACTAACTTGGGAATCATGGGGATTTAACAATTCCTAAATCTTAGTTTCTCCATTTAAAAGAAGGAAGATAGTTCTTACAAGGACCTGAAATTAATGAGTTAATATGTGAAAAGAATTTGGTATTCTGCCTGACAGTTTTGTAATGATTGTAATGTTATGACTATTACTTACAGTTTAGAACACAGTCATTGATTCCTAGGTAAAGAGTGGAAGTTCTTTTTTTTTTTTTTTGGATTTGGTTTTTTCGAGACAGGGTTTCTCTGTATAGCCCTGGCTGTCCTGGAACTCACTCTGTAGGCCAGGCTGGCCTCGAACTCAGAAATCCGCCTGCCTCTGCCTCCCAGAGTGCTGGAATTACAGGTGTGCACCACCACCGCCTGGCTGGAAGTTCTATAGAATGGGGTTTGGAATTGGTAGCTGAAGGAAGGCTTAGCAGCATGGTAGTAGTGATTAGAATGAATTGGTGGATGTAGGGCTTATGAACTTGGGATTGATTCCTGCCTTGTCTTGTAGGAATGTAAGTGCATTCCTAGCTCTGGCATGGTGCTAAGTATATTCTATGTCAAATATATTTAAACAGAAGCCATTCAAAGACTTTGAACCCCCATACATATGGAGCACACTCAAACACTGTGCATGTGTGCCATTTTACCCCTGCATTAGTACATTATCTCCAGAATTCCAGTTTTGAATTCTTTTGGCTCTGAGTCACTGTAGGTTTTTACCAGATTTTGTAAACTGATAAGTCTGTTCTGGTGGGATGGTGAAGTTGGGGAAAGAAATGTCAATCTTTTTGTGTTGGGTTTTGTGAGGAACACACTCAGTTTTCTCCTATTTATTTACCTGAAGATGCCAAGATTAGTCTCTTGCTATCAGCGTTCCCTGCTCTTGTCTTCCATTGCATCCACTTCTGATACCTTTTATTCCAAATGTGAAGTGGGAGTTTTCACTGTTGTTGTCAATGAGAGAGCGCAAATAGCTTCTAAAAGGTCTCTTGTTACCATTCTTTACTGAGCTGTACAGGCCATGAAAAACATCTCCGTGTCTGGATTGTGTCCCTGAGGAAGACTTAAGGGCGGTCCACTCTTCTACTTTGAGCTATCTAAGGACTTTGTTCAGTGAGAATCCTTTGGTCATACTGCCTGGATTTGGTTCCTAGTTCAGATTCCCATTCTGGAGGGTCCCTGAGCATATTAATGATATTCTCTGTAGCTTAGTTTCTTGTGTGAAACACAGAGGCAACATGCATTAGTTCTTTTGTCTGCAAAAGGTACATTCTAATAGTCAGTGAATGTCTAAAATCTGTAGTTACTGCTATTAGTTTTTCCTGTATAGTTTTCCTTACATATTCCTACCTATGATGAAGAGTACTTTATAAGTTAGGTCCAGAAATAAGCAATAATATTTACAATGAGATAGAGAGGTTATGACAGTGTGCTGTCTTAAAATCGCTAGCATCATAACATTGCCTTTGTGTTTTGAACTAATTGTTCAGGAAAATAAATTTTGCTTGAACATAAACACTGGCATACTGTGACATTTTGTCTGATTACCAAGATGGCTGCTAGGAGACTAATGAGTAGTGCATGTGCTAGGCAAAGCTGATTTTGCCTCTCTGGCTGCATGGAAGGGTCTTCACACTGAGATTAGCACATAGATCAGAGTTGCTTATTTTTGGAATTTTGTGTGTGTGTGTGTGTGTGTGTTTCCAGATTACAATTCATTTGTAGGTAAGTGAAGAACTACAGGAAGGTGAAGCTTAGAGTGTGGGGATGGGGTGGTGGTGGGAGGTGGACTATTGCATCTTCCTCAAAGTTGTCAGGATGAGGGTGATTATAGCTGCTTTCCTTCGCTGTCCCTGTAATTATGCTTGCAGTGCTAAGCATCTCTCAGTGCTAGGTCCCCTTTTAGTAAGTGCTGCTGTTGTATATGGTAGGTTCTAGGGACGCAGAGGTGAGTAGAACAAAGCCCCTGGTGCCAGAAACCTAACAAGGCGGAGGAAAGAAGGGAACTCTGTCTGTGGAGAGGTTGGTAACTGGTACATAGAGAAGGAGATTGTACTCAGTGAGGGAAGGACAGTGAAGGAAGGGCTGAAGATGGTTTTTAGAGGATGAGTTGGGATTTCTGAAGGAAAGAACTTTGGCAGGTGTGGATGCGGCACATTATTAGGTCAGGACTACTTGGAGAACATTGAGGAGAAAGTATTTATTATCATGTGCACACTTAATTTATCATATGTGCACAACTTGAATTTAATCCAAGCGTGCATGCACACATGCACGCACACAGTGTGCTTTTTTACTCCTAACTTGTTCCCTTTCCTGGTCTCCTTCCCTCTCTCCTTCTGAGTATTTTCTGTTCTCTTGCTTATTACCTTAAGGTACTGAGCTTGATGCTCACTGCTTCAGCTAGGCTGCCTGATGGGGAGTGCCTAGGATCTGCTCCCAACCCTTTTCATTCCCATACTGAAGTTACAGGTATGTGTAGTCATGATCAATTTTTACATGGATGCTGGGCATTTGAACTCAGGTCTTCATGCTTGCATAGCAAGTGTTCTTACCCATGGAGCCATCTCTAGTTTTTTTTGGATTTTCTGAGGAGATAACTTTTGGAAATCATTGCCAAAGCATTTTAAAGCACTTTTACAGTTGTTGAGACTGCATATACTTATAGTACCCAGACTACTTTGAACTCTTGCACTCAAGTTATCTTTCTGCCTTACCCAGGACCCCTTACTTAAGTTATCTTTCTGGCAAGTACCCAGGACCACAAATACACAGAACAACAACTCTCTTTCAAGAAAGAAGTTACAGTTTTGGATTTAGCAATCTAAAGTAAATTCTGTCCTGCCAAATATATTGACCTAGTGATCTCGTGTGGATAATATCTAAATAGGTACTTAAATAATAAACCTTTAAGTTATATGCTATACATTAATGTATTTATACCTTTACTTTTTATAAAGTATGTATGAGTGGCAGAGTACTTTTGCACCGTTATCTGTAGAGGGAGTTTTTATTTATAGAATAACTAGCATAAGGATAATGAGGAAAAATGATCCAGACTGCCCAGGTAACCCAGCGTTGATTTCTCTATACAGCCTATGAGTGGGTAGTGTTTACTAATCTGCAGTGTTAAGTATGGAAACCTTAAACTCTTCTGGTGAGAATAAAAGTCTACAGATAACAGGACAAAAACTTCTAGTGTAGGTAGTTACTCCCAGTATTTTGTTACTAAAACCTAATTTAAAATATTAAAGAATTTAAGTCAGTTCTGCATTACAAAGTTTGTTTTTTCTCTGGAAAGCTGTAGAGGGTGCTATAACCTTAGGAATAATGTGGACTGGTTTTAACTAAGTACAGGAATTAAACGGGTAGAGTGTCAGCATTTAGAGATTGATACTACATAAAATGTTAGTCTGCTTGGTTGAAAAAATGTGTTTCATCTTTTAAAAGTCTTTTCTTTTCTTTTCTCTTCTTCTCTTCTCTTCTCTTCTCTTTTCTTTTTCTGAGCTAATGCCTCACTATGTTAATATGTGCCCTAGGCTGGCCTCATACTTAGATTCTCCTCTCAAGCATGTGCCACCACCACGTCTTGGTTGTCTTTCATTGTATTGGTTGGAATAATAAACTGTTATCTCTCCCATTCTCCTCCCTTTCCCGAAGGTCTTATATCAAAAGATAATTAAGCCATGTAATGGAGAAATATTTAGCTAAGTCTTTTTTAGTAGAGAAATAAACCTTGTAATAGGAATATATTTTAGCTAAATCTTTTCCAGTAAAGAAATAGCTTTGGAAGACAAGTTATTTCACCAAAGAGGAATTTAAATTTTTGATAGAATTTATTATTCAGAGAATTTATATAATGTTCCATGAATGCCAAACTTTTAATATTTACATATTTTTGGTAACTTGGATTCAATTTCTGTGCACTGAAGAGTTTTGGCATTTGAAATTTGTTAAATTAGTCTGAGTAGTAGATTTTTGAAGCAAAGGATGTTGAGATAACCTAATTTTAAAAAAAAACTAAAACTGGTATATCTAAGCATCTCCTTTTCCAAGTTGTAGGCAGTTTTAAACATCTCTGAGGCATAGCTTGTTTCTTCGTTTTCTCCTGAAACTGTATTTTATATATTTATTTTGAAGTTCTGTCCTTAAAAACTTAAAGCAAACGTTTTACCCTTCTCCCTCTCCCCAAAGTGAAACGTTGTTCTCTGCAGCTGGGAGAGGGCTGGAGCTGTGCAGGCTTTCTCATTTGGTTGCTCTGTCTTTGTTTTCACTCCCAAGGCACCACCTTCCATGGTCAGCACGGAGCAGCGCCAGCATGCAGAGCACATATTCCTATCATTTAGGAAATCCAAGTCACCATTTGCAGTTTGCAGGCATATTTTGGGTAAGTTTTCACTTTAAAAATATTTTCACATAACCAGAGCTTGTGCTTGAATAAATCCCTTTTAATACAAGCAGGTTTGTGCAGTTCGTCATTTTCACTAAGGATTTTTCTATTGCAGTTAGTATATTTACAGTATTTTGTGAAACCAGAAAGGAAGTTTAGGGAGAAGGATCTATTTTTTGTTTGTTTGTTTTTTGTTTTTTGTTTTTCTGTTTTCAAATGGTATATCATTATAGGAATTGTAATTAAGTTCCCTAATGCTTGTTTGAAAATTAAGATTGTTAGGGGAAGATCTGTATTTTCTCTCTTTTAGTTCTTTTCCATATTTTTCTTTTTAAAAATTGGTTTATACTCATCTTCCTTAGCCAAATTAGTCACTTTTGGGAAGGTTATCAATAAATAAAGGAGTGACTTGTACTTATGAATTCTTATGTCTAACATACACAGGAATGGTTTCTAACAAAACACAGGAATGATCGTTCTCTTGTCTGAGACGGCATTTTCTGAAAGTTGTATATAATGTTGCCATTTGCCTCTTCTGTACTTTTTGATACTAATAAAAGGGGAGATTTCATTTTGTTTGTTTGTTGTTTTTCAAGGAAGAGTTTTTCTGTATAGCCCTGGCTGTCTTGCAGCATGTTCTGTAAACCAGGCTGGCCTCTGCCTCCTGAGCGCTAGGATTAAAGGAATGTGCCACCAACACCAGCATGGTTTTCATTCTGTGACTTGATTACTGTTGGCCTTTTTGTTTAGTTGGAGGTATTTTTATTGCTGATACTTAAGGTTTTTACATTTTTTGAGTCTGTTTATGACTACAAAATTGATTACTTGATAGGAACTAAAACACCTGACCATTCTTATGATTTTGGTAGGGTTTATCTGTACTTCCCAGCACTCTGGTTTTTATACAGAAATAAGCTATAATAATGATCATGTCTTCTAAAATGTTTCACATATCAGGCTTATAAAGTGAGTGGTCTTAGGTTGTAGTGGAGAGAGTTTTGTTGACTATGAGATCTGGCTGTCAGTGGTGCTTCTGCACATTGTCAATTGAAGAGGTCAGCCTCTCTGAGCCTCTGTCATCTTTGCAATGAAAATAATACTGTTTGGCTTTGTGGGCATGGCATAGCTATCTTAAGGCTTTGGGAGGTCCCTATGTTGTCATGCATAAAAAAAGCATTTTGTGGACAATAAAGTAAACATAACCACATAACTCCACTTACTAGTTTTTATTATCATTTTTAAGATGATCATCTAAAATTTGTGACTGTTTTGGCTGTCAGGAGCTAGCATCAGTAGGAAGGTAGATGTTTTGCTTAGAAAAGCTTACCTTTAAAGCAGTAGTTGTAACAACTGCCTTTTCAATGCAAAATGAAGCTGTTTTAATGGACTTATGGTTGAGTTTTATACTTGAATGTATTTGTTTCTGTTACTAAGACATTTGTTCTTTTGCTCATACAGTATATTTAATTAATATTAAATAAAAGGAAGAACCAAAACATCAGCCTAAAGACTTTAAAAGGAGTAACACCTCATCTTTACCCTGAAATTATTTCAAAATAACAGATTTGAAGACTGTTGTGCTAAACTACTAGCCTAAAATAGTTGGAGTTTTAATTTAATGGCAGATAACTCACCTGCCTTGTCTAGGGCTCCCCCAGCATTTTATCTGACTTTCTGTTGAATGCAGCTGTGATTGTTGACTTATGTTATAAGCATTTATTAGTGTTTATTTGCTAATAGCCCTCTCAATTTCTCAGTTTGTGTATTTATGATGTACGGTAGCTTTCATAAGGGCAGAGCTTGTCTGGACACTGTAAAGAACAGTGTTGCTGCTTCTAGTTGTGCTTAATTCTAGTTGTGCTTTCAAAGTAGCTTGGGTGTCACTGGTTAACTGCTTGATGGATGGAGTACGCAGCAACATGCACTATCATGAGTGTACTTCGAAGCTCTGGGTTACGTTAATGTTTGCATCTAAACTTGACCAAAAATCTTTTTAACCCCTTACTCAGTTGCCACCAGCACAGAAGGGCAAATTCCTCTAAGAAGACTTCTCATACAAGTGGCAGTCAATCACAGCTCAGAATTTTCACATTCTTATTTAGGGATTGTATGTCATTTTGTAGAATGTCTGGGAAATATATTCTGATAAAGGGCGAGTTTTCTCTTTGATGGCTTCTCTTTTCTGTCCTCTTACAAACTCCTCCTTTCTGGCTTTAGTTTTATGCGGTTTTTCATTTCACCTCCCCCCTTTTTTTTATCCATTTCCCTCTTAGTGTTTGCTTCTTTGCTTGTGTGTGCGCATGAACACACAGTTGTCTGACTGTCTCTGTGTGCACGTATGTACATACTGCATGCTTGTGTTTTTTTGTCATGAACACTTTTAGACTATTTCACCTAAGAGGTCTTTGGCACTTGGGAACTTACTAGTTTTTTAGGGTTAAATGTTTTTGTTTTGTTTCATTTTAAAAGACAAACAAGCCTGGGTTTAATTCTTGCTAAAGAAATAATCAAGAAATGAGGGGAACTGGCTTAGTGCTACTTCTGAAGTCACCTCTGTAGGGCTCCTTTTCTTCTCAGGGAGGAATGGGCTCTACTCACTCATCTTAGGCAGACAGCACTAATGGAGACAAACCAGCACGTTCAGTTGGGTTAGTAAACTTGACTTTTGTATCTAGAAAATTGTCATTGGTAATGCTGTCACTATTGTCTTCAATTGAGACATTACTATTAGTAGATGTAGGTGTCATTATATGGGGAGTCGCTGGCATTTCAGAGCTTACAGTCTGTGGTTTGAACAGACATCTTTAAGGTTAGACTGCAGTGGCTGATCATCTCTCTATAGTAGCCTTACTTTTATTTTACAATTAGTTTTATTCAAAGGGTGCTATCATGTTTCAGACAAACCAATGTTTTTTATTTCAGAATAAAAATTACTTATAGTTCTATAATCATTGAAGTTACTGTGGTAGCAAAGAAGGCATTCTCCAATAAAGTCTCAAGTAGTTTATCATAGCACTGTCACAGCCAGCAGCAGCTCCTCCTGGAGGGATGTAAGAAATTGTAGCTGAGTTGTGAGTTAGTGTCAGCCCTCTTCATGCCAGAGTGAGACTGAGGCCTGCCTGTCTGCAGAGGCTCTGCTCGGGAGTCCTGGCCAGTGTGCAGAGTGCTTTCTAGCTTCTTTTATAAACATGTGCTCTGTGTAAGTGCACGCTTTGAAGGCTAATAGTAGTGTTTATCAGAAATGTAACACTCATTTAGGAAAGTCCTACTTTTCAATTTGGAATTTGGCTTTCTTTTCCAGGATTTCTCTATCCTTAGAGACAGCTTCTTATATAGTAAGTTAGAGATCCTCATTTCCTGCCATGTAGAGGTAGGTGTTGAAGAAAAGTTGAGAAATGTCTCTTGAAAACTTTCAAGTGTCATTCTTGTATAAGACAGGAAAAAGGCTAGGATAAAAGCACATTTAATTAAAAATAAGTGCGCCTCAGTACTCAGCTGACAGAAGGTACCTTCTTGGTCTTGCCTGTGGGAGTATGTGCTTAGCAAGGATTAGTGTTTTTAGGTAGCTTTGTGATGTCACATTTCCTCTCTATTGGGGAACAGTGTCTTCAGCTATAATAAGATGGAGCAGTTGTATATGATGATCTTTGCTGTTTTTAACCTTCTGTGAGGCCTTCGTATATTTTCCTTCTTAAAATCTGTAGTTAAGAATTTCATTGTAGATGGAAATGAAGACAAATAACATCCTCTCAAAAGGAAGTCTGTGGTGAGATTATACAACTCACCTTTATCACACTGGCCTGTTTCTTCTTAAGGGAGATAGATATAACAACCTGTTGCTGGCTAAAATTGTTTGACTCTGATAAAACTCCTACCACTCCATCCTCACTTCTGGAAAATTAAAAAAAAATTATAATAAGGTCACATTTTTAAAATTAATCACTTATATTGTAAAGTTTTAAGTTTTTGTGACTTCCAATCATTAACTTAATCAATTCATGTTAATGTAGCAAGGACTAATCGAACTTTAGAAGCAGAAGGCCCAGATTGGTTCTTTCTACTTTTGCTGTATTGGAACCTCCTGTCTATAAGGACATGTTCTTATGCAGGGACTCCCATATCTTCACAGGCAATGTGTTAAGAACATTGGTAACATTTTTATTGACATGAGCTTGAACTAGAAACAGTGTCCAACTGTACTTCTGCTCATTTGAGCACTCAAAGACACCACTTTAGGCCTAAACTTAATTCCTCATGGCTTTCAGATACTTATAGCCAGTGTTCTTGGCATATAATCTGGGGTCTAATCAGACTTTATTAAGAGTTTCACATGGTTATTTTTTAGACCTTCAGAGAATTTCTACATTTTCTTGACTTCATTTTGACTGTTTCTCCCTTTTGATAGTGCTGTTTAAAAACTACAGCAGTGTACGTTAACAGAAAAAATAGAAAATTAATTTAAAATATTTTTTCAGGGTGTTAGTTTTCTATTTTTTCCTGATTCAGGTCTTAGCTTAGATACTATACCTTGCCAGGTAGGCTGGGTCTTTCTAAGTGCAGCCTTGGGGTTTTACTCAGTTTGATCAGTACTGCAATCAGAAAATTAACAAGAACTTCTCACCTTGTGTAAATGTGGCTCATTATATTTGACTATTTTGAAACAACTTGGATGTGGTTACTTCTGAACTTGCTATTGAGGTGGGTCATCCTGCTGGATGCTTGCTTATTTAAAAGCCACAATATTTTAGCAGCATGGCTCATCACAAATAGTAATGTTCAAAGACCAGTTTAATAAGGTATTTTTCCAATAAAAAAATTCTGGTTTTGCACAGGGTGAGAATCTTTTAGTCCACTTTCTGATTGCTTCATATTTTTATTTTTACTTTTTAAAGCTGTGTTATTTTTTAGTTCTTCATGCTTTGGAAGTAACAGTTGAAGAGAGGTGAGGAAAGTTTGTGAAAATTGTGATCGGTGATTAGCTGCCACCTGCCTGAGGTGTCTTCTGAGAGGAACTAACCTCTTTGTGGTGCTAGAGCAAGGTCACTGGATTAAAACCAGACCAGGTAACCATCTTATTCCTTGTCTGAAAAGTTCTGTCTTAAAATTAACAAATGCAAAATACACATGGTAACATGAACTACTGCTTAAAGAGGGTTTTTAAATTTTCTCCCCAGAGACCAGTAAAGTGGACTATGTCCTTTTCCAAGCTGCCACAGCCATAATGGAAGCAGTTGTCCGAGAGTGGGTTCTCTTGGAAAAAGGCAGCATCGAGTCGCTGAGAACATTCCTCCTCACCTATGTCTTGCAAAGGCCTAAGTGAGTATCTGGGGTGGCAGCACTGAAATAAAGGAGGCTGTGTTCAGACCCTTCTTTTTCAATGGCGAGGTTTATGGACAAGCTCTGTGCTGGAGTTGGTAGTTTGAAATTTTATGCATGATTGTAGCTTGTTTTCATACTGGATAAAAATTGTACCTTTTACTTAAGTTTCTAGTCCTAAAGAAATACATGATACTGTTCTTGTTGAACTTTGAAGAATTTGATTATAAATTAAAGTTAGAAGCCGGGCGTGGTGGCGCACGCCTGTAATCCCAGCACTTGGGCAGCAGAGGCAAGCCGATTTCTGAGTTCGAGGCCAGCCTGGTCTACAGAGTGAGTTCCAGGACAGCCAGTGCTATACAGAGAAACCCTGCCTCGAAAAAAAACAAATCAAATCAAATCAAATCAAATCAATAAATAAATGTTAACTTTTAACTGTCAAAACTTACATTTTCTTGTTCTTAGATGCTTGGTAGGATAGTTTATTTCCTTTAATATGTTTAGAGGAAGTTTAGCATGGGCTGAGTATTATAAGATGTAGCTGCATAGTCCCAGAAAGGAAGAGGAAGAAATTAAACCATCAGTAAGCAAATATTAGATACATATATGCATAGAAAACATTTTTGGGAGAAAAACTATTAAATTCTGTTTACTTTGAAAAAGATTAAATTTCAGGAGTGAGTTAAAGTGGATTTTCTTTAATGTTTAAACATTCTTACAAGACTATACATTGATTCTTTATGGCATTAACACATTTTTGCTGTATTTGGTTTTTGATCTGTATTGGCAAAATAATTTCAAATACATTTTGATTAATAATAAATTTTAAATTTAAAATTTGATTTGGGGGGTGGGGCGTGAGACAGGGTTTCTCCTGTGTAACCCTGGCTGTCCTGGAACTCACTCTGAAGACCAGGCTGGCCTCAAACTCAGAAATCCTCCTGCCTCTGCCTCCCAAGTGCTGGTATTAAAGTTGTGCGCCACCACTGCCCGACTTGATAATATTCTTTTTTTTTTTTAAAGATTTATTTATTATATATAAGTACACTGTAGCTGTCTTCAGACACTCTAGAAGAGGGCGTCAGATCTTGTTTGTCAGATCTTGTTTATGGATGGTTGTGAGCCACCATGTGGTTGCTGGGATTTGAACTCAGGACCTTTGGAAGAGCAGTCAGTGCTCTTAACCACTGAGCCATCTTTCCAGCCCCGATAATATATTCTTGTAGTTAAAGAAAAGTTGAGAGAAATCTTCATGTTTATGTTTATATAATAAAGGAACTAACCATGTTTATCTGTAACAATACTTTTTTAAAGATTAGGGGCTGAGTGTGTAACTCAGGCTTTTTTGTTTAGTTATTTTAAGGTAGGACTGATACTATCATGCCTCTAATTTCAGCATTTGGAAGGCTAAGGCAGAAGGAATGCTATGAGACAAACCTAGACTGGCTTGAAGTATGAAATTGTCCCTAGAGACTGGAATTAAAAAAAAAAGAAAGAAAAGAAAAGAAATATTTGCCAGGGGGGGCTGGAGAGGTGGCTCAGTGATTAAGAGCACTAGCTGTTCTTAAGAGGACCAGGGTTCAATTCCCAGTATCCACCTGGCATCTTACAACTGTCTATAGCTCCTGATCCAGGGGATCCAGCATCCTCTCAGATGTCCATGGAGTGAAAGCACCAATGTACATAAAATAAAAATTAACTAATTTTTAAGAAAAAGAAAAAGGTTGGAGAGATTGCTCAGCAGTAAGGAACACAACCATCACAACCATCTATAATGGGATTTGATGCCCTCTTCTGGTGTGTCTGAAGACAGTGACAGTGCACTCATATAAAAAAGAAAAAAGGGGAGCTGGAGAGATGGCTCAGTAAGAGCACTGACTACTGTTCCAGAGGTCCTGGGTTCGACTCCCAGCAACCGCATGCTGCTCACATGCATCTGTAATGAGATCTGATGCCCTCTTCTGGTGTGTCTGAAGAGAGCATTGGTGTGCTCATATACATAAAGAAGTTATTTTAAAGAGAAAGGAAGGAAGGAAGAAAGAAAAGAAAAGAAAAAAGAAAAGAAAAGGCCAGGTGTGGTGGTGCACGCCTTTAATCCCAGCACTTTGGAGGCAGAGGCAGGCGGATTTCAGAGTTCGAGGCCAGCCTGATCTAGAGAGTGAGTTCAGGACAGCCAAGGCTACACAAAGAAAGCCTGTCTCCAAAAAGAAAGGAAAAAAATGCCACTAGTAGCTTTAGTATTTAGGCCCCGTGTCTGAAGAGCAGTCTTTGTGGTAACCCCTAACTCCAGACCTGGCTATTGTCAGAAAGCCTCTTTATTTTCTTGGGACTTTGTTCTGTTTTTACTTTCCTAGAGCAGTGATTTGGTGACACTTTATGTGCTTGCGTCAACTCAGAACAGTTTCTTCAGCGTTCAGGGTTCATTGTAGTAGAATGTCCCGCCTCCCGCTCCACTCCATGGATCCAGGGCTCTACAGAGGTGGGGTGGATGGAGTGGGGCATTGTATATGTATGATATATACACACTCACTTGTGCTATCAAGATTAATTCTATTCTTAAATCATTTTGACTAGTTAGAAGCTATTTTAGAGTTGGTTATAAAAGGTTGTATTGAAATAGTTTATTTCTTTTCTCAACTGCAGGTATGTGTTAGTGCTATATGTATGGTGTTAGGTGGTGGAACCAAAGATCTTATGCCGCTGCGTGTAAGTACTGCCTCCTGCCAGGCTGTGGTGGCCCACGCCTGTAATCCCAGCACTCTGGGAGGCAGGGGCAGGCAGATTTCTGAGTTCGAGGCCACTCTGGTCTACAGAGTGAGTTCCAGGACAGCCAGGGCTCCACAGAGAAACCCTATCCCGACAAAACCAAATCCAACTCCCCCCACTTCCCCCCCCCCTGCAAAAAAAAAAAATGACTGCCTCCTCCCCTACACTATTTTGGAAATTTCTCTTTGAGACAGGGTTTCTCTGTATAGTCCTGGCTGTCATGGAATTCACTCTCTAGACCAGGCTGGCCTCGAACTCAGAAATCTGCCTGCCTCTGCCTCCCAGAGTGCTGGGATTGCAGGCATGTACCACCACCGCGTGGCCTGTTATATCCTGTTATCATGCCTTTTGCTTATTAAAAACATTTTATGTGTATGATTACTTTAAATTTTTTAAAGATTTATTTATTCATTTTACACTACATGTATGAATTTTTTGCTTACATGTATATCTGTGCACTGCATGTGTGCCAATGGAGATACAAGAAGGCATTAAATCCTCTGAAACTGGAGTTATAGATGGTTGTGAGCCACCATGTGTGTGCTGAGAACTGAACCCATGTTCTCTAGAAGAGCAGTACGTGCTCTTGACCGACCCATTTCCCCAGCTCCTGTGTATGAGTATTTTGTTTGCATGTATATGTGTGTATGTGTATATGTGTGTGTGTGTATATGTGTGTGTGTGTGTATGCATACATATATACATGCATATATATATACACATATATACATATATATATGTATGTATGTATATATATATATATACACGCACACACACACACATACATATATACATATATACATGCATGTCTGGTGCTCAAAGAAGTCAGAAGAGGTGGTTGTAGGTGGTTGTGAGCCACTACATGGTTGCTGGGAACCAAACCTAAGTCTTTTATAAGAGCAGTAAGTACTCTTATCCACTGAGCCAGCTCTGTAGCCCTTGTCACATCTCTTTAAAGGCTGAGTAATTCTGCCCTTATTTCGTCTTTTAATTACTCGGGCATTCTTATTTTATAGAATGCTCTCTGGTGTAGATCAGAGTCAAGTAACATATCTTGAGGTACTATACAAGGAGGGTTACACAGCTAGCTTATTGGTACAGAGAAGTGTACACAGGGCTTCTGTGTTTAGGTCCTTAACCACGACATGCATAGGGTTCTTTCTTACCTCCTAACTGAGGTAAGTTTGGGTCTGGTTTGATACAGTGTGCCTCCTTCCCAGGTGCAGGTGGCAGATTAGTCAAGAAAGGAATGTATATGTATAGTCAGCAGGCTGCCACATTCTGTGCTCTTGCTCAGTTTCTGGTAATTTTTTTTTTTTATTTTGGATTTTGTTTTTTTGAGACAGGGTTTCTCTGTATAGCCCTGGCTGTTCTGGAACTCACTCTGTAGACCAGGCTGACTTCGAACTCAGAAATCCGCCTGCATCTGCCTCCCAGAGTGCTGGGATTACAGGTGTGTACCACCCTGCCCAGCTGTTAATCTTTATTTTTTTAATTTATTTATTTTTTTGGTTTTTTTCGAGACATGGTTTCTCTGTGTAGCCCTGGCTGTCCTGGAACTCACTCTGTAGACCAGGCTGGCTTCAAACTCAGAAATCCATGTGCCTCTGCCTCCCAAGTGCTGGGAGTAAAGGCATGGGTCACCACTGCCTGGCTTGTTAATCTTTTTTTTAACTAACTTTCTGATAATTAATTGAGTTAATAATGTTTCTTGAACATGTTAATTTACAGAAACTCTTACATAAAATTCATTAAATGTTTTCATTTTCTAGTTCTTGCCAATAGAGATTTTTTTCTTTTAGGTAGGGCCTCACTATGAAGTTCTGGCTGGCCTAGGACTTGCTATGTGGACTAGACTGGCATTCTGAGACCCACCAGCCTTTGCTTCTCAAGTGCTAGTAGTAAAGGCACGTGCTACTACTCCGACCCAAAAATATGGAAGGAATATTTTGACTTCAGTCTTGATATAGTGACACATGTTTGAAGTCATTAATAAATGCCTTCTATATGGCAGTTCCTGAGTTTTACATATACTAGTGTGCTTAGTGGCTGATTTTTCAGGATAGCATAAAGTAGTAGTAACAGATAAGTCATGTCATATGCTGGTGCCTTGGGAGCCTTTAGTGATTCCTTTCTGGA
The DNA here is from genome assembly GCF_947179515.1 of Apodemus sylvaticus. Lineage (NCBI taxonomy): Eukaryota > Metazoa > Chordata > Mammalia > Rodentia > Muridae > Apodemus > Apodemus sylvaticus. The sequence continues at coordinate 69,894,137 of NC_067479.1, forward strand.
GAAAGTGACATCACAGTTTTGGCAGAGGGACTAGAAGTTTGAAGGGCTGGAAGCATAAAAGGGTTGAGCCAGAGACTGAGGAGTTCCATATGCCTGCCTACTGAGTGTGTGGAGAGAGTGAGGTCAGAGAGCAGGGTGGAGCTTGACTGTCGCAGACTTTAAAAGCACATGACTGTGTGTATAACTGTGTCCAGACTGGGATACCTTTGAAAGTAAAAGTAAGCACTATTAATAATTACTCGGGACAACAGGACACTGGGACTCTTCCAGGAAGGCTACAATTGGTCTTGTTGCCCATGGTAAGGGATGTAGCTTGGCCATAGGGCAGGGGTCACATTGTTAAGATATTTGTTTAACCCTTTTTAACAGAACCACTTCTTAAAAGGTTAAGATCCAAAAACATCAACCTTATAATACAACCTCTTTTAACCCCTTTAACATTAACTTTTTTTTTTTTTTTTTTTTGGTAAGCCAAGTAATCTACCTTTCAGCAGTTCAGGTCTGGTTTGGATTTGTGGAAACTGTGATTTTTATTTTAATTACTACTCAACTGTTGTTAAATATTTTGTTTCCCAGAATTGTGTTTTGAAATAAAAATAAAGGCTGTGTTAAATGAGTTTGTCACCTTACTGTAAAAAAAAAAAAAAAAGAAAAGAAAAGAAAAAGAAAAAGAAAAAAAAAGAAGTTCTGAAAAGTCATTTAAGTATAGGCCTTACAGAGTACTTGACTAGGAATGAACTCTTGTACTGTCACCCAGAGGTGACAAACATTTTTTGTAGACCTTGGAGTTTACTCATTATACAGCAAGGGTTGAGGTACTGCAGGTTGGAGATGGATGTCAAGTCAGAATTATCTTAATCTTAGTGATACCCCACCATAAGTGCTCAGTGAGGCACTGACTTAGCATGTCTTGAGCACTGCCTAAAGTGTTTTGTGTGTTTGTGTGTGGTGGACACAATCCTAGGGTTGAAGAGGTTTTGTTGTTTGACATTTGCTTTTTTGTAACAGTCTTATAGATCAGCATGGCTCGAAACTAACTATGTAGCCTAGATTAGGGTGAAATTTTAGTTTTACAGTAATCCTGACTGTTGTCTCCATTTTGTTTTTTGCTTTCTTTTTGGATTTGCTCTTTTTGAGACAGGGTTTCTCTGTGTAGCCCTGGCTGTCCTGGAACTCACTCTGTAGACCAGGCTGGCCTCAAAGTCAGGAATCCGCCTGCCTCTGCCTCCCAGAGTGCTGGGATTACAGGTGTGCACCACTACCGCCTGGCCTTTTTTCTCCCTTTTAAAGAAGAAGAAAAAAAACTTTATTTTGGGTTGCACAGCTAGTAAATAACAGAGCTTACCAGCATATGAGTCTGTCTGTAACTTGGTAGACTATACTACTCTCAGGTTAGGTGGTATTATTAGAAGCTCCTGAGATAGTGAGAAACTTGTGAGTGTTTATATAAAATAGAGGTAAATGTTTTCACAATTTTTATGTTTTGCAGCCTCCAAAAGTATGTTCGGGAACAGATTCTATTAGCAGTAGCAGTAATTGTAAAAAGAGGATCATTAGATAAGTCAATTGACTGCAAAAGCATATTTCATGAAGTCAGCCAGTTGATAAGTAGTGGCAATCCCACTGTGGTAAGTATGCTAACTGCTTGTATCTATAAATATTTTTTATTTTTTATTTATATTTTATTTGATTGTAAAACATGATGAGTTAATATACCATGATATTCTTTTTTTCTGTGTTTAGAGAGACCAAGACTTAGTTTGTAGCCCAGCTGGCCTGGAATTCGCAGAGATCTGCCTGTTTCCCCCTGACTCCTAAATTATGGGATTAAAGACATATACCACCATTTTTGGTTTTTTCATATTTTTAATCATTCTTTTGAACATTTTTCCACCTCCAGTTTTTTTTTTTTTTTAAGATTTATTTATTATTATATGTAAGTACACTGTAGTTATCCTCAGATGGACCGGAAGAGGGTGTCAGATCTCTTTACAGATGGCTGTGAGCCACCATGTGGTTGCTGGGACTTAAACTCGGGACCTTTGGAAGAGCAGTCAGTGCTCTTAACCGCTGAGTCATCTCTCCAGCCCCAACCTCCAGTTTTAATAAGCCTTGGAAAGTACCAATAATTAAGAAATGGTTGAGTTAAATATAAATGGTATCTGGCATAAATAAAAATCATTAACAACACCATGACTTATAGGTTCATCCGGTGAGCAGATGTCAGGCCATTTTTCTTGACCAAATTACTTAAAGGTACATGGTTTCCCTGTGTTGTCCACATTTAGGGCATGTCTGGTTGTAGAAATGCCTCACCAGAGGCTGTATTACTGACCAGCTCTGGTCCCTGGGATGATCCTTGTACAATGGAGTTAGTACCTGGCCATTCTTATTCTTAGGTATCAAATCTTTAATATTCTCAGTAGTTTTCCAACTATCACAATTAATTTTTTAAAATTACTTGAGAGACTTATGTGTGAGGCTATACAATTTTCAGGGACCCTTCTGTAAGCGGTATGACACTTATTTATTAGTTGTGGTGGGACTTGAATGCAGACCCTTGCATAGGCAAGGCAAGTGCTGTGCTACTGAGCACTGAAGCTGTTTCTGTTTTAAGGTAGACCAGTGCTAGTGTTAGAATAGGTTTAAAATGACAATCAGATGACTTGTATGGACTCGGTAGGCTTCCCTTTCATGGGAATGACCGTGTGTAGTCTGATGGTCAGTGTGCCCTGATAATCTGGGGTGAGTTACTGCTCCCTGTTTAGATTTTGCTTTGGGACAGTCTGTTGCATTTTGATTGTCTGGCCTGTTACAGTGGACAGGATTGGACTGAAACAGTGTCATTGAGACCTGGGGCTAATGCTCTCTGGATTAGATTGTTTTTCTAGCTAGGGCTTTAGTGCAGGGGTTTTCAGCTTGCCCTTGTTCTCCTGAATGTCTCTTGGTCCTGGGAGACCACAGGTTGTTTATATGGTAAGTAAAATATAAATATTGTGGTTACACATCTTTACCAGGTAGTATGAAGCCAGCTCAGTAGGTCTAGAAAATGAGATTGCAGACCAGTAAAATGTTTTAATGTATCTTCTTCTTGGATAGTGAAGAATTTGTGGGAGTGGTTCAAAAATGTAAGGCTTCCTTAGTCTCAGAGACAGGAATAACCTTAGAAGAAACGGCTAGAGCTTTGGTAGGAAGGCAGCATGCTGACGCAGCCAGTGGCCAGAAACGTGTACGTGGAACTTTATGTGGAACGCTGGATGCCGTGCCTTTACCTTCTGAGCCATGCAGCTGAGCCTAGTGGATGGTTTTCTGTGGATAGAAAGAGTTGACCTTAGGAGCTGTGAAGTCAGATAACTCACTTCCCCTCTTACTACCTCGAGAAATGGCAGTTCCACGGACCTTCTGCTGCTTACCTTCTAGGCACTGGTGCTGTTGTCTCTCCCTGTACTGCCTCATGAACCTTCTGTGGGTTGTGAGGCAGTTGGCAGTTGTAGAGCAACTTCTTTTTTCTTCATACTTAGTTACAGTGCTGCCAGTCACTACCTTCTTACTTGGAACAAATACACACTGTAAATTGTCTAGGCATTAATTCTTTAGTATGTAAAGCAGGTGTCCTAGTGTCATCTAAGGGGCTGCTCCTTCAGAAGGGTTTCCACCATCTCCCTACTAGCCTCTCAACCCAGTCTTTGAAAAATTTGTGAACATAAGTGCTAATAACTCACCCTATATAACTATTCTAAGTGTTGAAACACAGAAGGCTATATCCACTAGTGAAATATAATATCAGTACACTAGCTTTCCTTTAAATGCTTTTAAAAAATTATCATGATTGTAGTTTCTTGCAGATCATTTTATGGAAATTTTGATAAATGTGTAAAACCTTGGGAGAGTATATTTGATAATAGTGCCTTGCTTTACCACTGTGCTGTATCTTTAGCCTTCATGAACTGTTTTTTTTAGTTTATTTTTTTTATTGAAAATAGACTTTTCATATAATATATTCTGATGGTTGCCCCTTGCTAAACTCCTCTTACATTCTTCTTGTCCACCCAAATTTGCACACTTTCTTTGTGATTAGAATACAATTATCTAAAAATAATAATAAAATAAGATAAAAGCAAACCAGAACAGGACATAGAATTTTTTTAAGGAGCATTTCTTAGGCAGTTTAGCTTTCCATATGCCGTGGTGTGCTGATGATGTAATCACGCATATGCAGTTAAGAACTTTGCCATTTCATGCTCATCCTTGTGGGCAGACTGTCTTAACTTCTGTGGTTGTGATGGGTACTGTGGTTATTTCATGCCAGCTGGGAACTGTCAGGTTTACTGTCAATACTAGCTTGAGAGGAATAGGGAAATTCTCCTTCCTAGAAGAATAGCTTAGGCTATTTTTTAGACTGACATACAAACTAGAAATCTAATCTATTTCATGTTTGCCTTATTTCCTTTGAAAGTAATAAGCCTATGTTAAATCATTCTGAAGGACGGTTAAGCCTTCTTCCCCTCTTTTTCATGTTGGGCAGAAGTGGGTGTAAAATCCACTTGTCTACCCCGGGCTGCCCCTGGATGAGATAGCCAAGTTAATCTCCCTTATCGCAGAGTCTATTGATGTTTTCTTAGAAGAGCAGCTGGAGATCTGCTATATAGTATGGCAACCTTTCATACAGTTTATTCTTGGTAATAAAGATCCTGAAGCAAGAGCCAGGCTATTATAAGAGACAGTCCTCTCCCCAACAAGAGCATTCTATTTTGTCAGCTGGAGTTAGTAACTTGTGAAGTGGGAAAGCAATCTGTCTCTGGGGGGCTTTTTTCTTTTTTTTTTAGCCTTTTTCCCCCCATGAGCATGAAATGAATGGCTTTGATGAGAAATGTGAATGCTACTGGAAGATGAAGACAGAGTTTTAAAAATTGTCAGCCAGTGAATAAACTTCTGAATTTCTAGTACTTCAGTGAAAGAAGCTATACTATGAAAACAGTTTTTTTTTTTTTGAGAGCAGATGTCATGTATCCCAGGTTGACCTAAAAATTTGGGCTATAGCTATGGATACCTCAGCCTTCTGATCCTTCTGTATTATCTTCCAAGTACCAAAATTGCAGTCATGTACCACCAACACTCAATTTTATGTAATTCCTGGGACCAAAACTAGGGCTTCATGCAATACTAGACAAGCACTCAACCAGCTCAGCTGCATTCTCAGCGCATGAAGACTTTTCTTTTGTATGATTGAGACCTTATTGCCTTGTTTTCTATTTGCTTTATCTTTCTGAATTTGTAAACAGCAAAAATGGGAGTGGATGTAAGGGATTATTCAGTGGTTAAGATCTTCTAGAGGATCTGGGTTTGGTTCTCAGCACTGCATGGTGGCTCACAACTGTCTGTAACTGCTAGAGATTTGATGCCTTCTCCTGGTTATGTAATACATGCAAATACTCAGATACATAGAAAGTAACCTTTTAAAAAAATTAGGAAACTTAATATATTAATTTCTACCTTCTGTGTTAATAGTGCTAAATACAAATAACTGAAGATTCATTATTCAAGCAATATCTAATACTCTCTTCTAAATGGTAATTTATCTTGTAGTTCTAATTTTGGCATTCAAGAGGTAGGACCTAAACAACCCAATTGTATGATAATTACAAAAATACTACCTTTGTTCTACCTTATCCTAATTGTTACATTTACACAGCACTTACATGAAGTCATTTAATTTGAATGCAGAGTAACTGGATTAGGTAGGCAAAGAGTAGATGAGACTTTATCCAAATGATAAATCAAGTGCCTTGCCTACAGTTAAATGGGAAACAGAATGTTTGAATTCACATTTTTCTGTTTCCCTAGTCTTAAACAGTAGGTTTTTTTTTTTGTATTCCTAAGGACTTCTACAGGCTGTTTTTATTGATAATGTGTTTCAGACACAGGCACAATAGACTTTGTAACTTGGTTTCTAAATGGTTACCAAAGGAGGATGACGGGTGAAGAGCTGCCTGCTGGTGTTGTCCTGTTGCCAGCAACAGTGAGCTGCAGACTGCCACAAAGGCCACTTGAGAAACCCTGTGAAGTGGACATAAATCAACAGGATCTGATAGCTCTTTGTTTCTCTAACAACCTAGGGCTTTTCTTCTTGAGTGGCTTCCAAGTAGTCATTCATTGTCATATAATTGCTATAACAAGTCGAAAAATATATAGGACAAAGTTTTATTTTAAACATTTTTTGTTATACTTAGAAAATAATAGATATGAACTTATTCTTTCTTTATGATCTTAGATAAATGAAGCATTCTTGTGATAACCTCTTAAAATTCTGAAAATTTGTGCTTATGGTTTCAGTCAAAACCCTCCTTAGTATGAAAATCTCGTTTCTCAGTCCATTTTCATCAGATTTCACTGAAAATTCTAACGACAGCTTTTGTTACTCTCTTGAGTATCTGATACCGTCTTGAGTATCAGAGTCACTCTATAGTATAGAATGCTGTCTAGCCGTGACTGACAAAGGGCAGGGATAGATAGCACTTGAAAGTGCTGGTGGTTGGAGGGGGAGTAAAAGGCACTGCACTTGTGTCCCCTGAGCACTGAATGCCTGCAGCTAGCAGACAGGAACCTTCTCCAGTGGTAAGTCAGACCCAGAGTCTCTCCCAGGAACTATTGACAGTTCTTAGTTCTGTCAGGGAAATTTTTTCTCGCAGCTGCTTTTTGCTTTACTTTCTGTCTCCATTCCAATATAATGAGGGTATAATAACTTCACCCTCGGGGGATTGATTAGTTGTCGGTTAAGTATTGTCGGGAGTAACATAGGAATCTGAGTCTTACACGTCCATGCTGTGCTTAATTAATTCTCTTGTGATATAGCAGGGTACTTTGCTTCATTCCTTTATAATCAGTACTTAATGTACTTTCTCCAAGAAGTGAGTTTTTCATTTGGTATCCTTTAGTTAGAATAGTATAGTATAATTCGAGGTTATGATGCTAATCTCATATCTACACAAGTTTTTCAAATTGAACTTTTTTTGGTAGTGTTTGAGAATATATTACTATATTTTAGTTTTCTGAAAAGTGATGAGTTTAGGTATGGGTCAAATAGCATTTGATATTTACATGTTATATAATTATCTTCACATATGTTTCTAAGTGAGGTAGTGAAATACAAAACAATTTTTACTTAAAGATTTCTATTTGTTTTAAAACTAAAGCAGAAAAAGGAGTATAAAGTATATAAATTGTATGTTTTGTAACTAATGTATGTACACACATTAAGAAACTAAAGAGCTATATATAAATAATTTACAGTAATAATCCCCAGACAATAAGATTATAGGTAATTTTATTTTCTTTTAACTTTTTTTTAACCTTTTATTTTTTTCTAATATTAAGATATGCTATACTATTTTCATAGGCTGAAAAATACTCATGTTTAGGAAGCTAAATCTGTGATAATTTTGTTCTCGATGTTTGTGTATTGACAGTAAGGGTTAGAGGTTCCACCTTAGGAACCTCTCTCACCCGCAGAAGCTCTTCTCTCCCTTTTCCTTAATAAACGGACATTCATCTGAAGGGTGGGGGAGGGGAAGGGAGAGGGATGAAACTGTACTTTCACTCGCCTGTACGGGTGTCTGTGCATCCGGTGAGTTTGCTTTGTTGGCTGGCAATGTTTCTGATGCAGCTGAGCCCTGTCGGCTCCCTGTCTGCTGAGCTGTACTGTACAGCTAAAGGGAACATGCTTGTTGAAGACCTCAGTTACCCAGCAAGGTCCACTTAGTTTTGCCTTGTTTGTATCTTCATCCATTCATTTGACCCTGAATAGGAGTTTAGGAAATCATTTATTTCATAGAAGAGAAAATCTTTATTGTGAATGTTTTAATAATTAATTAGGTATTATACTAAAAATCAATGACCATAGTTTTAAAATATACCGCTTTGTATAAATACCCAGAAACCAACCTGTGATAAGTTACTTATGGAAAAGAATTATAGCGCATTATTTGTAAGGATGTTGACAGTTTGCATTTAACAAGTGCTTCTGGATTTTCAAAAGCAAAGTTAATGTGTAAATTGTGTTCAATGATTAATATCTGAGTTTAATTTTTTTGATTTAGACATGTTTTCAAATTTTTTATTTCTTCATAATATTTTAGTCAGTGAGAGATTACTTAGAAAGTATGGTTAAGAACTAAGGCTAAGAGTTACAGAATACAGACTACTAAAATTGTCTTCAGAATTACAGAATCTCAGAAGTTATCAGGTCTTGTGAGTTAATGTTTTTCTCCAAACTATATTAATTTAATATAATTTTGTTTATCTTATTTAGTGTATTTCCCCCACCAAAAAGGTGTGTTTGTGCATTTATGCATATAATCACATTTAAAGATGTACGACATTATTTTAATGTATCTGTGAAGTATTGATGGCTGGTGCTTTAATTTTCTTTTTAACTTTTTGGGGAGTATTTTTGAGGCAGAGTCACACTATATAGTCTCTTAAGCCGGTCTCCAATGATCCCCCGGCTTTAGCATCCAAGTAGTGAGGATTCGGAGGCCTATGCCTCTGTGCTGGCTGATTGACACTTTAATCACCATTTAAAAGAAAGCCATTTTAAAATGAGGATTATTTAACTTGATAAATGTTTGAAATCCCTTTGAACAGTAGACAGGGACAGATTGCTTTCTGCATGAGGTGCTTGTGCCTGATTTTTCAGACTGTTTTCCTCAGTCCCACAAAGGTACTTAAACAGGCACATATGTTTCTGGAAGTTTGAGGATAAGTGAACTTTTGTATTAATGTGACTGTATATTTTGAAGTAAACGAGTGTGGGAGGACAAGGCTAAGTTAATTTCTGATGAGGAACACTTGCCTACTGATGTAATGACCTTGGTTCAGTCCTCAGCACAACCAGTAAATAGTAACAAAAGTGATATGTATGCACAAAAGCAGTAGAGTTTTCATTATTATAGAAGGCACCTTTAATAGATACTTCTGGATTCTCCAGAATTTTTGAAATTGCTTATCTGTGCTTATTTTTATTGTGATTAAGAGGTGAACAGTACCTACTTCCTTTAACACTTTTAAAAAACATTTTTAAAGGAAAAATTTTTAAAAAGTAAAAGTATGTAACTGTTACGAACCTTAAACATTAGCTCTACAAGCCTTTAGGAATTTCACTTTATGTATATTTGCTAAGATTTGCCAAACTAAAGCATCTGTAAGGTCAAGGTACTAACATCAGAAGCGTTTTTTGAACAAAGATGCAGTTGGTGGGGTGGGTCCCGCTGTGTTCAGCTGTTGTATAAGCTGGTAAGCAGAAACAGTATCATCTTGACTTTAATCTTTTGGTTGTTCAGAGGTAGTGTGCATATTTCTGTGTAACCCCTGGAAATGTGCCAAAATAATTCATAGCCTTATCTCCATCCTTGTTACCTTGACTCTAAATAGTCTGTGATTAAGATTTGAGGAGTTGGTATTTTAAGTGTATCTAGTGGACCCAATGAGAAGGAAAAGTTTCTTTCTTTGATTTAAAAAGTTTTGAGGTAGTACCTGTTGGATAATTTTGGAGACTAAAGTCAGTGTTACTTTTCACCTGTTTGAGAACACATTTTACATTGATCAGAAAGTAAGAGTGGGAGTGGGAGGCCTGACACTAATGTTGATAGCCTCTGGCAGTCAGTCACCTACCCTCTTCAAGTCACAGTTGTTTCAGGTGTATAAAGGTAATGGATTGTTGTGTAAAGTAAATGAAACAAAGGTGTCCAACAATTACTTAATTATTTAACAACCATTTAAAATGTCAGTTGCACTCTAGGGTTGAATAGAATCCTGTCCTGGGTTCCAGCCCTCCATGAGTCCAGATGTAATGTTAGCATTTTCCACACTACCTGAAAGGAGAGCCAGTCTTCTTAGTAACATCCAGGGTTCTGCTGGGCAGTTAGAGGCTCTGAAGCTGTAACACAGAAATTATGTTTGAACAAAATATATTGAAACAAAGCTTTGAAAAAAGTAATGACTTACAATTATTTCTTATTGCTATAGCAAACTCTGGCCTGTTCTATTCTAACTGCTCTATTGAGTGAATTTTCAAGTTCAAGTAAAACTAGCAACATTGGACTGAGTATGGAATTCCATGGTAACTGCAAACGAGTCTTTCAGGTATTGGTACCTTTGTTTTATGTTTTAATTATTGGGCGGTCCACTTTTTATTTGGTTTGTTCCCAGTGATGAGAGCATTTGCTTTAGATATTTAAGTGGTAGCTTATGCCTGAAAACTTGTGCTAAAATTTCATAGAATATAGTATATTGATGTTTGATTTCTGTAATTGATAAGTTGAGATTATTCAGTTTTCATTTTTAAATAACAAAAGAGAATGCTATAATAAATATTCCTTAGTTTATTGTTTTCTTATCAAGTTTTGATATAAATATTTCAATTGATAGGATTCTGCTGGCTTTAAAAATAGGACTGGCCAGTGCCAAAGAAAGTCGTGTATTTAAAATGTTATTGCAGATGGTGTGGGCTCTTTGTCTCTCGAGTGTATTGTTTGGCTCTGTAGTAGAGTTATGTGAAGGCATTGGCTTAAGTCCTGAGGCTCTGCACTCTAGCAACTGGCTCTGCCAGCTCTGCTGTCACATTCGCCCTCAAAGGCTCCTGCATGGAAGAACATTTAGATCACAGTTAATGGTGTCACTTGAAAGCACACTGATGTTAGAAGACTCAAGATGGAAAATATTCTTAAGGAAGTAGTACCATCTAATGGAAACCTTAAGGTTCTTGTTTGTTTTATGATTCTAAAAAGGAATGCACTTTGAGTAAGCGTCATGCAAAACTGCATGTGATTTATTGTCCATAGGAAGAAGACCTTCGCCAGATCTTCATGTTAACAGTTGGAGTTCTACAGGAGTTCAGCAGACGGGAGAACCTCAGCGCTCAGATGTCCTCAGTGTTTCAGCGGTACCTTGCACTCGCCAACCAGGTCCTGAGCTGGAATTTTCTCCCTCCAAATTATATCCTTTAACAATGGGAAGGGCTGAGTTCATGGTGACTCTGTAGGAGATGGAATCAGGAAGCTCAGTCGTATGCATCGGCTTTTTTTGTGTGTGTGAAGCATTCTGTTGAGTGAAGGCTTCATTTTTCTTTTTGGAGAAATGGAATTTTATTATACCATAGTACAGTAGACTATAGAAAGGATAATGTCATATTTACTATGTTTTGAAGAGGATTGAATATGTGACAGCATTTGGTGGCTAATAAGGCTATTGCTGATTGAGGAAAAGGATGGTAATCCTGGGAAGGAAAAGACAAAATGTGCAAAATGCATTTTATTCAGCAGTAGAACCATTTTCTCCTTGGCTGTGTTATTAAATGAGATTGTTCTGCTGACTTTGCTTAGTTAGAAGCACCCTGCTTTTGTCCTGAGTGTCTGCTGCTAAGCGTCGTCATGTATCGTGGAATGCTGTGGTGCCTGCTTGGAGCATTGTTCAGTTAGGCAGATCCAGGTTCAAGCCTCAGTTGATCTCCAACAAATTGCTGAACCTTTCTGAATCTTAATTTTTCCAAACAGAAAGAGAGGCTGGTGACTAACACACACTCAGAGTCAGCTGCTGCTGGGGGCTTTAGTCTGATCTTCCTAGGGCTCTGGAAGAGTTTGTTTCAGAGAAGAATGCTATTCCTAAGAAGAGAAGAAATCTTATCAGAACTTCAGGATGAGGCTCATCTTGGTTCCATTAGAGTCCAGATGTGCTTCTTTCGTATATGTAGGTTTGAGGCCTGTAAAGCCGGGAGACGTGTGGTGAGCTGTGATCTCCATTGTCAAGTTACTATATTTACCTACTAGGAAAGTAACTATAAAAGGCAGGTGGTGTGGGAGAAAGTGGGCCATTGCCTGGGTAAAGTAGGCACTCTCTGGGCGTTGTTGCCCAGGGCAGTCCTATTGGAAGGGGACTCAGCTTGCTGCTGAGTTAGCCGCGCTCTCCGTTAGGCCTGTCCTTTCTCTTTCACCTGTTAGCCGGTTTCATGTTGTTAGAATATATGTTTGATTCTTTACAATCTTTTTTTTTTTTTTTTTTTTTTGCTTTGAGTTTTTGAGAGAACTGATTTTGTAGCACAGGCTGGCCTTGAACTCACAGCTGTCTTCCTGCTTCAGCTCCTCAGGATTTTAAGCCTGAGTTTTCAAGGCACATACTGAGTCCTAGGCACATACTTTCTTAACTTTTCATTTTTAAAACATTTTTCTTTGGAATGCCACATGGTTTGCTTCAGGCTACTTTTTTTTTTTTTTTTTCTGCTCCTCTCTTATGAGGTAAGACAACCTGCAAATCTAGCAATCTGGTCCTTTTTTGGTGGCGTGTGGTTTTTCGAGACAGGGTTTCTCTGTGTAGCCCTGGCTGTCCTGGAACTCACACTGTAGACCAGGCTGGCCCAGAACTCAGAAATCTGCCTGCTTCTGCCTCCCAAGTGCTGGGATTAAAGGCGTGCACCACCACTGCCCAGCATAATCTGGTTTTGAACTCATGATTTTTTTTTTCTTCATTCTCCCAAATGGGAGAATTATAGGTATATGTTACCACATCCAACTTGTTCTTTCTTTGTTTCCTTTTGATTTTATACCTTTATTTACCTTTATTGTATGAATGTTTTGCTTTGCGTGTGCGTGCCTGCATGCCTGTGTCTGGTCACATTTTTGCTTGGTCTCTGCAGAGGTCAGATGAGGTTAATCAGATCCCCTGGATCAGGAGTTACAGGCAGCTGTGAACCATGTGTGGGTCCCAGGTATCAAACCCAGGTCCTCTGTAAGAACAGCACTTGTGCTCTTAACTGCTGAGCCCTCTCTCCAGTTCCCTGTTTTGTTTATTAAAGGATGACTTGGCAGATTTTATTCAAGCGTCTAGTGTTAGAGTTTAAGTACCACTGTGCAGGATCTTGTTGTGAAGAAAGATTAGACTGCCCTAACTTAGTTTAAAAAACAAAACAAGACAACAAAAAAACAACTAAAGGGACAATCACTGAGCCTGCGTGGGTCTGCACTAGGTCCTTTGCAGGCATGCCATGGCTGTTAGCTTGGTGGTTTTGTGGGGCTCCTAACAATGGGAGTGGGAGCTCTCTGACTCTTCCATCTACTCTTGGGGACCTTTCCCTCCTACTGGGTTGCCTTGTCCAGCCCTGATATGAGGGTTTGTGATTAGTTTCCGCCGAGGCACGCCCCCCCCCCGCCCCCCCAAACAGGGTTTCTCTGTGTAGCCCTGACTGTCCCGGAACTCACTTTGTAGACCAGGCTGGCCTTGAATTCAGAAATCCGCCTGCCTCTGCCTCCCAAGTGCTGGGATTACAGGTGTGATTACAGGTGTGCACCACCACCGCCCAGTTTGTGCCTAGTTTTATTGCCGCTTGTTTTTGTTGTTGTTGCTTTGACTTTCAAGATAGGGTTTCTGTGAGTAGCTCTGGCTGTTCTGGAACTGGCTCTGTAAACCTGGCTGGCCTCAGAGACTCACAGAGACCTGATTGCCTCTGCAGGGATTAAAAGTGTGCACTACCACCACCACCCAGCAGTCTAATTGTAACTTGTTATGCTGTGTCTTGTTATCCTGCCCTTTTCTGAAGGAGTGAATCTGGGGCGGGGGGAGTTAGTTAGGGGAGGCTGGGAAGAGAAACTTATGTCAGAGTATATTGTATGAGAGAAAAATTTAAAAAACAAAACCAGAGTGGAAAGATAGCTTAGTAGTTAAGAGCACTAGCTGCTCTTCTAGAGGACCAGGGTTCTAGTCCTAGCACAGAGCCATCTATAATTCATTTCAGAGGATATAATGCCTTCTTCTGGCCGCCTCAGGCACCAGCCACCCATATGGTCCACAGACATATATGCAGGCAAAACACCAATGTACACAAAATAAGTTTTTATAAGAAGGTCGTGTATGTTAGCACACACCTGTAAATACAGCATTCATTTGGGAGATGAAAGAAGGATTGCGTGAGTTCTCAGCCAGCTAGAGTTTCAATGCAAGACAGTTTTTAGAAAACCAACAAAACAAAAAACACATTGAAAAGACTTGGAACAGATTTTAAAAGTTCCAGTCCATATGGAGCTATCAAAACATTAATTATGTATGTAGTAAAAATCAATAAAAATTACAGTGCATATATTATAGCCAATTCAAAGTGTTTTAGGGGAAAATATAGTTGGCAGAGTGTTACTATTTTGAAAAGAGAAACAGTTTCCTAAGAGTTTGAAAACAAAGTTTGTCTGAAAGATACACATAAAATACTTTGTGAAGTCCTTAGATAAAGCATTGGAAAATAAGCACCACTGCAGTGTTGCCTAAGGACATAATTCCTCTAACCGTCTGGAGGGCTGCTGGGTGAGCTGTGCAGCCTGTGATGAGAAGTCCAAGGCATAATGAGTTTTAGGCTAGCCTGTGAAGCATGAGACCCAAAAGAGGGTCTAGATGGGAGAGATGGCTAATCTGGTGAGAATGCTTGCTGCTCTCCCAGAGGATTCAAGTTTGGTTCCCAGCACCGATTGATGTTGGGCAGCTCAGGCTCCAAGGGATCTAACACTCTCCTGGCCTCCATGGACACCCATACACACATGCACAGACAGACATAAATATAAAAAATAAAAGAAAGAAAAAAATCAGAGACATTGGCCTTGGCCTCTTTTCTCCTGCCTCAGCCTCAAAAGTTCTGATATGTACCACCGTGCCTGGCTCATGAGAATATTTGTCTACTTCCTTCATACTTATAAGTGAGTGAATGTTTATGTGTCCAGTGCGGTGTAGTTCTATATATTGGTAAGCTAGACTATACCAGCTGAGTACTCTTGAATGATAGATTTCAGTTTAGAAGAACTTGGCAATGACATTAAGTGAATGTACAGTTTAGGCGTTAATTAGTGAAATCCTTCTCAAGAACCCAATTCTGACTGAGTTATATTTTTGACAGTTGCTTGGAGAACCATCTATAGCATTCAGTTGGTAGGGGCAAAGTTGGAAAAGTGAGTGTTTAGATTTGTACCATAGAGAGAGTCAAATAGTGAAGCTTAATTAACATAGGTATCAATTGCATTTAACAAAATGATTATCTTATAGGGAGAACAAATGTAGCAAATAGGCCTTATGAAATGTCTTAGTCTATCTCGTGTCAAATGCATGTGATCACTTAGAATGATACCATGCTGTGTTCATTCACGTAAATCTTGATATGTAATTTTCTTAATATATTTTAGGTTTTTATCTTTTTATTTGATGTATTATCTATATAAACTGATAATATAACTGCTTCATGGTATGCTTTTTACTGTAGATATGAGGGAAAAACCCTGAATGCTCACAACAGTATTCTCTATGAACCAGGAACAGCTCAAGGGTCCATCAGCTGATAAGTGAATAAATAAGATGTGGCATATCCATATAATGATATATTATTTGTTAGTTAAAATAAATGAAGTGCTCAGACATACTAACACAGGTAAACTTTGAAAAAATTATATTCAGAAAGAGTACTGTGAAAGCAGCTATTTAGAGAGAACTTTAATACGTGATTGCTTGTATATGCAGCACTCAGAATAAGCAAGTTGGAGACAGAATACATAGGGTTACCCAGAGCACTAGTGTCTGTCTGGGAAGACATGGGGGAGGACTGTAAAGCGTGCCACTGCTGGGATGATGAAAATGTTCATAACTGTGAACATAGTAAAACGCTTGCATCACTGAACAATCATGTAGTATGTGAATTATGTCTCCATGAAGCCTTTAAAAATACCTGGCATGCCAAGGTTTATCATGCTGCTTTACTGACTAGTCATCGCCACTCGTCTCCCTGTGATCCCTTAGGAGGATTGTATGGTAGGAATGATTTGGAATGAAGATAGAATTTGGGGAGTCATTACTGTAATATGGGCCATTTAAGATAGTGGGGGGGCTGGAGAAGTGGCTCAGCGGTTAAGAGCACCGACTGCTCTTCTGAAGATCATGAGTTCAAATCCCAGCAGCCACACGGTGGCTCACAACCATCCATGATGAGATCTGACACCCTCTTCTGGTGACTGAAGACAGCTACAGTGTACTTACATATAATAATAAATAAATCTTAAAAAAAAAAAAGGAAAGAAAAGAAATTAAGATAGTGGTATCAGTCCTGCAAAGAATAACAGAAAGTCAGGGTCTTAAAAAGCAGAAAGAAGCCGGGCGGTGGTGGCGCACACCTTTAATCCCAGCATTTGGGAGGCAGAGGCAGGTAGATCTCTGAGTTCCAGGCCAATCTGGTCTACAGAGTGAGTTCCAGGACGGCCAGGGATACACAGAGAAACCCTGTCTCGAAAAAGCAGAAAGAAATCAAGGAGACAGAAGACCAACTGAGTGTGTGGGAGAAGCAGGTCAGGAGAACTGGGGAAGAAAAGTTTTCAAATAAAGGAAGTCAGAGTCTGCTTCAAGGGGTCACTTGGAGATGGTTTCCAGTTACAGCTCATCTGCTTAGACTTAATTGAACTGTTGGAAATGTGTTTGAGGGAGAGGGCAAAGCCGTATTTAGAGATGGAGTCATGTCTAGTGACTGCGAAAGGTGAGTGTAGACACTCCATAGAACCAGTCAGCTGTGCTGTCCCTAGACTGGGAGCTTGAGTCAGAGGAGGACACGCTTTATACTTGAAGTATTGGAGAGGAGAATATTGATTGTCCAAGAGTAAAAGAGAAATAGGATTTGGGAAAGATGAGATGCTATAATGTTTGCTCAGTGATATAAATGTTGAGATAGCATAGACTCCAGCTGAGATGTGAGGAAGGTAGGAAGCCACGTGCTGGTGTGGGGTGCATGACGTCATGATAGAGCTTTATTAAATTTGTTTGGGTCAGCTCTGTCTAAGATGGCTTGAAACTGGAGGAACACAATCTAGAAACCTGATAGAATATTTAAGTACAGATATAAAGCAGTGTTGTGTAGTACTTTCTTCAGTCCACCGAGTAGTCAGTTTCATTCCCACTCTTGTTTGTATTGCTATCTGATGTTAAACACTGGAAAGTTGGTAAAATGACTAATCAGTATTTGAATGATAATGTGTGCATTATCCTTTTCAGGAGTGTTTTCCATGGTCCAGAAAACATATTTAAAAAGAAACAGCAGAGTTTCTGACTCTGGGCCATTGTGGGGAGAGAGTCAGTAAAGAGCAGTACAGTTGACTGTGCTGACCGTATGTGTAATTGCTGAGAAGGTTCTGGTTAGTCTTGTAGCTCTTGGACATGTTGCTCCTGCCTGCCTTGGTTCTGCCTGGTGCCACTGTACCACACTGTGCTTCTATGTCACTGCCATAGAGGGCACTTACAGTGCAGGAGCATGGAGCGACAGTGCTCAGAGGCAGAGAAAGCCTCTGAGCAGAGAAAGTGTTCGTGTAGTACTTTGTGTAGTTTAAGTTAAGTGCAAGAATAGAAGGGATGGAATAAAAAAATATTTTTAAATCCAGTGAGTGAACTTGCTTTCACAGCGTTCATCCAGCTGCCTAGGAAACACAGGTCAAAAGTGTCTGAGAAGCTGCGGCCTGTGTGTTTGTTGGTGGCAGCACTGTTTGATACCCCTTACCTTTTGGGCCAGGAAGTTCATTCATTCAGGTGTAAGTTTAGGCAAATATGGTTTGCCTACTTTAACTATGTCTCTTATTGGAAAATGATTTATTTAAAATACTTAACACTTGTAAGGAAATCTGCTGGGTTCTTAATTGCCAGCCTAGGTTATTTCTGTTCATTCTCCACGAATGCCACAGCAGGGCACAGCGTGTGCTCTGCAGCTGAATTTGGAAAGTGATAGTTGTGGGAATGGAGCCGCTCTCTGGATTATATAGGTCTTCTCTGCTATAGGTTTGCTGAATAGTGAGTCATAAGAAAAGAAGGGCTATGTGGAGAGTATTGATTTCTAAATTGACTCCTCCTAGGTCTTTCTATGCATTTAACTAAGCAGCAGGGTCTTTGCTGTTTTTAAAAAGCTGCTAAGTAAAAAGCACATCATGACCACCTCAGTTTAGCCCCTTTGAGGACTAATTGAAGCAATTTTTAACATTTAGTGTATCATTAGCAGATTTGGGTTCTTAATTTAATTGCACTGGTGACAGCAATACAAACCTATTGCCATTAATGGAAAATTACTAGTTCACTCAGTTGAACATACAAAGGCAGTTTTAAATGTTCTGGTAGTTCTCTTGGTAGTGTTGTCTATTTGTTTAGATAGAGATCATGTTCCCACTGAGAAGAGGTTCAGTGATTAGAGTTAACATTGCATCTTCCTCAGCACTGTTTTATTATATCTGTGGCTATCCTTCTAGCCCGTATTTCCCTAGTGCTGGTATTATAAGCATGTGTTCCCTGTTTATGTGGAGTTGGAGTTTGAACCCAGGTCTGCATGCATACAGAATGATCGTTTTGCCAGCTGAACCACATCCTCATATTTTTTTTCCTTTCACTGTCACAATATGATACCTCTACTGAAGTTGTTAGTAAATTGGCAAGAACTAATTTCTTTAAGTAATTACTCATATATTTTTCAACCTGCAGCTTTGCCCTGCAGTTGAGATGGATGTATTTACTGAGAGCAGTCTGTTATTCAAGAACTTGACACAGAAGACTTCGTAGGGTTAGCCAGTGAGAATCACTTGTAGGGGGTGATTAAACTTGTCCTCTGCTCTTGGCCTAGTGTGTGTTTGTCTTGGTACTGAAGTTACAGAGTAGGGCAGGTGGTGTGGATGTGTTTTTGATTCCTCAGAAGTCTGTAAGTTTTTTCCCTTTGGAAAGTTTGAGAGACTCTTTGTGGAAAGGAGCAGAGAATATTGAATTAGTTTCTGCTCCAAGCTACAGTAGAATTTACATGCAGCTCTGACTGATTTTCCAAGAGATTAAGATGGCATTGAGCTTGGAAGCCTGGTTGAGTTTTTGCACTTCAGTTCTGCCCTTTGCTAGAACCTGGCTGAGTGAGTGGGTTTGTGCTTAGTACAGTGACAGGCAGAGCCTGCACATGGGGACTTTGTAGCTTCTTTGGTCAAACACGAAAAAGAGAAGGTTAGATGAGGTTGACAAAATTTTCAGAGCGACACAGGCTTATTATAAAACAGAATGCAGCTCCATATGAGTACCTTACTTTATAAGGTTATATTTTGTTGGTTCAAATGAATTATATAAAATGTAAATTATACAAATATTTAAATATTTAGAAACGTATTTAAAATTATCACTCAGAAAACTTTGGAATTTGTACATTTTTTTTTTTGTGTTGGCAAAGTAATAGCTGTTGTGATTCTTGTGCTTCATGAGATCTGTCTTCTGTGTATTACAGACACCGAAGATAACTGAGCAGTCATTAAGAGACACTTTTTATTGATGACATGTATTTAAAAGATAAGAAAATATGGTATCTAGAAACCAGAACATATTTCTTTTGTCAGTAAGAATCAAACCTTTGTAATCTTATAAAAGAGCAACTATTGCTTATTGAAGTTATTTTTAATGAAATTTGCTTTATTTAACATTAAAGTAATTTTTTAAAGATTTATTCTTTTATTATATGTAAGTACACTGTAGCTGTTTTCAGACACACCAGAAGAGGGCACTGATCTCATTACAGATGGTTGTAAGCCACTGGGTGGTTGCTGGGATTTGAACTCAGGACCTTCAGAAGAGCAGTTGATGCTCTTCTGAACTGCTGAACCATCTCTCCATCCCCTAAAGTAATTTCTTAATTCAAAGTCCTTTGCTGTTATAGTTGTTATAGTGTGAGAGAAAGTGAGCGTGAGCACATCTCTCTTGGCACACAGCTGAAGTGCCGTGCTGCATGCGAAGGTCAGAGGACAAAGCTGAGAATGGCTTCCCTTCTGCCTTTAAGTAGGGTCAAGGGATTGAATTTAGACAGCCATCAGATGTGCACAGCTAGTACTTTTACTTACCAAATGTTTTTGTTAGCACTCAATTGTTTGTTTGTTTGTTGTTTTTTGAGATCAGGATATCTGTGTAATCCTTGCTGTCCTGGAACTCACTATGTAGAGTTCTGCCTCCCCTGGTGATGGGTTTAAAAGCATGAGTCACTGTACCTGGCTCAGCATTTTTTTAGGACATTGTTGTAAGAGTAGAAAAGTTAGATTTCTATATTCTGACTATATAATGATTTTATTTGCTTTTTGTGTTTTTGTTTTTAAACAAATTTTAAAAATTGAACTACCTTCGTTCTTTACATTATTTTGATATGTATGGTCTGTCTACATACATTTTGATATGTCTAGATCTGCATGTATGTGTTCCCCTCACAGTGTCTTGTGATCTCTAGACTGAAGAGGGCATCACACCATTTCAGATTATGCACTATTTAAATAATTGATTCTGTTTCATTACTGACCCTTCACATAATAAAAAGAAATACCTTTATTAAAATGACACTAGAACTAAAAAAGATAAATGGGTGTTTGTTTCAGGAGATAAAAAGTCTTGATTTCTTTACTCAAATGATCTGTTCTGAACACTAAAGACCCCTCACCTGCTTTTTGAGAACTTCAAAAGCTTAGAAAAGACTAGCCAGCAGACCTGCAGTTGAAATAGACAACAGATATCAGCAGTAAGACCCTCAGTTTGTTTTTCTAAAAGGTAATGAGACAGATGTCCCCTAGTACCTTTGAGGGAAGGAATCACTTTCCATTGGTCATTGGCTGGTTTTTCTTTGTCCTGTTCTCGTTTCCTTTCCTTAGGGCTTCATTCTCTGTGTCCACAAGGGGGCGGATAAAGGAAGAGGGAAATACTAAGTGAACCTGTTCTGTTAGTCAGAATTCGGGGTTTGGGAATGGCATCAGAAGAGACAGTGACTTCCTTTCTTAGGATCACTCAGTGCCCTCTTCGGAGACAAGAAACAGTCCTGTAAACAATTGACTCTTAAAGGATGCTTCCAGAGCAGGGTTGTGTACATCCTTCAGTATTTTCTGACAATAATTTCTCTCTAAAAAGAATGAGTTGGGTATAAGGAAATGGTAGCATTTGAATCTGATCTTTGCAGAGTGTCATCACAGATTCCTGTATTGATTTCTCACTGAATGATGTGAATACTGCCTAGTTTAGTCTTGCTTCACAAAGAACCATTTCCATTCCAGACAGCCTGCTCTTCTTAAAGCCTCAGTTCTGTGGCAGTGCCATTGAGGAAATTACATCCATCAACATCTACAGACACAGACTTATTATGATGATTAATTTATGTGCAGCAAATTTATTCAGTTGAAACATATTTGATATTGAATAGCTCAACACCTTATATACTGTTTGAGTCTATGGGAAATGTTACTTGCTCAGTGTGTGTGTGTGGTATATGCTCATGCATATTAAGGTGTGTGTGCGTGAGCGTGTGTGTGTGTGTGTGTGTGTGTGTGTGTGTGTGTGTGTGTGTGTGTGTAGAGGACAAAGGACAGCTTCTGAAGTCACCTTTCTGCCTCCCTTGAGCATAGGGGAATTTTGAATAAAAATGAGTTTTCCGTCAACTGCTTAATTCTTTGTTTTGACTTGGTTTTGGGCTACTGTGATCTCAATTTTTCTGTTTTAGTATGAGATATAGTTGCTCTTTCATGTTCTTTTCCTGTGAACATATTTCTTTTAGAAACTGCTATTTTTCCCTATAGTCTATGTGAGACTCAGTTTGTGTATACGATTTTAGCTGTTTAAAGTATTGGGAAAAGTAATGGGACAAATTTATTGAAATTGATTCTTTAGTTTTTGATGTCTGTTTTTAAGTCACTTTCCCCACTTCTGTTTCCTCTATTAAGATCTCTAATTCCAAAGGTTTCTGCACCACCATGGTATGGCACACATAGGGACTAAAACCGTCACCTAACATTCCTATAACATTCTTTTTTCAGCACTTAATGCCTTTATTCCTTAGCTTCAGGCATGAATTATGTAGCATATGTGAAGAGGCTTAAACTGTTTCCATTGCATTCTTTCTGGCTGGCTGCTGTTATATTTAGGGTATACTTATAGTTTAGACAAAGTAAGAATGTTATTGTTGTTGACCTTGACACTAGATAACTGGGCAGACATTATATAGCTATGTTTGAATCCTCACAAAACGTGCTGTTGAAGCCAACAGAGTCCTGGCGAGAGGCTCTTCTGGACAGCAGAGTCATGGAGCTTTTCTTCACAGTAAGTCCTCTCTTCAGCTCTGGTTAGCAAGGGGCATGGTAAGAGGAAATGCCTTTGTTTTTCTTAAGTAAAACAGGACAGATTTCCCCCCTGTTGGTTTCTCTTCTCAGGACTGACTTGCTGAAAGACAAATTATATGACAAAGTTGTTGCTGATGTGCTATCACATTTTGAAGGGCTTCGATCCTACAGCAACATGTCTTAGACTTTTAACCACTCTTTGCAGTCTTAAAAATTCAGAACTTCCTACTTACTAGCTTTTGTTTTTGTGGGTCACGTAGCTATTGTTACATAACATTACAAAGTCAAACTGATAGACAAAAAAGATAACTAAAATATAGCATGTTCTCATAATAAAAGTAAACTGAGATCTGGCTGAAAATTTGAAAACATGCATTATTTCACTAAAAATATCAACAAAAAACCCAATGCATCATAACATAAATACCTTCAATGAACTAATACTTTGAAATGTGTCGTGAAAACAACTGGCAAACTGGGTTTTGCTTTTGTTTGCTTTATATTTTGGCAAATCTCTCTAGCATCTGCTTTAATAAAAGTCAAGATTTTCCTGTTTTATATTTCATTCAGTTGATATTTTAAATCATGTGACCTTAGAGAAAGCTTTCTGTGTGCGTGTATGCAGTGCGTAATGAAGAGCAGAAACGCGATAGTGCTCTTATGAACACAGTCTGCAGTAGCTAGCAAGTTGGCAGATCCCTGGGCTGCTTTTGAGAACTGTTCCTTAGTGAGCTGTATTCACAAGACCTGAGCTACATTAATGTTTAAGGTCAATTTATCTTAAATATTTCAATTTTAATCTTAAAGTGGCCTCTAAGTATATCTACTACAAAAAGCAAGCAGTCTATTCCCACGAGTGCCAGTGAGTTTTAGAATTAAAAAATACATGTATATGTTTGTTGCCAATTTTTAGTTACAGAATAAGTGTGTAGTTAGATCAAGTGACTTGTACAAAATAAAAATAAAATCTAAGTAAACCAATCAGAGCGATAAGAATAGAATAAGGGAATTTCGTTTAATCAGAATCATTATAGTTTCTTATCTTTTCATGTGTTTTGAAGCATGGAGGAGCTTTTTGTGACTAAGCCACTTATATTTTAGTACTGTGGTATATATTTTAAAATGTCTAAAACTGGTTTGTCCATGCTTAGGCATACACAAACGTACTTTCTACCATAGTGCCTTGTTTTGTAGCTGTGGAGATTGCACCGTGGCTCTTCTGTGTGCCTGGTGAGCGCTGCGCCTCTAGGCCTCTGCTCTGCCCTTCCTAAGGGGTTTCCTATGAAAATCCTCAGTCTGAGTATTCAGTTTCCTTTTTAAAACCAGAGGGGGAAAATCTAAAACCATAACCAAGATCAAACAGTACTAGAAATTAAATTTTAAGGACTTTGTGGGGCATCTCGTCTAACAGGAATTGTTTTGATACAAGTCCAAGTTTGATTCTTTGTATTTGCTCGACAGAGAGTAGGTCCACTCCAGCAGTTTATGAAAAGGTGAAAAAGTTGCTGGCGTGCTGCAAACATCTCCACTAGGTCTGAGCAGCTGTCTAGACAAAGCAGACAGCTGCTGCTGTCAGCTATGAACTACCACATACATGCAAATAATTTTGAATTTAAAAGTTAACTCTTTTCTGCTTTGACATTTTGGTAGTTTATGAGTATAGCTGTTTGCATTTAAGCAATTTATAAACAATTTTAATTTGTTGCAAAGAACATGTCTTAATCTTTCTATTTGAGTTTTGCTAGATTTACCATCATTTATATGAATTAATTACTCAGTTTAATTTTTCCTTCCATTAGATATCATTATTATGCTAGATTTCAGTAGATAAATGTACTATTGCACGTACTGAAGATTTAAATTTCTTGACCGTATTTGAAATTTTAAATGGTTTTGGTTGTATTCTGCTCCTTAGCAGTTTACAAAGCTGTCAGTTTTTCCTTCCCTCCTGCTTTCAGGCAGCACTTTCCTGGTTGTGACTCTAGTGTCTGCCCTCCGTGTGGGTCTTGGCATTCTTAGCGCTTCTCTACTTCCCACGCCCTCCACACTGTGCCAGACTCATGGTGACCTGTATGCTTACTGGATGTTTCGGTGTGGGTGGCACACTGGCATCTGATGTTCAAGCACACTTCAGCCAAAATCTCTCCTCCTGCTGCCTTGTGCCTTCTCTATGCTTATTTGGTGACTGGTATTTCCATTTGTCTCCCTGGGTGATCATTAAGACTTGATCCCCCCTTATTTCCGTTCTGTACAGAGGTGGTAGATCTGTTTTTTAATTGTATGTTATTGTTCAGATTGAAATCCATGTTCAGTTATGAGAGAATGCTTTTGCAATGTGACAGCCCATGAGTCTGTATCACAAGAATTACATGTTTAACATGAGTTTTATGACTCTTTTTCATGAAACAAATTAATCCTTGGTCCCAGAACAGTTGTTTTTTTTTTTGTTGTTTGTTTGTTTTGTTTTGTTTTGTTTTTTAATTGTAAATACTAGCTCTCTCATTAAGCACATTCATTCTTTTGTGTTTTCATATGGTCCAGGTATGAGTGGACATGGCTTCTATGTGGAGCAGACTATGTGACAGATTTCCCTTGTCCCAGTTTGCACTGTTTGTGTTGGTGGAATATGGTCTTGGGCATCTCAGTGAACTGTTGATTAGGATTCAAAGCAAAGATACAGAATTAATTGTGCTCTTAAGATAAAGATCTTAAAAGTATGTATTCTAGAGTTTGCAACCAAAATCTACATATGATTTTGTGGTTTGTACTTTGAAGTTACTATGTAAAGCCTAAAATTCATTAGTATATAGATTGAAAAGTATTTTTCTTTCAGACCAAGGTTAACAAACTCTTTCAATGTGCTGTCAGGGCTGGCCCACAGTAAATATTATAGGCCTTGTATAGAATATGGTCATACTCAAATCGAGAGATGGTATTTCTCATTGTAGTGGGGAGTCCTAAGTTAAAAATAAACAATTAAGGAGAGCTGGTATTACAGGAAAACTTTGCTGATGGTTGTTAAAATTAAGTACTTTGTCTAATCTTCTTTTGATTTATTTTTCTTTCTTTCTCTCACTGTATAAACATGAGAAAAGCCCCGCTTTAACCTCTACATCCACCCAGATTGGGCCATGGGTCAGTGGCTTGACAACCCCTGTTCTAGACCAGAGCATAATATATTTTAAGCCTATTAGTAAGTCACTTAACTATAATTTTTAGATCTATTATGCTGGTTTAAATTTCTTGTCTTGACCTCAAGAAGCCTAGAGGCTAAGGTTAATGGAATTGGTTAAGAAGGATTTACTGTGTTTACTCTGCCCCGCACTGCACCAATGAATGCATTTAAAATCCAACAAAAACATTCTGGTGTCAAGTAATTCATAAATGACTGACAGAGTCAAAGATACATAACTTGAAACAAATAGAGAACAGTGGTGGTTCAAAAAAGAAAGGAGTGTGGGCGTGCTTCAGTTAAATGCCTGTAGGAAGAGGCAGATGGCTGGTTGGTATTGCATGTGGAGGTGAATGTGGATAGCCACCTTAGAGGTCTGTTCTGGCATTTCCTGTTCTATTTTAATGTCAGATCATAGAAGTGAAGTCTTTAGTATCTGAAAATTTAGGAGTATTGAAGGAGCAATATTCTGAGAACCTTTTCTTTATATTAAAACACTGGGTAGTAATTGTCTGTATCAATATTTTGTCATTAAATTAAAATCTAGTTGTACGTTTAAATTGATCTATTAAGTGCAAGTTGAATTTAAAAACATTCAGTATTAATAGTGACAGTATGATATAAAATGAAATTTAAGGAGGCTAGACCATCTTAGAACTTAAGCAGATGCTCTCTGTCGATGAGTGGGGCATATCTAGGGGTGGCTGGTAGGTTTTCTAAGTGTGCAACTGTTCACTTCCACTAAGACAGCATCTATATACTGGATTGAACTTGTCTGCTAACTTTAGCAAGAAGCTGTGGCGGGGCATAGTTAGCATAATACAGATGACTGTCGTCGTTGCTGTTTTTAGCAGAAGCAGTATGTCTGACTGGCTAGCATCTGTTTTCTCGCCTTGTCATAATATACTGGAGACAGTTCAATTTTCAAAATGTAGGTAGCCCTCAGCTAAAAGTTAACTGAAATGCCTAAAATCATGGTCTATGATGTCAGTTGAACTGAAGAACGATTTTTCAGGTTTGGTTTAACTGAAGAGTTAATTTTCTAGAAATGACCAGCTACCGTGAATTTTTCTCTTACCTCATTCGACATGATTCTCACGTGACCCCTACAAAAGAAGAATTTGTTTTTATGGATTAGTAATTCTTTCTAACAGGTACATCGAAAAATCAGAGAAGATTCAGATATGGCACAGGACTCTCTGCAGTGCCTTGCTCAGTTAGCCTCTCTCCATGGACCCGTCTTCCCCGATGAAGGATCCCAGGTTGATTACCTAGCACACTTCATTGAGGGCTTGCTGAGCACTATCAATGGGTAGGTATACTTTGCCTTTTGAACTGAGAGGGAACATTTTTCTTCTAGTATTTAATACAAAGGGGGAAAAAAAAAACCTAAGGATTTTTGTCTTTTCCTGTTCTGTGTTTTGAAGTAGAATTGTATGGCTAATTTGAGATTAATTCAGAGATGTGCCTTTAGAAATGAATGAGTGATAATATTTTTGTGTTTGGAAATGTAACTTATTTTGTGTGGATTAATCCTCATTATTTGATTTGTAGAATTGAAATAGAAGATTCTGAAGCCGTCGGAATCTCCAGCATTATCAGCAATCTGATAACTGTGTTCCCTCGGAATGTTTTAACTTCCGTCCCTAGTGAGCTCTTCTCTTCCTTTGTGAACTGCCTCACACACCTCACTTGTTCTTTTGGGCGAAGTGCTGCATTGGAAGAAGTGGTGAGTGACTTCTAAAGTCTGTCTGTGTCTTAGAAAATTGGTGCTGCTGCTAGAGCATTGTCTCATGACAGTTATTGTGACTGAAGACTAGTAGCTGTTATTAAAATTACATTTTGTATGTTTTTGAGTGGCAGTATGTATGGAAACGTGACCTTTGAAATTTGTGGATTTAAAGTAGCCTTGGAAATAATCATTTTGAGATAGTTAAAATTCCATATTTTTGTTAAATTATGTTGATTAGTCCATTTTAAAAGTGTTTTAAAAGAACTGTTAAATAACTTCATGGTTGGATGTAATTATGTATAATTAAATTTTATCAATGTTATTAGTATTTTTATTTAAGACTTAGTTGGAAATTATGTGTGTATTGTTTAATAGTGTATTTTGGTAAACTGATTTATATTCAAACTAAGTCTGGTAATAATATTAATGATTTTGAGGGCTAGATACACATTTTCAGATGCTTTCCAATTTTTATCTTTTTTTTTTTTTTTTTTTTTGGAGACAGGGTTTCTCTGTGTAGCCCTGACTGTCCTAGAACTCACTCTGTAGACCAGGCTGGCCTCGAACTCAGAAATCCACCTGCCTCTGCCTCCCAGTTTTTATCTTTAACTTTAGAAAATATTATACAAAACTTCTTGACAACAGTTACTTTGTAGCAGTTACTATAATAATCATTGGAAATAATTGACTACTATTACTTAGTTGTTGAAATTGTTTTCTTTTTTTTTTTTTTTTTTTGGCTATAAATTAAAAGAAGATAGCTCTTAGAATTTCGTGTTAAATCCCTAGTTTATGTCTTTGGCAATATTTGGCAATTTATAAGGCTACTGAAGTGTTAGGGATCTGGGAATGATTGTATGTATGTAATTAGGCTCTTTTAGGATTTAATGAGAGATTGTGAACAGGGAAGGCAGGGCTGTATGTGATGGAAAACTATACATTAGAGGAGTAGAACTTTATAGACATGTGAAATTTGCACTTTCCAGGATGGTCATTTCTGTTCTAAACATAAAAGTCCATATTGAAGTTAAATGTCTTAGCCTAAAAGCCCTTCCACAGGCTCAGACTCAGATGTGAAGTTTGATGTAACATGACTTTCTTGTATTTCTTGATTTTTTTTATTTTTTTCTCTTTTGAGTAAGATGGAGTCAGGATTTAGTATGTTGATCATCTGTTTAGACACACAACTACCTTTAGCTTCTCTAAGAGGGTTCTTAGTAGACTGACTAGAATATATGTAATATTTTTGGTTTAAATATTTTATCTTTGAAATTTATTTGTACTTGAGGCTTTCTGTCAATTTGGCATAGAAATGTCAGAATATAAGAAGCCAAATCCACTTTCACAGAAGCAGATATTTCTTAGTTTCTCTCAGAAGGCATGCTAACTCAAAGTTAGACTATACCTAATAGGTTTCATTAAGGATAACAACTGTTTATGTCTTTTAATTCTCGAAGTTTATCTGTTTTTAATAGTTATTTTTAAGGGCAACTGGCTGCTAATAGGACAGAAAGAAAAGTTGTCTGCAGCTTTGCATAAATTGTGGAAGCCACCTTAGGCAGGCCTGGGGAAGTTGAAGGTTGGGGGTTGTCCCTGTCCTGTGACTTGTATGAATACTAAACAGATTTCCTTAAAAGGCAGTTAAATCTTGTGTATATTGGAGAATAATCCATTAATAGCTGAGGGTCACAAACAAATCCAGTCAAAGCAGATTAGATCTTCTTACTTATGTGCGTCATCTTTTGTTTTCTTGGCTACCAGATACTAGTTATAATGCATAATTGTTGTACTGAGATGGAAAACAAATAATCCTTTAAGGAAACTTTGGAAAGATTGAGTATGTAAATAAACAGCTTAGGAAGTTGAAGATACATCTGAAGGTTGATTGTGGTCATGGGCTGAGTGATCATAAACACGATGTTGGGAGACTTTTTCAACTTCATTAAGTATGTTTCCTTCTTGGCAGAATCAGGCTAACGGTTCTTTGTGATGTCCCCATCCTGCCCCCATTTTGTTTTATGGTGGGTTGGGTGGGTTTTTAGAGTCTGGGTCTCATTCTGTGTTTCCTGCCTTTGCCTCTGCCTCTGCCCTCTACCTGTCCTCCTTCTGATGGGAAAATGCCTATCTGAGGCCAGCCTGTGCTCAGTGAGACAGACTCTCATAAAAGGGACTTTTTATTATTTTCTCTTTTTCTTTATTTTTTCCCCTTAATTGGCTTTGAAGTAGAGAGCAGAAAGCAATAGGAGCCGATGTTGTTTGGTGTAACTTGACCTTTTGTTGTGCATGATTTGTTGAGAAGCCTCCTTCCCTGTGATCCTGAGAGGCCATCATAGCCCCTGCCCACTCTTCATGCTTGCATTTCTTTTTTCGTAGAAAAAGCTGAGATGAGACATAAGAATACTGCTTTAAGCTTTGCATGTTGAAAGAATATTCTTTCAAAAAATAATGATAATTTTGGCTCTATATGAAAACTTGTAACTATTTAATAATCTTAAATAAAGTTTATTAAAAGGTATTTTAATAATTACTTGCAAAGCTTAGTGTGGTGGTACACATATTTAGTCCCATACTTGAGAAGCAGATTGGTCTACAGAGTTCCAGGACAGCCAGTGCTACACAGAAAATTTCTATCTGTGAATGAAAAAGAGAAAAAAAATTTGCTTTGTTTATATTTAATTCAGGTTGGATCACAAATCATACTATATTTTGTGACTTGGATGTTAATCAATTTTAATGTTTTAAATAGGTTTTTTAAGTCTTGTAAGAAAGCATTTGAAGTATTGTGGCATTAGAGTAAGACTTATTTACCATCTCACTGTTCTTTAATATAGTATTCTTTCTTATTTTAAAATGTTTTATTTATTTTTATTTTATGTGCCTTGATGTTTTTCCTGTATATATGTCTATGCGAGGGTGTCCTATTCCTGGGAACTGAAGTTACAGATGGCGTAAGCTGGCATGTGCTTGCCAGAGTTGAACCCAGCCAGTAGAAAAGCAGCCAGTGCTCTTAACCACTAAGCCATCTCTCTAGCCCCTCTGTCTTAAAAAAAAAAAGTTATTATTGCCATATTTAACTTCTGATGATACAACAGAATGATACAACAGAAAAACAACATAAAAGATATGGTCTATCTGTGTGTGTGTTGCTTTATACTGTACAATGCAAATTTTGTTTGTGGTGTGTTATTATGTGTGAGGTTGTGCCAGTACCAAAATAGTTTAAACCTTGTGAAATACTTTATCACATGTTTTGTTTAAATGTAAAGAATAATACAGAGGGAACAGCTCTTTATCCCCAGCGCAGATTAAGTGCAGAGTACCGAGCGTGGCACAATGGATAGCTCATGTTGGCACTCCCAGCACTCAGGAGGCTAAGGCAGCAAGATGGTCGGTCAGCCAGCCAGCCTGAGATTAGTCAGGGCCTCAGAGCAAAGAAGCAGTGTATTGAGAGAGCCCCCTTCTCACATGTGTATCTGAAGTGTGTCTAGTTCCCTGCTCCCCTCCTGCTCCTGTGATCAGATTTCTCTTATATACCTTGGTTCTGCCAAACGATTTGTTCATCCTGTCTACAAGTAGATGCTGCTGCTAGTGAGTACCCCAGCTGGTGTATATGACACTTTATCTGTCTCTCTGCCATCTGTGGTAGTTGATTTTATTTTGATTCTCAAAGCTCTTATAGCCTGGAAATAGGAAACTCTGGAGTTCCTTAGATCTGGGCAGTGGTGGTGCATGCCTTTAATCCCAGCACTTGGGAGGCAGAGGCAGGCGGATTTCTAAGTTCGAGGCCAGCCTGGTCTACAGAGTGAGTTCCAGGACAGCCAGGGCTATACAGAGAAACCCTGTGGGGGTGGGGGAAGAACTCCTTAGAAGTTATCCTTAAAAATAAAATTCTCTGTGAGATTAGTTGTTCACATCAATTTTGTTGCATATTTTTATGTATATGAACCATACTTAGGAAAATAGGCTGGGCGCTGTGTGGTGGTTGAATAAGCATGGCCCCCATAGGCTCATATTTAAATGCTTAGTCCTCAGGGAGCACTGCTTCTTGGGAAGGATTAAGAGGTATGGCCCATGGAATAGTGTGGCCTTGGGAGGAAGTGAATCACTGAGGGCAGGCTTTAAGGCAGGCGTGGCCCTCTCTTCCCACTGCCAGTGGATTCAGAAGTAGAGCTCTCAGCCACTGCTTCAGCGCCATGTCTGCCTGTGTGCTGCCATGTTCCCTGCCATAATAATGCACTAAACTTCTGAAGCAAGCCCCAATGAAATGGTTTCTTTGTGAGAATTGCCTGTTTGTGGTTGGTATCTCTTCCCAGCAACAGAACACTGGTAAGACAGGCTGAGAATGCAGCTCAGTGTAGAGCACTTATCCACCACACCTGAGGCCCTCAGTTTAGGCTCTGTTAATATGAAAATGGGCTGGGGGAGGGCGAATTGAAGACGTTTGGTATTTGATAGAAAATGTTTTCTAGGTGGGCAAATACTAGTTCCCAGGAGTCTGAAATTTAAGCCAGCCTGATCTACACAACAAGTTCCAGTACAGCTTACAGGGATGCATAATGAGATCCTCTCTAAAGAGAGAAGAAAGTGCTTTCTGATTTCATGGAAGAATTTGGAATTGGCATTGACTATTTGCTTACCATGGTGGGGAAGCACAGAGGGATGGGTTGTGGACAGGATCATTACTGTTGGGTGGGGGGTAGATTTGGAGTTGTTTGCAGATAAGAAGCAAGTTTGTAAATACAGGCAAGTTAGTCTACTTATTTGTCTACTTTCAAAATATCTGATGTATTTACATAGATAGGTAGCAGTGTAAAGACTACATTTAATAAGGCATCTCTAGGGCCAGAGTGAAAACACAGGATGATCTCATATACTTTTCCCTCATCATCATGTGCCCCATTATGCCTGTATTAGAGTGGTATCTGTGTTATTGCTGTACCTGCGTTGATTCATGGCTGTCATTCAGAGTCCATGGGTTCCACAGGACTCATTTCTGGTAATCTAGATTTGTTGTTGTTGTATTGATTCATGGTTGTCTCTCAGAGTCCATGGGTTCCATGGGGCTCATTTCTGGTGGTCTAAATTATTATTATTATTATTATTATACCAGTGTCTCTGTCTCTATGTCTAGAGACAGTGTCTCTATGTAGTTTTGACTGTCGTAGAACTTGTGTCCACCAGGCTAGAGTTCACAGGGATCCACCTATTTCTCTATTTGCCTCCCAAGAGCTAGGTTTAAGGCCTTTGCCACCATGTCCAGTCTCCTGGTGGAATAAAGGCTTTGGATTTGCACAGATGCCTAATGACATAAATCTTACCTTAAAGAGTATTTGACATCTGTAAAAATTCTGTGAGCTTCACCTGTTCATTCTTCTATACCAGGTTGTGGAAACTACTGGGTGATAGCATCACTCTCCCTGCCTCCTCCCCCTTCCCCCTCCCCCTCTTCTTTCTTTCTCCTCTCCCTTTTTCTCTCTACCCCTGCCTCCCAAATGATGGAATTTAAATGTGTGCACCACTGTACTGGCTGGTTTTGTGTGTCAACTTGACACAGGCTGGAGTTATCACAGAGAAAGGAGCTTCAGTTGGGGAAGTGCCTCCATGAGATCCAACTGTGAGGCATTTTCTCAATTAGTGATCAAGTGGGAGGGCCCCTTGTGGGTGGTACCATCCCTGGGCTGGGATTCTTGGGTCCTATAAGAGAGCAGGCTGAGCAAGCCAGGGAAAGCAAGCCAGTAAGAAACATCCCTCCATGGCCTCTGCATCAGCTCCTGCTTCCTGACCTGATTGAGTTCCAGTTCTGACTTCCTTTAGTGATGAACTACAATGTGGAAGTATAAGCTCAATAAACCCTTTCCTCCCCAACTTGCTTCTTGGTCATGTTTGTGCAGGAATAGAAACCCTGACTAAGACATGTCGAGACTCTTATTGTCTCTATAATCTTCCCTTCCCAGAATATCCTGTACTTGGAATTATAGAATGATGTTGGGCTTTAGTTACTGAAATTATATTCATTGTCAGATAGTGCCCAGAGCAGATCCTGTCATTTCACTATTTTGGGGATTATATACTCAAATTTACTAAAGCATAAGTGTCCCCCTTTTTCTGTGTCTGAAGCTCTGATCCTCACACTTCTCTACATCTTCAGGTAGTTACAGGCAAAGAGAGAAGTGCTGATAATCGTGTCTTGATTTCCATTCCCCTCTTCATATTCAGATGGAGTAAAGTGGGGTCAAGTAGGTCCCATACGCTCTAAGCCCCTCTCCAAAGCCCTTCTGGCACTGGGCCTGACAGTGCCCGCCCGGAGCATGAGCACATAGTGTCTAGATTGGCCTCCTTAGTCATCTGCACATGCTGCCTGCCAGCAGGCTGCTGGGTCTGGGCCAGAGTGGCCGTGGAGCAGAGCCAAGGCATTATGAAAAAGCACTAGCTTAGGTTTCACTTCTCTGGGATTAGACTGAAGATCCAGTTGCCAATTGTCATCAACCAAATTTCTCACACTGCCTGATGAGTTACTTTATTGGTGTACTTGGTGTACAGAGGGAACCAAAGATTTGTTTTTTTCTAAGAAGCTCAGTCTTTATTTTAAATCAGCATCCATTGTGAAAGGTCTTGTGTATTCTACTTGATCATTCTAATATCAGAGTTTAATGGAAGCATTATGGAGAATTCCTTTAATAATACAAATGTAAGGTTTTAACTTTTTAAAAAAGGCTGTTACATTTAAATTCATGTCTTAAATATGTACTTAGAAAAATGATAGTAGGTCTTTAAAATGTCCTGTATTTTTCTTTTTGAGACTAGATCAGAGGGTGCTACTCCGAAGTCCTGTTAGATATGTTAGCAGTCTGTTTATTTTGGCAAGATAAACTGTTAAGACTTGACAAATGATGTCTGCAAAGCACACGCCTTGTTAAGTATATAAACAAGCCACAGATGTTTCTAAGGGAAGAACGGATCCTATTCACTTCAGGATTCCAATGCTTGGCTCTTTGTATTTGAGGAAATTATAGAAGGAACAAGGCCACTTTCCCATTGTTTATAACCAGCGTGCTTTGGTTTTTATCTGTGTTTCTGTTTTTCCTGACTTTTTAAAAAGCAGTGTGTATTAACTGTAAAGAATAGTTTTCACACGTGTATGTAACGTACGTCGATCATCTTCACCTGAGCCCCTGCCATATTGCACAGTACAGGCAGTGTGGCTTTCTTTAAAAACAAAAACAAAAACAAAACTGTGTCATGTGCTTTTGTTAAATGTACTTCCATGAGCATTGAAGTTACTTTTTTTTTAAAGATTTATTTAGTTTATATATGTGAGTACACTGTAGCTGACTTCAGACACACCAGAAGAGAGCATCAGATCCCATTACAGATGGTTGTGAGCCACCATGTGGGTGCTGGGAGTTGAACTGAGGAGCTTGACCTCTGTCCTCCCGAGGCTGTCTGGATGGTTCTTGCCTTTCATCTTACCATGTGAGGCCTTAGCTTCTCAGGTGCAGTGCATTCTCTGCTGTGGTCCAGAGCAGCCCACTTCCTGGTCTTTGCAGCTTTTTCAGTACAGTGGTTTTTGTTTTTTGTTTTTTGTTTTCCAGCAGAATATTAGATCGATCTAAGGAGGGATTTTAGACCACAAATAGCTCTGTAGTCTGCTATTTGTATATCTTAAGTATTTCTTGGGAAATTCCTTATGTCTCAGTTGGATGGTTTTAGTATGAAATTTTAACTGAGAAATATTAGCTATTCATGGGCAAGAAAGAATGGGAAATGAAAATTACAAATAATCACCTGAATAGTTATGATCATAACAGTCTCTGCACCATGGGGTAAGAGGCTCAGCTGGATGAGGAGAGGCCTGGCTGGCTTCCCCTTGGTTTCTTACCTGCTTACTCTTTTTCTTTCTTTCTTTTTTAAAGTGTGTCACTGGGATTTTATCCCAGCACAAGAAAAACAAATGTGTAAGAATTATACTTAATTGGGCTGGAGAAATGGCTCAGTGGTTAAGAGCACTGGCTGCTTGCTCTTCCACAGGTCCTGAGTTCAATTCTCAGCAACCACATGGTGGCTCACGACCAATCTGTAATGGAATCCAATGCCCTCTTCTGGTGTGTCTGAAGACAGCTAGAGTGTACTCATATAAATAAAATAAATAAATCTTTAAAAAAAAGAATACTTATAATATTATATGGTCTATTTTTTAGCTTTTCAAAAAGTTAAAACTCTTTTATTTTAAAAATATACATTCCACAAAGCACTGAACAATTAGTCTTTTAAAATAAACTTTAATTCCATATTGTCAAAGAATTGTTTCTTTTGGAATTAGGGAAATTTTAGAAGGTTAATAAATGCTTAGTAATTGGAAATACTTTAAAAAGCATTTTTAAAATTGTTTTTGTACATAGATGCATACCTCTTGCAATGCCCATTTTGTTTCTCTAGATACTTGTTTACTGACTCCTCTTTCCTTGTAGCTTGATAAGGACGACATGGTATACATGGAAGCTTATGATAAATTGCTGGAGTCCTGGCTAACTTTGGTCCGAGATGACAAGCATTTCCATAAAGGCTTTTTCACGCAGCATGCAGTTCAGGTGTTCAATTCCTATATTCAGTGTCACCTTGCTGCTCCAGACGGCACAAGGAATTTGGTAAGTTTTAAGCAAGGTGGAATGCAAAATTATTATAGGCTCTATTTAATCATATTAGACAACATAAAACACTTAAAACACTAGAAATTTGGGATAGGTTCCCTCAAAGATTTGCTGAGAGAAATGTGGTTCCTTGTGTATCTACCAGTTTTCATATGTGGGCTGTTAATTATAATCATCCCTTTTTCAAGTTTCCAGTTAGCCACTTCTCTCTTGTTAGGTAATACAGGTAACATTCAATACAGGTAACATCCTGTATTGAATAATATCCTATATTCAAAGAACTAGGGAATTGTAAGATGCTAGATTGTTTTAATGGCAAGTGACTTGTCTCTAGTGTAAGAGGTAGACTGTAGATATGCAGCTGGCTATTAACACATGCACAGAGAAGCGGTTCCTTCTTTCCCCTCCCTTTCCCCTCCCCCTTTCCCTTCCCCTTCCCCTTTCTTCTCACCATTTGAGCTACCAGGGCTGCTAGCAATGTTAGAAAGGAATCCTAGAAAGCTGTACCTATAGTGTAGGTTGGCTCTGTCCAGCTCTTCCTGAAGCCACCTGACAGGGTCACAGACACACGCGCCTCCTGGAACATGATGCTGAACTTCCTTATTGTCTCTCTTCCTTTCACCAAATAGACTGCCAATGGTGTGGCCTCTCGTGAGGAAGAAGAAATAAGTGAACTCCAAGAAGATGATCGAGATCAGTTTTCTGATCAACTAGCCAGTGTAGGAATGCTAGGAAGAATTGCTGCCGAACACTGTATGCCTCTTCTGACAAGGTACACACAGTCCAGGAGCCCCTGGAGAAGTGCTTTCTGCTCACAGTTCCCTAGAGAGCTTTGAACCCCTCCCCCAGCTCCCCATCACACTGGACCCAGTGGACAGAACCATGTTAGGATTGCATTCTCTAGCTTAGACAGTTGGAGCTCAGGCAATACAGTATTTATCGACTGCAGGAATTACGGAAAACCAGGCATGAGAAATGACTTGGAATAACCAGTTTCAAATGCCTGTCTCATAAACCTTGCTTGTTTGTAAAGTGTTATTTTAATTCTATCTTATTAAATATGCATTATGTTTCTTCTAGTGCTCTTGAGAATAGTCTCTTGAGAGTTCTCTTGAGAATAGTGTACTTTAATATTTTTAAATATATGTATTTTGTGCTAACATTTTAATTTATATTGTTTTGTTATATGGAGGTTATCAGTTGTCCTAGATCTTCCTAACCTGCACTTGATTAAGCTATTGTTTCTTTCCTCTTTTAGTTTATTAGAAGAAAGGGTGACAAGACTCCATGGCCAATTACAACGGCAGCAGCAGCAGTTACTTGCTTCACCTGGATCAAGCACCATTAACAACAAAATGCTTGATGATCTCTATGAAGATATCCACTGGCTTATTTTAGTTACAGGTTAGTTACTTTTTCCTCCTAATGTAGTTGCCCGTGAAATCATTTAAACCTAAATGAAGCCTCGTATATTAAAAAGAATAGTTTAGAGCTGGGTGTGGTGGCATATCCTTGTAATTCCAGCTCAAAGGAAGGCTGCGGCAGGAGGATTGTGGTTTTGAGGCCAGCTTGGCCTACCTAGCAAGACCCCATCTCAGACATCAACAGTATATACATGTCATATATAGTGCTGAATGACCTGGATACAGATGCTGGTTGACGTAGAGCGATAGACAGTTTTTAAAAACCACTGGCTATCATGTATTTGGGCCTGTTATATGCCAAGTGTTTGCTTTGGATCACATTGTAGCCCCTTGAGTTAGTAGTGTTCTGTGATGTTAACCATCACCATCATCATTCCCAACAAACAGATGAAGAAGAAGCTGAAAGTGTAAGAGATGGTCACACTGCAGTTAAGTTCTGGAGCCAGGATGCAAGGCTAGGCAGCCTGACTGTTAGGATCTTTTTCCTTGACCACTGATCCTATTGATTCTATATTTCTATATTGTAATCAAGGAAAAAAACAAAACAAAAAACACTTGACTTTTAAAAAGTTGTATATTACTAAATTCCTAATATAATAGCAGAATTCCCATTAACTTACCAGAATAAATTACTCACGTTTTCAAAGCCTACATGTCACCATGCATTATGAGATTGATGACTAAGCCATTTGTCCTGATCCTTTGCTGTATTTTTGAGGGTTTTAGTTATCTAAGAAATTGATAGTTGCTGCACCTCATCTTGAAATAGCAGTTTAACATTATAATTTACTTTTACATCAACCTATGTGATGTATATAAATCAAAACTGAAAGCATTTATAGTGCAATTTGGTAAATAGATTTGTTAAGTGTTCATTTTTAATTTTTTTTAAACTGAAGGCTACCTCTTAGCTGATGATACTCAGGGAGAGACTCCGCTAATACCTCCAGAAATAATGGAATATTCCATTAAGCATTCATCTGAAGTTGACATTAATACAACACTTCAAATTTTGGGATCTCCAGGAGAAAAGGCTTCTTCCATCCCAGGGTACAGCAGAACAGATTCTGTGATTAGGTAATATGAACTCTATAGCTGCACTCTTGTAATTTATTGTCTCATAGACTCTGAGTTGATGGGGCGATGACTGGAGGGTAGGCGCGCTGCGCTGCTTATTGGATACATGAAAGAAACGTAGAGCAGCCTCGAAACACAAGGGTGGCAAGGCACGCTAGCAGGGGTTGGCAGGGCTATCCAGTCCTGATGAGAGCAAATGTGAACTGAGTGGATGTAAGACTTGGAAACAGCATTCACTATAAATTATTAAGAGCGTAGTGTCTGTCCATCAGTAAGCAGTTATGATGTATGCACAGCAACCCTTCGCGAGGGAAAAACAGGTTTTAGAAACCAGTTTCTAAACTTTGAGCCTTAACAAGTATGCATTGCTTATGAAAGTGGAAACTATATGTCAGTGGCTTCTTAAGGGAAACTGTCATTATTATATTATAGAAATAGTTATCCTAAATATGTGAAACTCGAGCCCTGTCAACAGTAATTAAAAGGCAGCAAGACTGTCTCTGAGAAGATTCACTGTTTGTGTTCCTATTAGTAAAGGCAATGTTTTCATTAATTCTTAATTGTGAAACTAAAGCGGGTAAATCTGAATTAATTGTATTCTTAAAAATTGATTTGAAAATGGTTTTAAGTTTTATTTCATTGTCTTTGAGTCTCAGTTGGCCTTGGAGACTGTAGACAAGATGATAGCATTGGTTTGTCAGTTACTCAAGAGTTTGTCCTACTTTATTTTTTCAATGCAAACATAAGAGAACATTTAAACCTCTGCAATAGAAGATACAGGGTTATTGCTGTTATGTTGTTGTTTTAAGGTCAAATATTAAGCTGATACCAAGAAATTGTTTGGGACTTTATTTATTTCCTTTATTGGTACATTCTTTTGTTTGCCATAAATATAAGCAAACGTTTCTTTCTTTTGAGGTTCCTGTTGTGATTAGATTTTGTGATTTTTTTTTTTCTTTTTCTTTTTTTTTTTTTTTTGCTTTGGTTTGTATTCTGGTGAACGTTATTTCTAGGACTGTTTATTTCTGAGCTCTGCCATAGGTACGCTGTCCCTATTTCTTGTAGCAGGCTAGCAGGCACCATTAGGACCATTTCCCTTATACTGGTGTGAGAGCAAATCATGTTCATATTTCAGAGCACAAACTATGGAGTTAGAATAGGTTTTTGCTGTTGTTTTTATCTAAAGAGTGATTGTGAAATTGATTTGATATATAGGAGAAACAACCTTTGCTCTACTAAAAATATAGTTCATATTTCTTAAAGAAAATGAATTTCTTTTCTTAAGAATCCTTTATTGAGTATCTTCATGGGTTGCAAACTTTATGAGCACATGGGATACATTCATGAACAAAACAAGCAATATCTTCTCCCCCGTTAAGAGTTCTTGCTAAGGGAGAGCTGGGTAGCAGTGATGGGATGGCTTAGAAGACAGGAAGTGCTGTGGGTGATGAGCCAGCTAGGGCAGGGCACCTGAAGCCCACACTCCTGCAGGACTTCTTGTGATCTTAAGTAGTGTGATTCACATGTTTCATTTAAATGACACCTGAGCAAGCACTGAAGTTGTTGATAAAAGAGTCTTGAATGTACTCAGGGGAAGAACATTCCAGCTAGAGATAAAATAAAATAAAATAAAATAACTGGCACGGTCAAGCAGCTATGGCCAGAATGCTGTTGTGGACCAAGCCAAGAAAAATAGATTTTTAAAGGAGATGGGATTATAGAAATAAGTAGGAGGAAAAGTTAACCTTTGCACTGAAGAAGATTGAGGTGTTGCTGTCAGTTCTCAAAAGCGAAGTAAGTCACAGAGCTTTCCCTGATTCCTACTCTGATTACCAATGTAATAAATGGAGAAGTGGGGAAACCGCCTTTGGGTCTAGTCATATTTAACCATAGTTATCAGTAGTACCCAGACTAGGTCACAGCAGAAGGTTGTGAGACGTTAAGGCCTGATTCAGCATGCTGACTTTTGGTTTATTACAGTTTGGATGCAGATGTAATAACAGACTGATTGGGAAGCCAAGGATTGCTGGAATATAAAGTGTTTGGCAGTATAACTTGACTAGGGTATTGATCAAGAAATATTAACAACTAAAAAGTATTTGGCTCAGTTGTTTCTTCAACTCAACCTTTGGTTGGGATTTAAGGATGGAATGGAATGCCTAAGACAGCAGAACGTTTGAGGAGTCTTATTCACCCGATCTCCTGGCAGAATACTTGGCCGACTGCTGCTTGGCAGATGAGAGGAAGGAAGGCATTGTGGAGTAGAGAGGCACTGTTATCATAGGAGAGGAGAGGTCAGAGAAGCAGGAGAGAGGGGTCTGTTGGGCTCAGGATTTGCAGGAGGAAAGGGAGCTATTTTATAGTCTTGTGGAAGGTGGCATTAACTGACAGGTCAAGTTGGGAAGCAGTTCATTTTCAGTCTTAGGGAGAATTTGGCCCTTGGGTTTGAGAGTTCTCCAGGCTACTGCTGATTTCTGGGCATGGTATAGAGAAGGGAAATGAGGAAGGACGCTTCTGAAGGACTGCCTGACCTCTGTTTCTGCTGCCCTCTCACCTCTCTTCCACTAGATGAAAGAAAGGCTCATGTTCATCCAGTGTGTCTGGAATGGCAGAGACTTTGGTGCCCAGAGACTACCAACGAGAAAGAAGGGCAGTTGCAGGTCCTCTGGTGTTGGTGGCTAAGTAGCCAACCATGCAGTACATTGCATCACACAACACCGAAAGGGTTTGGCCAGATGGAATGACTTGATTTTGAGTTTTGTTATATTACTTAAGTAATTCAAATAACAGATGACCTTAGTGTTTGAAAAAATAACTTGTTTTTTAAAGGAAACACATTTTTCCGTCTCCCCCCCGCCCCCCGCCAGTGTACATCTCTTGAGAAAGAAATTAACCTTTGGTTCAATCCGGCAAGGAGTAATATTCATAAGTAGGAGATACAAAGGCCCTTTT
The DNA here is from genome assembly GCF_947179515.1 of Apodemus sylvaticus. Classification (NCBI taxonomy): domain Eukaryota; kingdom Metazoa; phylum Chordata; class Mammalia; order Rodentia; family Muridae; genus Apodemus; species Apodemus sylvaticus. The sequence goes on from NC_067479.1 coordinate 69,935,287, forward strand.
GTGTTATCTCCCAAAATATACCAAATTGGGCTGACAGTGTAGCTTAGTGGTAGACCACTTTGCCTAGCATGTATATAGGCTTCTAGTTTGGAACCTTAGCACTGGGGTAAATTATTTTATAGTTTAAATTTGTGTTATATTTTGTTTTATAGTATGCTGTTAAGTATAACAATAGTAAGTCAATGCAGAAGACTTTAATTTTTAAAGGTCTTCTTACAGTTTTATGATCATTGAAAATACATGAAAAATGTGAATGTATAAATGTATTATAGAAAATAGTGCAATTGGTAAATAATGTTCTTTGGGGGAAATAAAGTTCAAATAAAGGAAGATTGTTTTAAATAGATGGTGGTAGTTGTCAACACCACAAACATTAAATTGCAGTGCATACTTTTAAACTTCCAATATAACCATTTTATTTCAAATTCTCTTGGGTTTTTAATTATATTTTAAAATAATTTAGTATTACAGAAAAAAATGTATTACATCATTATTGATGAACATGAAGTTAGTTATTGGGATTTCTGTTATTCTTGTTCACACATACTCTGAAATTTAGAAAATCTGAGCACTGGTTCACACAGCGTGTAGACAGCGAATACAGGGGTATATGATGGAAACTTCTGTAGACAGGGTATAGGGGTATATGATGGACACTTCTGAGTTAAAGACGGGCCAGAGAAGAGGCTTCCATAGAGACTGGGAAACAGTAAGCAGACAGATGGGGACATAGGAAGTAAGACCAAGGCAACTGTGGAGGGCGCTCCTTCAAGGGGTCAGGGTGGTCAGCAGCACCAAGTCCTTCTTGGTGAGAAGTCAGGTCAGTGAAGAAGGTGCATGTCCATCTAGTTTGATTACACAGGAATTTCAGCCTTCAGGAAGGTATAGAGCAGACGCCAGACCATAGTAATTGTAGTCTTAGTCTGGGCACCAATACTCTTACAGCCTGTGTTTCCTTGTTTTTTGCTAAAGTCAAGTTAAAAGTATAAAATTTCTGGTATGTCCCTTTCCTATTCCTGTAACATGGGAATAGGCAGTATGTTATTACCTACTTAGGTAGGTAATCATTCTAGGAAGGTTTTTAAGATGTCATTAAGAATCAAGATTATGAGACAATTTGCAGGACTATGGGACTTGGAGACAAGGTTGAGTACTTACAACATTCTAATAAGTCAATTCTCCGATCTTAAAGCATAACAGGACTTGTCTTTTGTGACACAAAAATATAAACTGTCTACTGGAGGAATGATGAATAATTTGGCTTATACTCTGAACATTTAATTTTTTGTGTTCCTTCATTTTTGAATTGGGAACTACGCTTTAGACAGTGATGCTGAGAGAGTTACACCTGCAGTTTCACCCTGAGCAGAGGGATGCTTCTCAGCCCTCCTTTGTCTTGACTCTAGAAGATCAGAAATGATGTGGGGACTTTATCTACAACCCTATTGATGAAATTTTCACACATAGCCTAGGAGAAAGAAACAAAAATGGTTTTTATAGGGGAAAAAAATAGGGTTAGCAACTTGTGTTTTCTCCCCACAGGCTGTTGTCTGCTGTGTTAAGAGTCTCAGAAGTTGAATCTCGAGCAATAAGAGCAGATCTCACTCACCTACTCAGCCCTCAAATGGGCAAAGATATTGTTTGGTTTCTAAAACGCTGGGCCAAGACTTACCTCCTGGTAGACGAAAAACTGTATGATCAGGTGAGGACATCAAACCAGTAAGTCTTGGGTTTATGATGATGGCAGTTTTGAGGTAGGATAATTTTGTCTGTCTGTCTCACATATGAAAACAAACCTGTTAGCTGGGTTTGGTGACATGCCTTTAGTCCCAGCCCTTGGGAGGCAGAGTTAAATAGATCTTTGAGTTCCAGGACAGCCATAGCCACACAGAGAAACTGTCTTAAAAGAAAAATAGAGAAAGAAGAGGAGGAACAGGAACAGGAGGAGGAGGAGATGAAGACGACAGAACCTGTTTGAGAGAGACATCTCTGATATAAAGAAATGAAAAGGATTTTTACAGAAAAAAATATAAGGGACTCAAATGCTATTGCTTTACTTTTTTAGAGTATGGCATTTGTTTCTATAGATTTTAGCCAATATTAAGATACTTTACCATTAGAATAATATGTTTTTATATTGTCTTTGGATATGCACATCTATTTATTTCATATATGTCACTTCAGTTTCTTAATAATTACTGAGACTAAAACTGACAGAAAAAAATGAGTTGAAAACATGGGTGGATTAAGGATTATCTTTTCAACAGATGAAAAATGATAAAACTAATGTGAAGTGAGAACCGCTTCAGGCTTCGATGCTAATTTTTTTGTTGATTTTCTGTGGGTTATTTTTTTAGCTGATCTTTCTGATTTTAGAAATTCTTACCTTTTCTCTTAAGATAAGTTTGCCATTGAGCACAGCATTTGGAGCGGATACAGAGGGTTCCCAGTGGATTATCGGCTACCTCTTACAAAAGGTCATCAGCAATCTGTCAGTGTGGAGCAGTGAGCAGGACCTTGCGAATGATACTGTTCAGCTCCTTGTCACTTTGGTAGAAAGAAGAGAAAGGTAAGGAGTGAGAAGAAGCAAGGACCTCGGTTTTCTCTTTATACTGGCAAATGGTTACAATATCTCAGCCCATTTAAGGTCTCTATTTTCAGAGTGGTATTTTAAAACCTCTTCTTAGTGTTGTTATGAATGCGAATGGCAGCTTTCTGCTTTATTAGTGGATACTTGCACTGGCTGTTGGCATCAGAAATCCTGTTTTGAAAACTTTCAGGAGCTGGAAAGATGCCTCAAAACTTACATATACTGGCTAAGCAGGTTGGTGATATTGCACACTTTTAATCCCAGCACTCCGGAAGGCAGAGGCAGGCAGATTTCCGTGGGTTCAAGGCCAGCCTGGTCTACAAACTGAGTTCTAGGACAGCCAGGGCTACACAGAAGCCCTGTCTTGACAAACAAACAAAACAACCAAAAGAACACTGGCTGCCCTTTTGAGGACCCTGACTTGATCCCCAGCACACAACTTGTAGCTTACAAGTGTAGGTGACTCTGGTTCTAAAAGATTGGATGCCATCTTGGTCATCTGTGGCCACTGGACACACACAGTGTGAGACATACATAGACATACATGCAGGCAAAACATATTCATACACACAAAATAATAATCTTTTAAAAACCCACTTTCATGTGTAATATTCTCCTTTGATATGTTTCAGTGTGCCTCACACACACACCTTTCTGCCCCCTCAGCCCCTTGGCAGTCCTGGAGCTTACTCTGTAGACCTCTGTGGCTTCAACTCATAGATAGATAGCCTACCTCTGCCTCCCAAGTCCTGGCATTAAAGGCATGTGTCACCCTGCCTGGCTCAGTGATTCCCATTTATTGGTGAGAACAACTGATGTTTAAACTGATGTTGCAAAGTAAAACTTTTAATGCTTTCTATAGCAAATTGTAGATGTATTTTAATTTTTTTATTGCATAGGAATTTTATCATTGTTTATGCTATTGGTTGTGACTGCTGTTCTGAGTATTGCTTGTAAAGATCTCACTTGAGCATGAGATTCAGGGCTGTTCTATCTCCTTGTCCCTGTCCCATGTTTTCCCTAGGGAATTTGATTCTACCTATCCCAGATAGAGAGGATAGCAACAGACCAAGGGACAAGCCCAGTTGGCTGAAGCAGTGAATTTATTAGAGTGTGGTGAAGGGTTACTTACAGGGAAGCTGCATCACCAGAAGTAACCCCCCCCCCCCATTCCCCCATTGGATGGCTTCTAATAAATGCTCATCACTGGAGCGCCTTGCATGAGTTCAGGGAAACCATAGCACCAGTGAGTCTCCTTAGCAATTGACCATCACTGATAGAATCTGGGAGATGGGCTTCCTTAGTCTTAGGAGTTCCCTGATCCTTTCCCACCTTCCACAAGGAAATGACTATACAGCCATTCTCGTTTTACATCAGAAAATTGATGATGAAAAGAAATTAAGTAAAAAATGTTATGTTCTTGAGCAATTACTGGGTTTAAATAAAGACCATTGTAACTCAAGAGTCCATATTGAGCTTATGATTCTATTCTTTGAAATTTGCATGCAGAGGGGGAGAAGAGACAGCTCAGCAGTTAAGAGGACCAACGTGTGTTCCCCAGAACCCACACCGAGTGGCTCACAGCTGCCTGGAACTCCAGTTCAAGAGGATCTGGTGTTGTCTTCTGTCTGCTAGAGACACCTATGCATGTGCTGCACACAGACTCAGATATCCACACACAAGCAGATTTAAGAGTTATATCCAGTCATACCCATATGCTCAGTACTAAGGAGGCTGAGAAAGGAAGATTACAAGAATGTGGTCAATCTGAGTAACATAGCAAGGCCTTGTTGCCTCAGCAGGTTTTAAAATTAGATGCCATGTACTCCTCAACCCTCCATTCCTTTTATTGTGTGACTTGCCTGCATGAGTTCACTTGCACCATGTGTCTGCAAATGCCTGGAGAGAAAATCGATCCCCAGAAACTGGAGTTACAGGTCGTTGTGAGCTGCCATGTGGGTGCTAGGAACTGAACCCAGTCCTTGGCAGTAGTCACCTCTAACCATTGAGCCACCTCTCTGGCCCTGTCCAATTTTTCTTTTCTTTGTAGATATATATGTAGTGAACATAACTTCTGTTTTATTATTTCTACCCGAAGGGCAAACTTAGTAATTCAGTGTGAAAACTGGTGGAACCTCGCGAAGCAGTTTGCAAGCCGAAGCCCACCTCTTAACTTCCTCTCTAGCCCGGTGCAGAGGACACTGATGAAGGCTCTGGTCTTGGGAGGGTTTGCACATATGGACACAGAAACCAAGCAGCAGTATTGGACTGAGGTAAAAGTTGCTTCTCTTTTAGTTCTTCTTTCACCTTACAGATATTAGAAAAGAGTCTGGAGACAAACTTTCAGCATTAACTTCCCTTACATTTTTCCTGCTCATCAACCATTGGAAGCTTATTTGATAAATACTGTCTCAAGGGTTATCCAGCCCTACTTGTCTGACACATTGACTATTATTAATGGTTGTTGTTGTTGTTGTTGTTATTATTATTATTACTATTATTATTTATTATGCTTCAGGTACATTTTTCCAAGCCAGATGAGAGCATAAATTGGTGTGTCGTTATGAAATACAAAAAGCATGGTGGGTGTCAAGGAGCTAGAGCACTTGCTTTAGCGTGCCAAGGCCTTGGGTTAGTCAGCCTCTCCCCAAAAGTGAAAGAAACTGTGACAAGAAGAGCCACAGACCTGCTTTGTCTTGAAAAGGATTTGAAAACCACAGTGCATTTTGTTTCTTGGCACTTCTCTTACCATTGTGGCCTTAGCAACAGATTCTTGCTATCTTGCATTTAGGAGGCTGCCTGTGCGTCCAGAGAAGACACAAAGAACACACTCAGAATTCTTCTTAAGGTCTGCAAAGCCAAGGCTGTGGCTTTTGGTAGTTAGTGACAGCCTTCGGCACATCTGTTGTTTACAGGTTCTCTGTGGACTCTGCATGCAAATTTCCTCCATGTATAGGATACTGACTGTATTGGAGTAGAACACATTCCATTATGACCAAATTCTAACTTAATCTCAAACAACTTTGTTTAAATGAGGTCACTTTCTGAGCTTCTAATTCAGCCATAGTGTGGGCACCTTCTAGAATAGTTTATTTCTTGGATCAAGGGTATATGTAGAGGTCTGGCCTCGTGTCCTTGTGTCTAGAGTGTTAATACCTGCAAAGTTAAGGGTTCAAGGGCAGACAGTCATTATGTTTTTATGGCTAAGCTAAAACAGGATGACTTTTTAAATCCTCCCTTTGGTGCTGGAGTCCAGAGAAATGATTCCGTGGTTAAGAACACAAGCTACTCTTCTTGAGTATACAAGTTTGTCTCCTAGAATCCACTTTGGGCGGCTCTCAGCTCCCTGTAAGTCCAGGTACAGGAGCTGATAGCTCTGGTTGTGTGAGCACCTGCGTGCATGTGAACATACCTCCCACATAGAGATGTGAACACACAGAAACTGACCGTGGAACTTTGGGGCAGTTGCTCTCATCCTTAGTCTCTGACATAAGGTCTCTTACTGTGTCTGGCCTACAAACCCCAGGGCTCAGCTTGTCTCTGTTTCCCAGCACTGCAATTAGAGGCACTCAGTTTATTCGTGAGTGCTGGGGTTTGAACTCAGGTTGAACACTTTATGTAGTGACTTGGTTGGTGTTCTGTTCTATTGCTATGAAAACACACTATGACCAAGGTAACTTATAAAATAAAACATTTGATTATGGGCTTGCTTACAGTTTCAGAGAATGGCTCTATAACCACCATGGCAGAGAACATGGCAGTAGACAGGCAAATATGGCACTGGAGCAATAGCTTACATGTTGAGACAACAACCATGAGGCAGAGAGAAGCTAACTAGGAAAGATGGCTTACCTCTTCCAACAAGAAGGCTACGCCTTCTAATCCTTACCAAAAAGTTCTACCAACTAGGAACCAAGTATTTGTTTGTTTGTTTTTCATTCAAGACAGGGTTTCTCTGTATAGTCCTGGCTGTCCTGGAGCTCACTCTGTAGACCAGGCTGTCCTCGAACTCAGAAATCCACCTGCCTCTGCCTCCCAGAGTGCTGGAATTACAGGTGTGCGCCACCACCACCCAGCTATGGGGTCCATTCTTACTCAAACTACCATGTGTAGCAAGTACATTACCATCTAAGACATTTCTTCAGCCCTATAAATACTTTTAATACCCAAAGCAGGACTGATTATCTGAAGTTGTATTCTATGCCAAGAATTGTAGGGGGGGGGGGGCGCAGACAAGGGCTTTATAATTTGACTGTATTACAATAGAAATTGGCAAACTGGCTCTCAGACCCAACATGGTTGCTGTGTCTATAGATAAGCCTTCACTGAGTTATCACTCTATGTTCATATAGCGCTGCTGAATTGCACAGAATACAGTACTTACTCTCTGACTCTTGATGGAGAAAAACTTTGTTGATTCCCTATTGAGTAGTTCTGATTTTTTTTTCCATTTTATACTTATTTGGCCAATCACCTGGGAAAATGTGGAGAAGCAGCAGAATTCAAAAAATGAATGGTGACTAGAGACCCTGTACGCTCGCGCGCACAATCACACATACAACCACCCCTCTATGAAGCAGAGGCAAGAGAATTCAAATACCAGTTTGAAGCTAGACAGGGATGCATAGTGAAACTATTAAAAAACAAATAGGGGGCTGGACGAAGGTTCAGACTTTGAACATTGCGTAAAAAGCTGGGCATGCATGGGGGTTCACTTAAAATCCCCCTTAAGTTACCCTAACTTGTAAGACAGAGACAGAGCATCTCTAGGGCAAACTGGTACCTATTCTGGCCAAATTAGCAAGCTTTAGATTCAGCAACTACCTTACCTCAATAAAGTGGATACCTAATGCCAACACATGTGCAATGCTAAAAAGAATTGTGAGAGAATAAAATCCCCCCCCCCCAAAAAAAAATAACTGAATGGGACCAATGGAACTTTATTCTCTGACTTAGATGTCATTTCTTGCTATATAGCACAAACTATGATGATCCTCAGTCTGAATTCCAGCAGCTAGGAATCAGAGATAGGATTCCTGTGAAATTGAGACTAGCCTGTTGTATCTAGCATGACCCTGTTTCAGAGACTTACAGGGTAGGAGCTTAGTGGTTCAGCAGTCCTTGTTTTGTGTGCTCCTTCTGCACCAGTGAGAATATTTGGGAAACATCCTCATCCATGCTGAGGAGTTCATTCTACATCTCAGGAAGTTTATGCTGTGATGCCCTTCCGCAGGTTCTTCAGCCTCTTCAGCAGAGATTTCTGAGAGTGATAAACCAGGAGAACTTTCAGCAGATGTGTCAGCAGGAGGAAGTCAAGCAGGAGATCACTGCCACCTTGGAGGCCCTGTGTGGCATTGCTGAGGCCACCCAGATTGACAATGTAGCCATCCTTTTTAATTTTTTAATGGACTTCCTTAATAATTGCATTGGTTTAATGGAAGTTTACAAAAATACTCCAGAAACTGTCAATCTCATTATAGAAGTTTTTGTTGAAGTTGCACACAAACAAATATGCTACCTTGGAGAGGTAAGTTTTATTCCTTCAGCATTACAAGTCTCTGAATCAGTGATACTCTGTTCTTTGCTTCACATTTAATGCATAGTTGTATTTCTCCAAGATAGGGAGTCAGTCTGAATGAATATAATTCTTACTCCAAAATGTTAATGTTATAGGAGGACTAATGTATTAAATATATTAAATATAGCTGTTTTATAAGTTTACCTTTATTATTGATTTTTAATTGTTTTCTTTTTGTTGGAGGGGTGTTTGGTTTGGTTTGGTTTTGTGAGACGGTCTCCCTGTGTAGACAAAGTTGTCCTCAAACTCACAAAACTCCATCTGCCTCTCCCTTCCAGGAGCTGAGATTAAAGGCATGTGCCACCACGTTCAGCTCCTGTTATTATTGTTGATTGTTAGTGTGTGTGTGTGTGTGTGTGTGTGAGAGAGAGAGAGAGAGAGAGATCGCATGTCTGCACATGTGCATGCACACATGCCTGCTAGAAGTCAAAGGTGGGTGTTTACCTTATTTTCTGAGATAAGGATTTACTAATATTGTTAGTAGTAGAGCTATTATTGTAATTTAGTCGATTTACGCTTTGACTCATCTACTAGATCCTACCAAGTAATACCACTCCTCATATTTTCTTACAGTCCAAAGCTATGCATTTATATGAAGCCTGCCTTACTTTGTTACAAGTGTATTCTAAGAATAACTTAGGGCGGCAAAGGATAGACGTGACAGCGGAGGAGGAGCAGTACCAGGACCTGCTGCTCATCATGGAGCTGCTCACAAACCTTCTCTCAAAGGAGTTCATAGATTTTAGTGACACAGGTAAAGTCTCTTACAGTGCCCTTTATATTTGTTATTACTGTTTTTGTAAAGCAGTTATTTTCTTCCAGTAAAATCCCTTGAGTAAGCTCACTTTTCCAAACAAATGGTAGTAAATTTCTTTAGTTGAAGTGAAGGTAAAGATGAAGATCTTTATCTTCTTTAGAAATGTGAATATCAACTTTTATTTGCTCCATTTTCTTTTTCAGTATAAAAGTCAATTTATTCTACAACTATCACACATGTTTTTTAATCTAAAAGAAAAAATGGCTTCTGCCTCCCTTTTCTCCTCAGCTATGCAGTTCTTGATAAAAGCCAGCCGCTGCTGTTCCCGCAGGCGCCATTGCCGTGCTCACTTTGCTGATGAGGGAGCATCACAGGTTGTGGTGCACTCACCCACGTGCTCATAGCTGGTACATTAGAGCTCACTTCAGATCTCTGTGTCTGTGACCTGGGCTCTAGGGCAGCTGCTCTCAGTCTGTACATTGAGTCCTCTTAGCAGATATCCTGCATATCAGAATTGCAGTTATGATAGACAAATGAAATAATTCTTTGGTTGGAGTTAACCACAACATGAAGAACTATATCAAATATTCAAAGCATTGAGATTCACTGCTTTAGAGGGGTTTTTCATTGGCTTTCCTATGTCTTTTGAGATGATTGCCCATCAAACTCAGCATTTTATGGATATAGCATGGAAAATCCATTGGATTGGGAAGTACTGGATTTTAGACTTGATAGTCAATTCCTGTTTGAGGCATCTGGGGTTGGAGCTCCTTAGATCTTTCCTCCATAACACTGGGCCATTAGAGTCCCACAGGGTTGGAGAGATGACTGAGCCATTAAGAACACTGGCTGCTCTTCCCGAGGATCTGGGTTCAATTTCCAGCATCCACATGGTAGCTTATAACTCCCTGTTACTCCAATTTCAGGGGATCTGACACCTTCACATAGACATGTAGGCAAAGCATGAATGCAAATGAAATAAAAATAGAGTACTTACAGACAAGAGCTTGGTCAATCAGTAAAACTCATTAGCACAGCTTATCTTTGCTTCCTTCATACGCTACTGCCAAACTTGCTTGTTCTACAAGTTTGTTCTCAGAGTAACAGGCAGGAAGAAGTGCAGCTGCTCTACAAACACAAGAGGCTGAGGGGCTGTCTATCTCCAGTGCCGTTAAATGCTTACCCTTGCCTTCAGTGCAAGGTTCTCACAGTCTCCCCTCACTAGTTAGCTTTCCAATCTGCTAACTTTATCTTCAAACCTGATAGAAGTGGGTTGTTTTATAAGAGAAAACCTTGTATCTAGTGTTGCCTCTTATTGTGCATTCATGGTGGGAGATTTTTTTCCTTCTGTTGAGGTTCTCTAAGCTGGGACCATAGCAGCCTGCGTTAGTCGCTTGTCCAGTTCTTGAAGTTGTTCTGCTCTGTTGATTTTGTTGATCCATTTTTCTTGTTCACTGTCTACCCTGTTAGTTATCTGGAGGTACTAAAGTAAGGCATTAATGTTAACTTTGATTTCAAGAATGTCTTTTGCCCTTACGTTTATACACTGTTACTGTATTGGGTACTCAGATCCTCCAACTATAATACAAAAGGATGGCGTGGGCTGGGCTTATCAGGTTTCTCTGATATCCATTAATGGATTTCTTGTGTCTTTAAGCTTGACTCTTTTCATGTTTTCATAAGGGTATATTCGCTTTGGAGATTTAAGTTATGACAGTACAAGTATGCTTTTTATTTTGATAGATGAAGTGTTTAGAGGACATGAGCCAGGACAAGCAGCGGGCAGATCTGTGTCAGCAGCTGATGTCGTTTTATATGGAGTAAACCTAATTCTGCCCTTAATGTCACAAGATCTTTTGAAGGTAATTAAAATAATATGAACATAAGAGTATTAATATTTCTGTTCTATATTTCTACTACAGTTTATTCTTAGTACACGAGCCCTAGTCCTGTGTGTGCAGATAGTTAGTGATTCATTTTATCAGGGACTACCACAGGAAAACAGTTCTGGCAGTTTTGATTCTCTTTAAATTTGTCATTGTTTGTAAACTTCATTCTTGGCCAAAGGAGCCAGCGATGGTGGCTATTTTCCAAGCCCTTCCATGCAGAAATGTGATATTAGAAACCAAGGTAAACTTAAATCTTTTTTTTTTTTTCACATTATGGCTGTATTGTGCCTTGGTTCTATCAGTTAATATTAAGGTAGGTGGCACCGAGGGTACCTGTTAATCATTCCAGAAGCACTCTGGGGGGGGTGGGGAGGTATGTGTGTTATCACAGAAGGATAAGGCAAGAAGGATACATAGAGAAGAAGGAGAAGGGTGTGTGTGTCTAGGAATGTCTCCCATGCTCCTGTGCACTAACTGGATCTGATAAGGTGGGTGGGGCAGGTGGTGGGCGGGAGATGGAGACAAGACTTCCGGGTAACTTTAGGCTCTCCTGTGTACTTCCCTCCCTGAGGAATGTCTGTTGGGCAATGCCTGCCAACCCATGAACCAAGAGTTTTTGTAACTACTCTGAGGGGAGCCTCAGCTTTGTACACTGGCTTGCTTTTAGTATTTCTCCACCCTACATCAGCCATTGTGCACACTTGGTGTCCATCTTCTCTGGTTAGACTAGACTACCTGCTTTCCTTCAGTTCTTCAGGGTCGGCCACGCAGAAAGATGGGAAAGGACTGACTACTCCACTCTCTGGCTGCTGTGTATCAGTTTGACATGTTTCTAACACATTTAAATGGGAATACGCATTAACTAGAGCCTTTGTTCCTGGATCATTTAGTTGTTTGACTGCTTTGTTTATTTGTTCAGGGTCAACATAGAATATCAGGAATTTTCTGTATCTCCCATTAGCCTCTAGGAAGAGAATTCTTTCTACTATGTATTTTTTTTCAGTAGCAGCTACCAAAAGATTTCTTTTATTGTTACGTATTTTGCATTTCTGCAGGTCTTAATGTTATCTATATTTTGTATACATCTTGAAAATTGTTATACTGGTTATGAGCTTGTTAGTTTTTTGTTTTATTAGACAGTATTAAACAAAAATATTTAATATTTCTTTTTCAGTTTCCAACCCTTTGTAATCAATATTACAAATTGATCACATTTATTTGTGAGATTTTTCCTGAAAAGATACCCCAGCTTCCAGAGGACCTGTTTAAGAGTCTGATGTATTCCCTAGAACTAGGAATGACATCGTATCCTTTAAATGAACATTGTCATTAGGGGAGGGAGTTTTTAAAATGATTGTTTTTCTTTTATAGCTCAATTTGTAACTGCTTTAATTCAATTCTCTTCTTTTCTTTTCTCTTCTTTTCTCTTCTCTCCCTCTCCCTCTCCCCTTCTCCTCTCCCTCTCCCCTTCTCCTCTTCCTCTCCCCTTCTCCTCTCCCTCTCCCCTTCTCCTCTCCCTCTCCCTCTCCCTCTCCCTCTCCCTCTCCCTCTCCCTCTCCCTCTCCCTCTCCCTCTCCTCTTCGTCAGGGTTTTTCTGTGTAGCTTGGTTGTCCTGGATGCACTCTGTAGACCAGGCTGGTCCTAGGCTCAGATATCCACCTGCTTCAGCCTACCCAGTGCTGTGATCAAAGGTTTGCACCACCATGCCTGGCTCTAATTCTGTTTCTTTTGTGAATTTCTGTGATCTTTTTTTCTTTTCATACATCTAGCACCTGGTCCTTGGGTCATTCCTTCATTAGGTCATGTGATGTATTGCAGTTGGTTCTCTATTCTTAGTTTGCTGACATAATGTCATCATTATACAAGCTAGACATTACTGGACAAGGAACCTCTCAGAGGCCATCTGGTATGGAAATACTTCTTTTCTAACTCAGTCAAGACCCTGCAATCTGGCCTACCCCCACCATCTGTATTCTTTCCTACAAAAAGTCCTATGTATAATATAGCTGTCTTTTTTTTTTTTGATCTTCCATAAAGTGAGGTATATGTGATAGAGTTTGCTCTTTGACCGTTGTGTTCAGAATGAGTTCAGAAGTATGCCAGCTCTGTCTCGAGGCCTTGACGCCCTTAGCTGAACAGTGTGCTAAAGCACAGGAATCGGATTCACCACTTTTTCTAGCAACACGACACTTCCTTAAGGTAAGATGTTTGGTGCATAAGTTGGAGAACCATCTACTTAGCCAAGCTGAGTGAAGCCCTCGCCTGGGACTAGCCTGCCATGCCAGCTAACCAGGAAGCTGCGGCTAAGTCCAGGCTCGGTTACAGAATGACCAAGGCCGTCCTCAAACTACGAAGAGGGAGCCTTTTTATTTATAGGTGTATGGGTGTTGTCTGGATGGATGTCTTTGTATCACATGAATGTCTAATGTCTGTGGAAACCAGAAAAAGGCATCAGATCCCCTGGAACGAACCGGATTTATAGACAGTCGGGAACTACTACTATGTGGATGCTGGGCATAGAATCAGGGTCCTTTGGAAGGGCAGCCAGTGCTCTTAACCCCTGAGTTATCTTGCCAGACCCATGAAACTCTCAATTCAAATTAAGATGTACTTACATTCGGTTAGGGAAAAGGAAATATTTTATTCACTGTTTTTTGTAGTTGTGTGTTGGTTTGATTTGATTTTTGGCTTTTGAGACAGGGTTTCTCTTTGTATCTTTGGCTGTTACTGAGCTTGCTGTATAAGCCATGCTGGCCTCTAACTCAGATTTGCTTCCTTCTGCCTCCTATGCGCTGAGATGAAAGGTGTGTAACAACCAATTCTTCAGGAACATGTTCTCTTCCACTTCTGTTTTGGTTTTTTGTTTGTTTGTTTTGGGATTTTGGGGGGTGTTTTGTTTTGTTTTGTTTTGTTTTGTTTTGAGACAGGATTTCTCTGTGTAGCCCTGGCTGTCCTGGAACTCACTCTGTAGACCAGGTTGGCCTCTAACTCAGAAATCTGCCTGCCTCTGCCTCCCAAGTGCCGGGATTACAGGCGTGTGCCACCACTGCCCGGCCGTTTGTTTTGTTTTTTAAGACAGGATTTCTCTGTAGCCCTCACTAACCTGGAACTCACTCTATAGACCGGTCTGGCCTTAAACTCAGACATCCACCTGCCTCTGACTGCTGAGTGCTGGGATTAAAGATATGCTCCACCACTGCTTAGCCCATTTTGTATTCTTGAATGATGCTATAAATATTATGAGGAATTTGATAATTTTAATTTAGATTCCAAAGAAAGTAACATCTGTGTGTTTTCTGTGGATTAAAAGTAATGGTTTAATAATTGAAGTGTTAATGTAAGAAATCAGCTATAACCACGATTCCCTTTTTCAGACCAGAAAGGGACTAGAGATTTAAATAATTATTCTGTGTTTATGGATGTGTCTTATTATGTACTTTCAGCTGGTTTTTGATATGCTGGTCTTGCAAAAGCACAACACGGAGATGACTACTGCAGCAGGCGAAGCGTTCTACACATTGGTGTGTTTACACCAGGTATTGCAACCCTTGCAGAGCAGCTCTTCGTGGGTCCAGGGACACCTAAGTCCATGACCTCAAGGCGCTTCTTAGTTCCCTCATGTGCTCTAGGGTTATGTTTTATATTTATAGACATCTGTTTCTCAAATCAAAAGATCCCATCTCTGTTAGGAGCCATTCTCTGATGCTTTTCTCATCCAAAAGCTTGGCTTTAATCGATTGTGCTAGGAGCCAGGTGTATGTATACAAGAGAGTGATTGTTATCTTTGAGAAATTCAGATTTCATAAAGTGGCAAGGTGAATCAGATTGGGAGCAGGAGTTTGCCTGTAAATGTAAAGAACAGAGTATTATTTTTGATTTAAAATAATGTTGGTTGGGTTTTTTGTTTTGTTTGATTTTGTTGTTCTTCTTTTTTTTTTTTTTTTTTTTTTTTTTTTTTTTTTTAAGGATCCTAAAATATTGCTATGGGATTAATGTAACAGAGGAACACCAGCCTCCTAAAAAACTGCCTATCAAGTAATAAAAGAGGAAATTGGGGAAGGGTATGGCTTAATTTCCCATTCCTTTCATACCATAGTATGGCTAAGTGATTAGTTAGAGAAGCTTTGCCTTCCAAAAAGTAGGATTTTCAGATCCTAACTTGTAAGGCCCTTCCTTCTAAATGATGTGTTATTTTTTTGTTGAACTTTAAAGGTCCTAAAACATCATTGCTATGGGATTACTGTAGCAATGTGTACCCCAGGCTGAAAGTGTTCTAGGCCTTCCTTTCTTGTGCTGTTCTCTTGTGGCAACTACTTACAAGTATTTCCTTTCAGATGTGTGCGCCTTTTCTGTCTTTCT
Organism: Apodemus sylvaticus; assembly: GCF_947179515.1. NCBI lineage: Eukaryota > Metazoa > Chordata > Mammalia > Rodentia > Muridae > Apodemus > Apodemus sylvaticus. Next base: position 69,950,460 of record NC_067479.1, read on the forward strand.
GACCTTTGGTTACTAAGGTATCATGGGCTTCTTTCTCCATGTGTATAAGTCAGTACATTTTGACTCCCTTGTCAAGAGCCTTTGTAGACTTTCCATTTTAAAGAAGCTCCAAAGGGCCCGGGAGGGAGGCTCAGAGGATGCTTTAGGTGCCTTAGTCCTATGTTCATTGCTGGAAGGAGGGTACCAACTCTGCAAGATGTTTTTACACACACAACACACACACACACACAATCTAAAGAGAGTGGGCACTTTAGAATAGCTGATGTGATTCCTGCTGCCTTGCTCAGAAGCAGTACTATTTCTTAACCGTCAGGAGATTATCCTGGCCTCCTGACTGAGCAGGCCTATCCTTTGCAGAAGGCAGTTCAGGCAGCCACACCCTGGCTCTGTGTTGTAGATAGTGGGGTGGGAGGTTAGAAGGCTGTACCCTACTTCTCTTTGCTTTATATACTATCTTATGCCCTCATTTGGATGTTGTGATATTCTCAGAAGCTCATGAAAATTAATGGCAGATCAGCTTTCTCCATAGTGCTTCTCTGTCCTAGGTCAAAGCCACTGCTACAGTGCTGTCTTGGGACTTTCAAAGTGTTCTGCCTCAACGTTGAGAGAGCTCTCAACCCTTTGCCATGCTCCTGCTGCCCTCAGAACTGGGAGGACAGTGTATTTGCATGAGCCACTAGAGAATGTTCACCTTAACATTCCAGGCACAGAAGTTAAGAACAAAATGCAGACGAACCAGAAGAGGCAATAAAGCAAAGCTGAGACCATGTGGGTCTGGAGCCAGAATGTCTGTACTTTGCTTTGTAGCAGTGTGATGCTCAATATTACTCAGTCTGGCAGAACCTTCGTCCGGAAATGGGAATATTGATAGTGTCAGTTTCATAGTAGCATACATATTAAATTAATTAGCACATAGATAAGGTGAGAATAAGACCTGAACATTGAACTGTTAGAGTTTTTGTCTTCCCTGTCTCAGAACCAACCCCACATTCCCTGTGAGGATCTCTAAGGAAAACATTCTTATGGCTACCTTATTTCTTCTGCAGGCTGAGTATTCTGAACTGGTTGAGACATTACTATCAAGTCAACAAGACCCAATCATTTACCAGAGATTAGCAGATGCCTTCAACAAGCTCACAGCAAGCAGCACTCCTCCTACGCTGGACCGGAAACAGAAGATGGCCTTCCTGAAGAGTTTAGAAGAATTCATGGCAAATGTTGGTGGTCTCCTTTGTGTAAAATAAACAACAGAGCTATATGCTTAACTTAGATCCTTTCTGCAAAGTGCACTGAATTGCTGAAAGTTGACTTGAGTCTTGTCCTGTTCCTCAGTTCGTTTGGCCATTTTGGATTTTGGAAAGCCTGAGACTTTGATGTGGAGTTCGGTGAAACAGGAGAGGTCAACTTGAAATCAGCTTGTCACTAAGTGTAGCCATGATATGCCATATACTTGTCTTCTAGATTCTGAATGGTGATTTACATTTTTCAAAATGCAATTCCATATATGTGCAAACAGATATGGGCACCATGAAATTCATATTCAGTGCCTTTTCCCTTTTCATCAATGCATAGGTGGCTAGCCAAAGTTGTTCTCGGCATTAGATTTCAAAATGTCCATAGATCCTCATCTCTTGAGGAGCTGGTTGTAGGAGGGGATTCATGGTCCCTACTGTGTGTTAGTAGAATATTTGGTTGTTGGACTCTAGAGTATCCATTTTAATAAGCTCCTCCCCTTCGTTACCCTAAAAGTTTTGAATCAATGCAAGAGATGCTGAAACCTGGTGACAGGTTTTGTGCTTTCCGACATTTCCACCCTTCAGTGATTATAATTGCGCAGGAAGAAGATCCGGACGAGTGTCTGTTGGTTTCATAGTTCACCCTCTCTCCACTTCCTTCCTTCCCTTCCCTTTCAGCCTAACTGTTGCAGGTTTTGTGTAATTATTTCAGGTTTCTAATCAGACTGTGATGCCTGAACTTGAGGAAAATACGTGTATATTTTTGTTCCATAAAGATAACTTTAGGAACTGTAGCCATTTCATTGCCTTAATTTTAAGAGGAAAAGACAAACCAGATTTGTTTTAGAGAGAAATTAAGTCTTGACACTTAAGAGTTGGCTTTGGGTATTAGCTGCTATGAACCTCTTGCCCCTTTGATCATGTATTTATGTTTCTCAGTGGATGGAAGAGCATCCCAGCGTGGTTGCCTTTCTCAGTGTGTTTTGTCCAGCCACACAGCCCGCATCTACTCGGAATGGCTTGCTTAAGCAATAACTTTTTAATGGGTGTGAATTACTAATTTCACACAGACTATTGCACATTGGGGCATTAGGGGCAATAATTATGCTGAAGTGGGCGTTATCCTCATGTCACAGGAGCCGCACTAATTCAATTTCAAAGACTTAAAAAATGTAACTTTAGCTAGTCATGGAGGTGCATGTCTATACTCCTGGCATTCAGGAAGCTGAGAGTGAAGGCCAGGCTAGTCTGGGTTACAATGTATGATCTATCTTTAAAAAAGGAAAAATTCTCTTTGATCCTCTGGCTTTTCTAATCAGGATTTTTATACTGCTCCCGTGCTCCTTTTAATTTTTGTGTCAGCTTTAATTATGAAAATGAAAGCTCATTTATAAACAGCAGGCCTCTGGCACTGCCCACTGCAGGACAATGTAGTGGCAACTAGAGGCCTCTGACCTAGGTGCATCTGAGACTGCCATGGAAGGGCAGGCTCCTCTGCTGTTCCTGACACCTCTGCTGAACCATCTGGCAGGTACTACCTGAACTGCACAGTCTGTGCATCTTAATAGCTGATGCTCTGGGGATTCTGTGTAACTGTAGAAGCAGAGCATCTAAACTCCATCCTGTACCTGTGATGGCAGGTGTGTGAGGATGCAAAGCTTAGGGCCATGACTTGTTGAGAGTCCTTTCTTCTAAATTGATCACCATTCAGTAACAGTAAGTATGGAAAAAATATCTCTACTGCAAAGAAGTATAATTCTACATGCTTTGTATTTTAAATACTTGGAAAGGTTGTTTTTAGATTTTTTTTCTCTTTAATTGATCTGCAGCAGCAATCAGTCTATTTTGTATTGTTCTTGTTGTCTCTGTTTCCTCAGTAGGTGTGTTTTCTGTGTACCTGTGTGTGTGTGTGTGTGTGTGTGTGTGTGTGTGTGTATGAAGGGTATGGGCCTTTTGACAGAAGGCCTTGAGATCCGACTGAATAAATAGGTCACTGGCCAGGACAAAGCAGTTATCAAGTTCAAGCAGAGATTTGTAGGAAAGGATGCTTTGGTAAGTAATAAGGCATCTATCTGTGTATGATAGCTTGTATTCAGACAGAACTATATTTATTAAATTTGATGAGATCCTAGGATAATATACTCCAATTCTGTTACACCCTTATTAATTGAAGGAAGATTTATTTTGGATAGGACCAAATAATTCTTAAATGATCTCCAGAATGATTAGTGGCAAGATGAGAGAAAAAGACCCCACCATATTTTAGATAATGGGAATGCCTGTTAAGTGTCCCACTTAGACCTTTCTGGGTGTTAGTGTGTTTGTTTGCTTTACTGAGTATTTGTTTAGTTTGGTTTTTGGCCCAGTTTTGTTTTTTGCTTTGTTTCCTACCACTTCATGGACTTCTGAACTGTATTAGTGTCCCACTCCCCTGCCCCCCTGATGTTCATGCCCCAGTGGGTGTTGAGGCCACTGACTTCATGCTCAAACAGACTGTTAAGTTGTTGGACAGTGTTTTTAAAACAAAAAATTATATGTGCCCTTTTAAAAATACACGTAAAGGGACACTGTCAAGTATTTAATTTTTCAGCTTTTTGTTCATACAGTACCTTTTAGCCTTTATTTTTCCACACTTCCATTCAGTTTATCTCATTTTATGATTCTTGACCATTCGCTTTTCAGGGCACAATCACTAAGTAATTTACACAGTCACGTGGAGGTTGTTAACACTGGTGCTAACGTAACAGCTCCTACAGTTGCTCCTTCGGGTCTCTGGAAAGGGTAATTCATCTGCTGTCCTTGTGTTGTGTCCGTGGCTCTTTGGATAGTTCAGCTCTCAGACAGTGTCCTTTTCCAACATAGTGGTTGACTCTTTCTGATTCTGATGGAAGACTGTGTATGTCAACGTGACTGTATTGCTTTTGTTAGCTAGAAATGACATTTTGTAATTCTTACCCTAAATTTAACTTAAATTTTTCAAATTTATTGTATGGAAAAATATCTAATGATAATCATTGAGTATGTTCAGATGAGAGGGTAACTATACTACTCTTTGTCACAATTTCACTTGTAAACAAATCTATAATTTTCCCCACTCAACACTCTTTGAAGTCAAATCTGAATACTCACCTGTCTCTTATTTCTGTTAATACTTGTATGAATCCCTCAAATACTGAAGGAAAGCTAGCTCTTCATTTTGATAATTTCAGGTTGGAACTTCCTAGGGGATTAGTGGTGTTGATTTGAACCCAGAAAATACTTTTGTTTGTTATATTTTTACATATGTTTGCTTGCCATCTCTGCTGTTAGAGGTGATTGTCATCGGCCCTTCCTAGCTTTGCCTTGCAAGTAATTATCAATATTGTTTTCTGAGTAAAACATAGCATTTCAAGTCTGAAGGAACTGCAGTGTTGTACAGAGGGACTCTTTCTTTCTAAGAAAGAGTAAGGAACTCATTCAGATATGAGGGAGGCTTGGTTTGGTTGGTTTTCTAGACAGGGTTTTTCTGTGTAGCCCTGGCTGTCCTAGAACTCACTCTTTTGACTTCAAACTCAGAGGTCCACCTGCCTCCTGAATGCTGGGATTAAAGGCGTGTGCCACCATATCCGGCTAGATAGGTTTTTAATATTATAATTTTCTACAAAATCTCCCACAGAGTAACATAGATGACTTGGGTATGTAATAGTATTTTAAATTATTTTAAAATGTAAGTGGATTTTCTCTTGACTTTTTCTAAAATCACTGCATTTCTTTAAAACTTGGCTTTCTAGAATTAGAAAGGAAAATGTCCAATTTCGACATCTTGTTGAATTCAAGTTGATTTAAAGGGCCATGGCTCAAGCTGAACTTCATTTTACCTTAGGCATAAAAATTGTGAAGTGTTCCTGGTTGATTATAATGGGAAACCATGACCTATATAGCCAAAGAATATATTTGGTTAAGGTAAAACTAAAAGATTAATTATGGACATTCATTTTGCTAGTCTTGAAGATGGATGAAGTGATGTTTCTGTCTATAGCTGTGTATGTGGAAGTCTCTGTAAAGACTGAGATGTTCAGTTGTGATGATTTCCTCCTGTCGAGTGGGAGTTGTGTGACTGACACTAGTCAGCTCCCTGTCCCCACTGTGGCCTGCTCTTCACCTGTTCCCAGAACTTCCCAGTCTTGGGAAGGTTTGGATTTCTGGTCCTGTTTGCATTTTTAGGCCTCTTAACTGTTAGGAGCTGTCAGGTGTGTTCTGGTGGCTAATTTCCCTGGCCTGAAGAAATTTACCTTATCTGCACTATGTACCTACCAGGGGTGGGGGTGGGGTGGGGAATCTGACCTCAAGTGTGCTCTGAGCCCGGGTTTCCTTGAGTGGTATCTTTTACCACGAAATTATGACAAATTGCAAATCCTGGTATTGTGATCTTATTCTCTGTACAAAGAAAGAAGCTCTGTGCCGTGAGCTGTGGCTCAGTGGTCACAGCGCCAGCACTGCTATCATTCAGCACGTGTAACGTTTTTAAATTTATAAATATTAAAATTTTAAACTTACACTAAGACTTTTTAGTTTTTTTTAAGAGACCCAGGGAGTGTGTACTGTTTAAATATTTACCTCTATTAATATAACTAATGAAGGCATTTAATTTTTCAAAAGATAACTGCAATATGGTTTTAGGAAATAAACCAAGGCTATGTGTACAACCAGTTATAACCTGAATATCAACTTGATAAAACTATTTGTATTTTTAATCCATCAATCGGCGTTAAAATATGTGTTTTCACTAAATATTTTTATTACATTTTTGGCTTGACCATGTGTGATTTGTTCATGGGTACTGTCTTAGTGTTCTGCTGCTGTGAAGAGACACCACAACCAGAGCAACTCTTATAAAGGACAACATTTAAGTGGGGCTGGCTCACAGGTTCAGTTATCACCATGGTGGGAAGCATGGCAGCACACAGGCAGACACGGTGCTGGAAAAAGAGCTGAGAGTTCTACATCCAGATCTGTCAGCAGCAGGAGGAGAATCACTAGGCCTGGACTGGATTTTTGAAACTTCAAACTCCACTCCAAATAATACACTTCCCTCCAACAAAGCCACACCTCCTAATCCTTTCAAATAGTGCTACTCTCTGGTGTACAAGCATTCAAATCTGTGGACCTGAAGGGGAAGGAGGCATTCCTATTTAAACAGCCACATTTCACTCCCTGGCCCCTATAGGCTTGTAGCAATATCATAAAGCAAAAATGTGTTCAGTCCAACTAAAAGTCTCCATAGTCTATAACATTTTCGACACTTCAGAAATCCCAAATCTCTTTTGAGACTCATAGAAACAACTCTTAAATGTAATCCCCTGTAAAATAACAAAAGATAGACCATATATTTACAACATACAGTAGCATAGGATGTGCATTATCATTCCAAAAGGGAAGAATTGGAGCATAGGGGGGAATTACTGGGCTAAAACAAGAACAGAAGGGAGCTGGGTAAACTCCAAATTCTACATCTCATTGATATCAAAGCATTCTTCAGGTCTCCAACTCCTTTCAGCTTTGTTGGTTACAACCTCCCTCCCTCCCTCCCTCCCTCTCCCTCTCCCTCTCCCTGTCCCTCTCCCTCTCCCTCTCCCTCTCCCTCTCCCTCTCCCTCTCCCTCTCTCTCTCTCTCTCTCTCTCTCTCTCTCTCTCTCTCTCTCTCTCCCCATCCCCCCTCTCTCCCCTCCCCCCTCCCCCCCACCTGGTCTGCAGCTTTCTCGAAGCTCTAACATTAATATCTTGGGGTCTCCAATGAAGTCCTAGCCTCATGTTCACAGCTTCACACAGTGGCCTCCCTGCTCCATCTCAGAGGTCGGAAGCTCAGCTGGGTGTGGTCCTGCCCTTAGTTTACCACTGTCCTTCCACCTAGCATTAGGCTTTTCTTTACGCTGCTGAACACTGAAGTTAGCTCTGTTGTACTTCCTGATGGTCCTTTTTCCCCTCAAACTGTACATTTTGTATTTTTCTTGCTCAGCTTGCACCTTTTTGTTACAGATCTACATAAAAATGACCATTAATAACCATATGACTGTCAAAACTAGGCTCTCTTGAAATCTCTTTTGCTAATACCAGTAATCCAGAACTTCAGTTTAGCTTCAGGTATGCTTTCATACATGAGCATAAATCAGCCATGTTCTCCAAAATATCACAAGAACAGTCTTTAGGCCACTTACTAATATTCTCTGAAACCTTGAGCCCAGGCCATCATAACCTCTCTGAGCCTCACTCTTCTTCCATGCCCCAGGTATGGCTCGTTAAGCCCAAAGTCCACCAATAAGCATAGTCAGGCTTTTTCATAGCAATATCCCACTTCTGGTACCAATTTATGTCTTAGTGTTGTATTACTGTGAAGAGACACCATGGCCACAGCAACTCTTACAAAGAGGAAAGCTTTTAAGTAGGCCTGGCTTATAGATTCAGAGGCTTTAGTCATGGTTGGAAGCATGGTGCTGGAGAAGTAGCTGAAAGTTCAACATCTGGATCAGCAGGCAGCAGAAAGAACCACTGCAACTGTCTTGGACTTTTGAAACCTCAGAGTCCATCCCCAGTGATATACTTCCTCCAGCAAAGCCACACCTTATCATTTCAAATAGTGCCATTCCCTGATTAAAGGCATTCAAATCTATAGGCCGTGGGGGGTAGGGGTGGGGTCATTCCCATCCAAACCATTAAGGGTACTTAGGGAGACAATTACTGAAATGTTATTGTCTATGAAATGATGTGTAGATACTACACTGGGTATATATTGCTAAAATAATTTATTTTTAAGAGGGAAGTTGAGGGAAGTTCCTAAAGAGGAAGTTGAACCCCCTAGAGCTCAGGTTACAAACATTTGTGAGCTGATGTGGGAGCAATGTGTGTTTTTAATATCTGAAAGGCAAGAGGAGGATGTTGGGTGGCCTGCTGCTCTATTACTGCCTTAATCCCTTGGGACAAGGTGTCTTACAGAACTTAGATCTGGCCTGGCAACCAGAAATGCCTAGATGAATCTTTTATCTTCCCTCCCATAAGTGGTGCCAGGGCTCCAGATGTGCACATTAGGCTTTCTTTATATGTGGGTGCTGGGAACTCCAGTCCTCTTGTTGTATGCTGAACCATCTCTCCAGCCCAGAAGCTTATTTATTTATTTATTTATTTATTTATTTATTTATTTTAATTTTTTTTTTAAAATTGTACTTGGTTTTTTTGAGACAGGGTTTCTCTGTATAGCCTCGGCTGTCCTGGAACTCACTCTGTAGACCAGGCTGGCCTCAAACTCAGAAATCCACCTGCCTCTGCCTCCCAGAGTGCTGAGATTACAGGCGTGCGCTACCACCACCTGGCTCAGAAGCTAATTTTTTAAAGGAAGAAAATGTATCTTGAAAATAAATCTTAACCTGATTTTGCTTAGAATAATCAATGTTTCTTGTGTTTGGAATTTTGTTTCTATGTATTAAAGGTAGAGCCATACACATAGGCAGGAACCATCCATGGGTTATGAATGGATGGGATTCTGAGCCTTTAAACTTTACGTTAGAACTAACTGGACACAAAGGGCATAGTTGGTGACATCCAAGAGGGAAGTTTGTGGATCAAATTCCACACAGTTTGACATAAATCTGAGCACACACATCATCAACCTACTGAGTTGTTCTCTGTTGAGTGGATTTTAGCCGAGAGCATGAGACCCAACTTGATAAAATCTCTGGTGTTTTCCTGAAGTGATGGGGAGGAAACACACTGTGAGGGCTGGAAAGATGGAGCGAGAACACTTATTTATGTAGAAGACCCAGGTTGAATCTCAGCACCCATATATGGCTCACAACCATCCATAATCCCAGTCCCTGGGGATCCAACATCTACTGGCCCCTGGATGCATATGGTATATAGCATACATGCACACAAAACACACCACAAAGTAATACAATATTGAAAAAAGAGAAAAAACTGATATTAGTGGAACTTAGTAGGGATGGGGTATTTTATTCTCAGAGTGGTAATGTTCTTAAAGGTACTTTACCCCAATGTTTATGTGAGTGGTTACGAGAGTATATGCCCCATGTGCATGCCTGGTATCTGGGAGACAGAAAAGGAGGTGAGATCCCTTGGTGCCAGAGTTTTAGGAACTTGAGTCACCCGGCAGGAACCGAATTTATCCTCTAGAAGAACAGTTCCCACGGTGCCATTTCTTCAGTCTCCCAAAATAAAACTTTAAAACAGTGAAAAGTAGTATTGGATGCTCACTAACTTCTATGTTACTATTTATAAGTACACTCACTTGGTAAATTTATTCTAACAAAGGCTCAACATCTAACAGTCATTAAACATTGCGTGTGCATAAGACCTCAGGTGGGTTCAGGCACACATGAAAGGGCAGCACTTTCTTCACTGAGCTCTCCATAGACAGTCCTTAACATTTTTATGTTACATATACTACTTGCCTCTTGTTTCAAAATGACCATGTTTTCCGCCAGCTGTCTTGGTCCACTTGTGCTATTCGGGAGTGCTATCAACTAGAGTTGATTAGTTTAAAGAACAGCATTGTTTCTCATGGTCTGGTTGCCAGAAAGTCCAAGATGAAGGCATGAGTGTCTAGTGAGGGTTTTTTGTTTGTTCACAGGGCTGAAGTTGGAGAGACAGGGAGGGAGGGAAGGATTGTGAGCAGCACCTTCTGTCCAGTTCCTTTAGAAGGGCTGATGTCATCAGTGAATGATGAGCCTTTAGACTTCGTCACCACTTCAGTGCGGTGGCCACGCTGGACTTTGCGGGGTATCACTGAAAGCACGGCATTGCTGTGCACCTGGTGCTGCTGTTTCTAAGAGTCAAAAATCTGATTCCCAAACTTGACTTTCCTGCCAACACTAGCATGGCTTAACTCATTATCAAGTCTTATTTTGAGTTGATTAATAATTTTAATTATTTTTAATTTGTGTGAAGTTAAAACCTTAATTGGATTTCTTTCGATTCAGTCTAGTATCTTGTATCTTGTGGAACTAGAATTCTAGAGATCTCCCTTTGTTTTATCACTTAAGGTGATTTTTGTGGTAAAGTTCTCAAATGGTAAAGTCTGGATTTATGTTTCAGTAATATGTGTTATATTATTAAAAAAAATATTTTTTAAAGGGCCAAGCATTGTGGAATTGCCAGTCCTTTCTCCTTTAAAGGTTAAAGCTGGAGGCTCAACTTGGTCCCAGTGCAAAAAAATAAATAAGAAAAAGAAAAACTCAGTTAGTTAGTTTGTTGTTTTTATGCGACAGGGTCTTAGTATGTAGTGCTACTCTCCATGAACTTGTGTAGTCCAGACCTTAAACTCTCAGAGAATTACCTGCCTCCTCTGACCACTGGGGCCCCAGAACCACATATTTCTAAATGAGATCTTTCAAGGTATACTCTCTGCACCATTACTAAATATAAAAGGAATAATTCCTTAATTCAAATGTGATTTGAAAGCATCTTACAGATCCAATTTGACTGAAAAACTTTTTTACTTCAATAAGGACTAGTTTGCCTTTGTACTAGTTTTATGATTTTTGAGAAACATTTAATTGCAATGCATAAATTTCATGGAGAAAATATTAACTTTTATGTATTGCATGAAGTGGCCACCAACTAACAGTTTTAGATAGGTGGTAGTGGTAATCACCTTTAATGCCAGTTTTTCAAGGCAGTTGCATGCAGATCTTTGTGAGTTTGAGGCCAGCCTGGTCTACAAAATGAGGCCAGCCAGAACTACGTAGAGAAACTCTCATTGAAAAACAAAAGGGTTGAGCTTTCTGGTGACACTTTAATATTTAAAAATAGCATATAATTGAATACATGAAGGTAATCATTGTGCTATACATACTAAAAGGTATGGAAACTTTAAAAAAAAGTAGGTGCAGACTGGGCAATGGTGGCCCACACCTTTAATCCCAGCACTTGGGAGGCAGAGGCAGGCAGATTTCTGAGTTCGAGGCCCCCCTGGTCTAGAGTGAGTTCTAGGACACCCAGGGCTATACAGAGAAACCCTGTATCGAAAAACCAAAAAGTAAAAATAAAAAATAAAGTGCAAAATAGTTTGCTTTAACACATGGGTTCATTTTTTTTTTAAATTCAGTCATAAAAATAGATGGTTTCTTCATATTCAATAGTTTTTCTTTCTTGCCATTTTGATGTTACACTTGATCTGAACTATTTGGTTTAATAGGGTAGTCATTCCGTCAGACAAATCGAAATCAAAATGTTTTTACAGATGAAACACTATTGTATATAGAAATTGTGACACTATTCATCGTCAAGCTGCCTTTTGGATGGCGCCAGCATCTGAGCGATGATTTAAAGCTGCTCAGCCCGATCATGAAATCGATAGAGGGAGAACAGCAGGAACGTAGTGTAGTTTGCCGACCCCTGGGAAAGAAAAGATTACATGTGACTTGATAATTGCCGAATGAAAGGGAGCTTTAGTTTTAATTAAGGTATATTGTGTGCCAGCTACCATGACAGATTGGTAAAATGTGTGTTCATATACTGCGAATTCAACACTGAAAGCTCTGAAAGACTAATGGGTTTGAAAAGTTTTTCTGAATCTCAATATTATGAATCCTTTATTGTTTTAGTCAGTGATTCAATACTAAGACTCCTAAGTACCAGCCTGACTACGCCAACCTAATTAAAGCCTTGATTGTGGAAGCCGGAAGCTGACGGGGCGGGACTAGACGCTCATTGGCTAGGTCTGCACTAGCGCAAACGCGGAGGTCCCCGCCCCTCACCCCCACCGCACTGTTACGACTGCGCATGTGTCAGTGGTGAGTGGTGGGCGCGGAGTGGGGCGGCAGAGGACTAAGGGCTGTTTCGGGTGGGTTCCGAACTGCGGTGTGGGTCAGTGGAGACTGCGGTGGCCGAGCCGGTTCCACACAGACCCTTTGAGACTTTCCCAGTAGGGGCCTCGCTCCTGCGGGGTCCGTGGGCTTGGACACCTTGAACCGGAAACAAGTCCTTAGTGGTCCGGTCCAATGGTGCTCTAACCTGATTGGGAGGAGGGGAAAGCCACGAGCCTTGGCCTGGGACTTGGCTGGCCTGGCTGTACGTCAGAATTTACCATGTTGTGTGTTTATGGCCTGCTTTCTCTGTGGAAATTTTATCTCAGGTCATGGTGGGATTTATTATTTTGAGATTGTCACACTGTGTAGTCAGGCTGGCCTTGAACTCAAACTCACTGATCCCTCATTTTCCCCGTGCCACCACACTCAACAATCTTTCTTTAATAAGAAATAAATACTTAACAAAATAAGCAGTATTTAGAAAGTAAAGGGCTTACCTCAGACAGAGACTTGTAGGAAAATAAAAGCACAAGATTTTGATAGCTGGATGTTTGGCAGTGTATGCCCTTAGTCCAGCACTCAAGAGGCACAGGCAGACAGATCTTTGAGTTCAAGGCCAGTCTGGTCTATAGAGTATTTTCTGGGACAGCCAAGGCTACAAAGAAATCCTATCATGGATGGATGGATGGATGGATGGATGGACGGACAGATAGCTTTGTCTACAGAACAAGTTCAAACAGACAGATAGATAGATAGATAGCTTTGTCTACAGAGCAAGTTCCCAGACAGCCAAGGCTACACAAACCCTGGCTTGAATCAATAAGATTACTTATCGTGAGAATATCTACGCCTTTTGACATTGCAAAATGTCGTCTACCGAGTTCATGCTCTGGAACAAAGCTGCAGGTGGAGCATTCCTGGCATTCCATGTTCCTCCATTCGCCTGCTAGTCCAGGTACCCTTCTTGCAGTTTACTAACAGCTCTGCAATGAATCTTTGGTTCATTCTCCTCCTGCTGGCTTACACTGTCTTGACCTAAATATCTTGGAGAAGGCACTTAGATACTTTGGGGAAACATACAGTATTGTTAGTTTTTGTTGTTGTTTTGGTAGATTTGATACATGGAAATAAAAGGTTTTTATACAAATGAAGAATCCCTGGTGATGATGATCATTGCAAATCTCCTTCGCTCATGGTAGTCCATCTTTCTCTAACCCCGTCTCCATTCTTCCCTGTCAAGGCAAATTGCCTTGACTTACTTCTCATCAGGTTCTTCTCTGTTGCCCTACGGTGCTGAGCCACATTTCTGTAGTAGAACAATCCCCACCTTGCCATTTCTTTGTCTCTAGAGTTTCTGAACCTCTGCACTAAGGACATTTTGGGCTGGATATGTCCTTGGAGTAGAGGGTTGTCCTATGAACTATAGAAAGTTCAGATCATAGTTGACCCTTGTTCACTGGTTGTCAGCAATGCCCTTGATTATGATAACAAAACTGTTTTCAGGTGTTTGCAAGTGTTTCTCCTGGAAGAAGAGTGACTCCTGGCTCTTCCATGAGATCCACTGGTCTAGAATCTGAGCCAGTAGACACTCCAAGTCAGGATAATATGACGCAGACCTTTTCAGACCCACTTAAATCAATTTCACAAACCTCCTTTGATATTACAAAAAAGGCAGTACAAAACAGCCACACAGGTTCCTGTAATCTCAGGAAGCTGAGGCAGCAGGATGATGAGTTTGAGGCTAGCCTAAGCTATGTAGTGAGTTCCAAGAGAGCCTGGGTGACATAGTGAGACTCTGTCTTCCGTATTTCTCCCCCACTCTCACCCCCAAATGGTTAGTAATGACAGGAACTTCTGTCTTCCCCTACTACCTTAATAGATAGAACTTTACCAAGCATAGTTCTCACACACACAGGTAACCACTGTATAAACTTACGGCTTTCATGTACTTTTATTTTAATCTTCACAGTTTTGAACTTTACTTAAATGAAGCTATTTATATTTTCTTCGTGTAGAACTAGGGATTAACCCTATGGTTTTGCACATGCTAGGCAAGCCATAGCTCAAGCCCTTAATATTTTAAATTTTACTACAGGATATCACTGAGTTTTATGTATGTATATTCATATTCTGTATATATATATGAGTATATAGAATAAATAGATTTTTAGAAAGAGGACAAACGCCAGGCGGTGGTGGTACACACTTTTAATCCCAGCACTTGGGAGGCAGAGGCAGGTAGATTTCTGAGTTCAAGGCCAGCCTGGTCTACAGAGTGAGTTCCAGGACAGCCAGGGCTACGCAGAGAAACCATATGTGGAAAAAACAACAAAAGAAAAAAAAAAAAAAAGAAAGAGGACAAACTGTGATAGGCAAGAGTGCTATGAATGCAAAATGAAAATATTTTAGCCCTTTTTCTGGAAATAAATGGGATTAAAAAATACAGCAATATATAAAAATCTTTTTACACTAGTGATCCTCACCTAAATTTTTTGTCACTCTTCATACATAGGCAATTAAAAAAAAAAAAAAAGCAAAGCAAACATTTACTGATGGTACCTACACACGTTTTATTTAATTTTTAAGTGAATATGTTTGGGCACTTTGCCTGCGTGTATGTACATATGTGTGCCCTGTGCATGCCAAGTGCCTGCTAAGCCGAGAAGAGGGCATTGGATCCCCTGAAGCTGGAGTTACAGATAGTTGTGAGTCAGCATGTGGGTGCCGGGAGTTGAGCCTGGGTCCTCTGCAAGAGCAGCCTGTGCTCTTAGCCACTAAGTCATCTCTCTAGCCTCTGTAAGTTTATTTTAAAGCAATTCTTTGGTATATATGTAATTTTACTATTAAAGCTAAAGACAGATTTGCACACAATAGACTTAATTCTTTTTACATAATGAATTATGTCATGGCTGAATTGTTACTATTGCAGGCTGTAGAGTCTCCAACATTTCCTGGAGTTGGTTAGTTTTTTGGTGTGGTTGTCATTAAGAAGAACACTTCAAATAAGTATGTACTATGAGTGGTAGGTGTCTCATTAGTGCCACTTCAGAAATGTTAATTCCAAGGCAAAATTCATTCAATGAACTTTTATGAAACTCAAGTGACCAGTTACAACAGCACCTTTTAAAAAGATTTTTAATTGTCTGAGACAGGTTTTAAAAATTAAGTGTCCTGCCGTGCAGTGGTGGCGCACGCCTTTAATCCCAGCACTTGGGAGGCAGAGGCAGGCGGATTTCTGAGTTCTGAGTTCGAGGCCAGCCTGGTCTACAGAGTGAGTTCCAGGACGGCCAGGGCTACACAGAGAAACCTGTCTCGAAAAACCAAAAAAAAAAAAATAATAATAATAATAAAATTAAGTGTCCTTTTGTGGGCGTGTGCAGTGCCTGGGCAAGCCAGAAGAAGGCCATGGTCCCTTGGAACCGGAGTTAGGGTCATCAGCCTCCCGGTGTGTGTGCTGGGAACCCAACTCAGGCCCTCCGAAAGAAAAGTCTGTGCAGCTCTTAGCTGCTGAACCATTTCTCCAGCCTCACAAACAACAGTTTTCAAAATCAAATACTCTGCTGCAGTCCAATGTGAAAATACTGACTTGACACTTGAGTACTGAGGAATGCCGGTAGGACAGTGCCAAGCCTGGTGTCTGTAAGAGGAGAAAACTGAGCACAGTACAGACAACACAGTTCCTAATGTGCTGTGTGGCTTGATGCCACGCCTCGAGTTGTGTGTGCAGAGCCGAGGCTGCCGAGCTGTGCGGGACAGTGCTGCGTGAACCGACCTCAGGCTCCCCAGGTGCTGAGCTTTCATTCATCTTTTGCTTGTTGCATATCTAATAACCTTTCACTGATGCCAACACTCCTGCCCGCCATTGCACATCTATCTGTGAAGCCTCATGTATGAGGTCGTAACCCTCAGTTTAAGAAGTTAAGGGACGGGGGCTGGAGAGATGGCTCAGAGATTAACAGCACTGACTGCTCTTCTGAAGGTCCTGAATTCAAATCCCAGCAACCACATGGTGGCTCACAACCATCCATAATGAGATCTGATGGCCCTATTCTAGGGTGTCTGAAGATAGCTACAGTGTACTTACATATAATAAATAAATAAATCTTTAAAAAAAAAAAAGAAGTTAAGGGACATCTAGGCTATGTATACACAAAGTTTTCAAGGTTTTGGGCACCAGACATTCATGTGGTGTGTGGACTATGTGAAGGCAAAACACCTAAATAAAAAAGCAAAGTAGATAAAGAAAAGGTTGAACACATTTAGTATGGCTATGAAAAAGACTTCCTGTTTGTAGACATGAAAACTGTGTATCAAAGATGAATCTGCTGAGCTGCTTCAATGGGTAAAGTTTCTTCTGGGCAAGCCTGGTGCCCTGAGTTTGATTCCCAGAATGCACATGGCCAAGGCTTTTTATCAAATCTGATGCAAAACTATAAACTCTGCATATCCAAGAACCGCAGTAAACCCAAAGTACTAAAAACACGTAAAAAGTGCACCAAGGCAGAAATAAATAGGAAAAACTTAGAGACCACTGGGAAAGAAAGACACAGAAGAATATGAGAGAGTGCTTTTATTAGAGCTCATGGTGTGTGCATGCACATGAGCATAGGTGTGGCTCCAGGCATATGGGCAAGTTAGAGAACCACTCTCCAGAGTGGGTTCCTTCCCAGGCCTGTTTGTTTGCTTGCTTGCTTTTTGAGACAGTGTCCCCGTGTAACCCTGGCTGTCGTGAAGCTAGCTATGTAGACTTGGCCAGACTCAGAGATCCACCTGCCTCTGCCTCCCAAGTGCTGGGATTAAAGGGGTGTGCCCATGCTTGGCTATCATGCCTTCTTTCAGGGTTTCTGCTGCATCCACCTCCTGTCTCTACCTCCTATCTCTTAACAGTACTGCGTCTGGGATATCATGCAAGCCACCCCATCTGGTTGGTTGGTTTGTTGGTTTTATTTGCATTTTATGTGTATGAGCATTTGCCTTAATAGCTGTCCATGCACCACATCATGCCTGGTTTCCAATAAAGGCCAGAAGCGGCATCATATCCTCTGGAGTTGGACTGGAGTTATAGAAGGTTGTGGGCTACTGAGGCTAGAACCAGATCCACTGGAAGAGCAGAGACTGCTGAACCATCTCTCCAACCCTTTATCTGACTTTTTTACAGGGATCCCAAAGATTGACCTCAGGTTACCAGGGCTGCACAGCCAGTGATTTCACCTGCTAAGCCATTTCTTCCATCCCAGGAAGTCCTAAATATGTCTGCTTTCTGTTGAAAATTCACTTCTCACTAGGCAAGGGTGGTCATGCCTTTAATTCCAGACAGGTGGACCTCTGTGAGTTTGAGGCCTCATCTACAGAGCAAGTTCCAGAACACCTGGGGGCTACATGGACAAACCCCACCTCAGGAAAAAAAAAACTCATTGTTATCTGTGGGCACAGGAAACAAGTCCATACAAGGTACATTCTTGCACTGCAGGTCGCAGACACTTGGTGAGATGAGTGATTCAGAAGACGATGACACACCCCAGCTCTCAGCCCATACCTTAGCAGCTCTCCAGGAGTTCTATGCTGAGCAGAAGCAACCCATCAACCCAGGAGAGGGTGATAAATATAACGTTGGAGTAATAGAGGAGAACTGGGTAAGTGAATGCATCCAGCCATGTGGGAAGTGGGGGGGTGGCGTGTACAGTTGTGGGGCCTGTCCTCCCTCTGCCTGCTGTCACAGCCAGGAGCTGAGAACTCCAGGGAGAAAGAGCAGACAGCAGACAGACGTCCTAGGACAGGATGCACTGATTGTCCCGGCTCTGACTAGCAGGCTGCCTGGTGGTCAGAGAAGGGGTTTGCAGGTAGTGGGACAGTGATGTCCTGTCCACAAGACACACCCTACAGGTTTTCTTTTCATTGAACCCAGCCGGTTCTATGGTGGGCAAAAAAAGGATCATTTCAATAAAAGGTGTAGTTGAACCTAAGCATACAATGGAAAGTTGACAGAATTTTTAAGAATAGGCCAATTTCTAGTTTTATGCATGTTGTATTTTATAGCCATATAAAAAGTAGGTGTGGGGCAGGTAATGGTATTTGCCTGTAATCCTAGCACCCAGGAGGCAAAGGCAGAAGGATCCAACAGCCTCAGGCCCACTGCAACTACATGATGAGTTTAGGGACATAGCAAACCCTTGTCTTAAAAAAAAAAAAATTAAAGTAAAAAAGAAGTAGAAATTAAAAAAATAAATCTGTTCTCAAAATGACCCTACAACATGGAAAAGTCAGCAAAAGAAGGTCTTGTTATTCCACCATAGAAGCATCCTTGGTGAACAGCAATCTGAACACAATATATTTTTTTCATCCTGAAAAACATGCTTTTTATCTTTTTCATATTAAAGTTGTGACCTTCAAACACATTAAAATATAAATAAATAAAAAATAAAGCTGGCCAGGCAGTGGTGGTACACACCTTTAATCCCAGCACTTGGGAGGCAAAGGCAGGTGGGTTTCTGAGTTCGAGGCCAGCCTGGTCTATAGAGTGAGTTCTAGGACAGCCAGGGCTACACAGAGAAACCCAGTCTTGAAAAAACAAAAAACAAAACAAAACAAAAAAAAAACCCAAAAAACAAAACAAAACAAAAAGCCAAACAGCAAAAAACAAAAAAAACCTACTAAGGAAAACCCCTAACCTAAGTATTTTGAAGTATCAGCTGAATAACAAGGTCTCACATTTGTCTGCTGACTGAGGTAACAGGCCCATCTTTCCTGTCGCTTGTTAAATGGAGAAAGGTTTTATGTCTCGTTTGTTTGTTTCAGTTTTTGCATTTGTGCCCGGCTGAGATCCTTTAAGGTATATTACAGTTTTTTGATCACCCCACTCTTAAACCTGGCTTGAAACTACCGTGTAAAAACCTTCCCTTTCTTTATGCCACACACTCTAACTAATGGCACTTTCTCAGCATTTCCTTCCTTGTATGTTTATATTTTTTGTTTTGTTCAAGGCTGTCCTTGAACTCCTGATCTCCTGCTACCTGCAAGTTCTGGGATCACGAGTGTGAGCCACCTCACCTGACTTCTCTATGCATTTTCAACTGTTAGCTTGATCTACAGATAAGTAGCATGCATTTGAAGTGTTATTCTTTAGGTGATCTGTCTTTTTCTTCTAGATAATTATGCAATTCTTTTCTGACTAAAAGTAATATATGGCTGTTGTAGAAAATATATAAAAGCATTTATAAAAGCTAGTTCATTCCCACTACTTACTCATCTAATTTGGTGGTTTTAGTTTGTTGATAAAAGT